>NW_025335268.1:52599763-52983808 GCF_004798865.1 Varanus komodoensis
GCTTTCTGTGAGAGACGAGGTTTGTCGCGCCTCTCTTGAAAGCAGTTCAAGGTCAGTGCTTTATCCTATCCACTCCCATGCATTTATATTCTTTTCACATTGCTTGTCTTGTATCAGCAAGAAGTCACTAGCCAGTCATTTTTCACTGCGCCTGGATCTTTGCAATGTGCTTTGTGGCTTGTATTTGCATAGAAAAGAGCATAAAGAACAATTCTCTGTGGAAGTCACTGCCTGTACTTGTTTGTGCTGGTTCAGTAAGGCTGAGCAATGGAACAGCAGTCACTTAAAAAAAAGTTTTTGCTTCTTATGTTTTGGTTCTTACCAGTTTTGCACTTCTGAAGGTTATAGGCCACATTGGGTTTTTTTTAAAAAAACAACTTTTTATGCTTGAAAGTACAGCAGAGGATCCACAATAAATCATTAAGTCATAGAAACCTATAGGAACCTACAGAGTTCAGTGCTTAGAAAATGAATGGCAAAATGAATGGGAACTTGGGAGCAGCTAAAATGAAATGCTTCCTTTGTATGCCATATTCACAGGGAATCCTGGGATGAACTTCAGGGATTATCTGACCAGGAAACCTCATTTGAACATCAACTTTCATGAGCACACATAACATTATAGTTACATCCTCAGCCAAAAAGCCAATAAAAAAGAGACTTTGAATTAAAATCATTGAAACAGTGTGGGGTAAAGTCATCTTGGGCAAAAGCACACCCAGCAGCGTTACACTGTTCTATTATGGATGTATACAAAAGGAATGAAGGATTAAACAGCATTCCTTGTTAACGAAAATCTGGCAAATGAGATACAAGAAAAAAATACTTCACACCTTAGGCAGAGCTTATACTGAATAAATCAAGTATGTCTTTCTCTTAAATAGTCCACCTTACAAGTCCCTTTTTATGCTTATGCCTGAAAATGTAACGGTGACTATCTAGACGACTCTGCACATGAGCAGAATGAGCAGAAAAGTGTTGCCAGATCCTTTTTGCAGCAGAACAAACTAGGCATGTTGACGAACCCTTAATTACCGTCTCCCAGCACAATCAAGTTGAACTCAATGTAAGTGGCAGATCTCTTGGCTGCCCCTCTCCCATGCGGCACGGAGGTTTTGGTGAAGAGCGTTGCCCCACAGCCCTTCCCATAGCTTGTTTCCATTCATAACCTGAATGTAGGGAGGGAGGGCACATGGATTGCACGGGATCAAGCTGCCCTGACTTTCACGCACGCCACTGATACATGGTCTGGCTTAGGAGCCCCTTGCCTGGTTCTACTGCTTGTAAGCCACCCTGTGAAGAAGTCACAGTGTGTTGGCTGTCCACTGAACAACCCCTGGTAAGCCCAAAAGATGATGGGGCATCCTGTGCATTACTCAGCCTCAGTCTGCCACTCTGGCATCTATTCCAGTCTCATGTTGGCAGAGCCTGGCTTGTCCCCCCCCCCCCCCCCACTTGGCCACCCCTCTGCTTCAATGGCTGTTCCTTTTCATTTGCCATTGAGTTGATTCTTCTCAGAGCCTCAGTAAATGCAATTGAAACCAAGTTTGGTTGGTTGAGGTTTTGTAAAGCAAGCTGTACAACTGATGTTTTCTACTTTTGCTTCTTCCTATGATGATCATGAGGATCATGAGGATACTCTTTTGCAGGAGTATCCATGCTCTTACAGCAGTCTTGCCCGGTCCATTTCTGTGTCTGTTCCAGCTTTCAAATACAGTGGCAGAATGGAGTAGGTAACAGGTTCACGGTGCCAAACTAGGCTAAGAACCAGTTGCCAAGCTGTCAATTGAAAAGCATTGGTATAGGGGAGAAAAGCAGCAAAAGGGGAGGAGAATGTGATGTGATCCTTTCAGTTTTAGGCCTTGAACTGGCTCATTGTCCTTCACCTCTTCAGCACTTCCTTGACTCATCAGCTATTCCCAAATTGCGAAACATTCGCTGTCCCCCACACCTTTTCAGGGCTGCTTTGTTGAGTAAGTATTCCTGTGGTTACTGCACTTCCCCAACAGGTTTTCCTTTTAAACCTACAGAAGTGAATGCAAATGTAATGGATGGAAAATAAGTGAAGCAGAAATGTGTGCACCTGCATTCTCTTCTGTGTTGTATATGCACAAGTTTCTCTTCCATTTAATTCCCAGACATTACGTTTACATCCATTTCTGTGTGGGTTTTAGAGCTGTCAGAGAACTGCAGTAACCAGGGCAGTAAGAGAAGAAACCATGGAAAGAGAGGGAGAGTCATATTTCCCCTTTTTCAAGAGTCAGGTAAGTATTGAAAAAGGGGGAAGCATCAGTTCACCATGTAGCTCTGGGTATATCATGTCACCAAGGGGATATATTGTCTACACCCCCTTTTTTGGTTCACTTATTCCATTGCCTTCTCCCAGCCATTTTCAGTACTTCTGACTTGTGCTATCAGGACCCTCCTTTCTCTAACTGTGATTGCTCCCTGGCCCTACCCAACTGTGCACACATCATCTTCTCAATACTCATATGGGATAACTATAAGTATAGCTTATATTGGATAGCTTGTGAAAGACTAACAAAAATTATGGCAATTTTAAAAAAATGCAACCCCAATTGTGCCCTTATGAGGCATTTCTCTCTCATATAGATATAGATATATATAAATGATATAGATATATTAAAGGTGGGCAACAAGTGACAATTCTTCCAAAGAGCCTTTGCAGAATTGGCAGAAGGGCAGCCCTTGGCAAGATTGGCACAGGATTTTCACTGCTCTGACCTGGTGGCTCTCTAGCCATTTCCAATAGTCTGTAACGAAATCAACCTGCTAAGTTCAGATGACAAAACAAAATAACATGTGTATCAAGAACCTAAATCAAGCATTGGGGTCCTTAAAGTGGCTTGTTCATAAAACATAAGACATCCTGCAGAAATGGCATTGAGTTTGCATGGCACTACAACTCACAGTGGTTTGCCCTGGTCTGTGAATCAGGGCACTGCATGGCAGTCAGGTATTGGGGTCAGTGGGCACATGGAGAAAATGAATGGAAAGTGTTCCTGTGAAAAGGTCATTTTCCTTCATTACAGGGTAGGGAATGATTATTGAGGATCAATCAGATGATGGTCCCAGTGTTTCTGTGTAGAAGTGAAAAGATGGTTTCATTGCTCCTCAGACTGCAAGAAAACATAGAACGGTGCAGGGTCCTAGCTACTCAGGACCTTTGCTACCTCACTGTGCTGTGAGGACCAATAAAACTCCTTTTGAGGGCAATGGAAGATGACAGAATGAAGATCCAGGGTGATCTCAATAAACTCTGGTCTGAAAGCAACAGAATGAGATTCAATAAGGACAAGTGTGAAGTCCTCCACCTAGGAAAAAGAAGCCAAATGCATCAGTACAAAACAAAATCATCAACAAAAATGATCCAGGGTTTGGAAACACTGCCCTGTAAAGAGAGACTGAGACAACTGGGCATGTTCAGCCCCGGGAAGAGAAGGCTGAGGGAGGACATGATATCCCTCTATAAGTACCTCAAAGGCTGTCAGAAAGAGGAAGGTCAAGATCTCTTCTTGCTGATGCCAGTATGTAGGACACGGAATAATCAATTCAAGTTGTGAGAATCCAGATTCAGGCTGGACATCAAGAAAAGCTTCCTCACTGTCAGAGCAATACAACAGTGGGACCAGCTGCCTCTCTCGCACTAGAGACATTCAAAAAGAAACTGCACAGCCATCTGAGTGGGATGGTGTGACTTGGTGTCCTGCAACAGCACAGGGTTGGATCTGATGGCCTTCATGGCCCCTTCCATCCCTACTGTCCTATGATTCTATGCAGAGGGCATGTGTGGGTTACTTCAGCATGCAAGAACCTTTCCAACCCAGCAGGGAGGGCAATCCTTCAGCTGACTTCAGTGATAAGGCTGTGGAGCCAAACCTAACTGATGTGGAGGAGCAATAGGAATGCGGCGGCTGAAAAGAACCACAAAAAGACTAAGTCACAACACTTCTGGAGGACCATGTATGTACAGCTATGTGGGTTTTTAAAGTAAGCCACCCTAAGGCATTATTAGCTTATCAGGATTTCTCAAGGAGACAATCAGAGCTAGTGCAGTGTAATGATTGAAGTGTTGTACCAGGGCTCTTGAGACTTGGGTTCAAGACACCACTCAATCATGAAGTCCATTTGGTGACATGGACCAGTCACTGACTCTTAGCCCAACCTTACAGGGTGTCTTTGAAGATAAAATGTAGAGAAGAATCATGTAAGGCACTTTGCAGTACAAAAAGGGGATCTAAATCTTTTCGTAAATACAAATAAATAGTGGACATCAGTTTGTTGGGCATTCTGTGGAACTCTCAATTCCTGCAGGAACGGCCAGTATCTCAAGCTGAACCTGAACAAGCACCATACCATGTGCTCTGCAACCTTCTGCAACAGGACAGCCAGCAGACAGTGTTTCAACAGGTGACATGTGGTGTGTCAGTCTCAGCCAGGCTATCAGGGCCATCCAAGGAGGAGACAAGCAGTAGCACGAGCAACCATAATACTGAAGAGAACACAGACCTAAAGCAAAACAACAGCAACAAACAGTGAGAAATGGACTTCACCAGCACTGGACAACATGTATCCCTGCAGGTGTTGCTGGAATACAATTCCTATCAGCCCTGCCAGCATAGCCAATGGTGAAAGATTCTTGGAGCTGCTGCCCAATAACATCTGGAGGGTACCACCTACTCTACTCTAAATAAAACACTCAAGGCTTGGTACTTTGTTCCACATGCTAGAATTCATTTTGGTATTCAAGGAAGAAGCAGCCACAAACAAATATCAAGCTGTCAGTCTCATGTACACATAACTGCTTAGCATCATCCACACAGCACCCCATCGATGCAGTGTGTCATTGTTCTTCCAAGGAAGTAAATCTGCAGCTTTTCAACACCCTGATGTATTGTTAGTGCTCAACGGAAAGCTTGACAATGGGATGATCGGCTTTGCTCCCTCATTTCCAAAGCTGTGAACAAGAGCTCTTCTCAGCACAGAAAGATGATTAACTGATTTTCCGCGTCTTCGTGCTACAGTCAGCAGGCTGAATGGGAAATTGACTCCTCTCCTGTTGATCTTGGCCCTTTTACCATTCAACTGGGATTTGCGCAAGAAGATTTAGAGAGAAGGCAGAATGCAAGAGTAGCCACGCAGCTCCATGCTTCTTCTGATAGAATACTCCTTGTACACCACAGGGCTCTATAAAACATTTATGTAGACAAACCAATTGCTGTATCTTAGAAGAGGGCTCAGATTTAATGTTCTCGGCAGGGGGGGCATGCATATATGTTCTGAAAAAAAGCAAGTTGTCAAATGCCGCAAACTAATATGAGGCATGATTTTACATCCCAGTTGTTGAAGCCTGTCCAACACACTTAACTTTTAGCCTGCAACGCTCTCAATGTCTACTAAGAAGCTGGGCATACTGAGCTTGATGGGGCTTACTCCCAGGTAAGTGGGTATAAGACTGTACCCTCAAAGCCCCCTTTCACAGCCTCTGAAGCCTATTGTTTTTGGGCTCAATTCAGGGAGTTATTTTTACTCTTTCAAGCCCTAAACCAACATAGTGCTGAAACACCACCTGCCCTTTCACAACCACCTAGTGAAAGAGGCTTTTCTCCCCTCCCTCTTTTTGGCCTCTTTTATTGGGGTGTTGTGGATTTGGGAGATAATTCTCAGGCTGCAGGGCTACAGTACTTATCAACAGGAAGTGGTGGCTGGTGGGGAAGTGGCTTTCCTTTTACTATTCCCCCCCCCCCCCCATTCTGTCCTTCTGGAGAGTAGAAAAAAGATGGTAATCCACTACTGCCCATTCCACACATAGAAACCAGTTGGACTGCCTGGTGAATCTTATTTCTGCCCCAGCCCTGTTCAGGCATTCATGCTCCCATTTTCTGTTAATGAGAAGAGAGGCACACCAGCTCTTCCCCCTCCTCACATGGTTTCATAGCCTTGTCTGCACTGTGGGTGACAGTCTGAAGAGGAGAGTCCTGGATCACATGGGGTGCCTTCACAGATACAAGAGCCTCTCCAATTCAGAAAACCTTCCTCAGCATCAGAGCAATATGACAGTGGGACCAGCTGCCCAGAGAGGTGGTGGGCTCTCCCACACCAGAGACATTCAGAAAGAAACTGGACAGCCATCTGAGTGGGATGGTGTACCTTGGTGTCCTGCAAAAGCAGGAGGGTGGACCTGATGGCCTTCTTGGACCCTCCCAACTCTACTATTCTATGATTCTATGAGTCAATCACCGGTCATGCTTGTAGGGTGATGGATATGAGGAGGGGACAGGGCTGGAGTGCCCCCCTCCTCATAGGTTCCTTGAACATGGGAGGAAGGATGCATGATGTACTGATAACAGGACAGCATCTTCTACAGCACTGGAGGGCCACAGGCTAGCTTGGCGGTGTGGCACAGTCTGTGTGGCACACACTTCTATCCTCCTCTAGCCTGCTGCTGCCCTGCAACCCTCTGCCACTGGAAGGCATTGCCTCATCCCACCTTATGGTAGGGCTGGTCCTGTTTCTCTGCACGTCTCTTCACTTCCTGTTCTTGAATTGCTTCATCAGTTCAGCCAGACCTGTTTCTCTTGGTAGGCTGAGAAGTAAAAGAAGGTGGCATCATCATCATCATCACATTAAAAGCCCACATTTTCCTTCTTGCAAGGAACCCAAGGCAGTTTACACAGTCTTCCTCCACTCCATTTTATACTCACAACAACAGCCCTGGGAGGTAGGATAGGCTGAGAAAGAGTGACAGGTCCATGGGGACTAGAACTGGAATCTCCCAGGTGCCCAATCCTCCCTGCTCATCCCCCCCTCCCCCCACAATGCCATACTGGCTCTCCGGTGCATGTGATGAGAGAGAAAACATGCCATGTAGCAAAAAGACTGAGAAATACATTTACTCTATTGTAAACATATTAAATACCATTCTTTTTTTTAAAAAAATGCAAAAATAAATAAATATCTCACTCCAAATCTACTTAATGTCTTTCTTACCCACCTTTGTTAAATTCAATAATTTTCTGAGTTCCTTTATTTCTTATGTATCTGTTAGGTTGTTGAAAACCATGATTGTATCCTTAGAGAAATCACATTCCTTTTACAAAACAACCGCAGCAACACATGTATAGTTCCCCCTGCCCTTAAATCCAGGGTGCAATGCTTTGCATAGTCCTACAGTACCCAGCATGACTCAGACAGCATGGGACATCCTGGAAGCTACAGGATTTTTTCCTGCATGGGATTGCACCCTTACATGATGCTGAAGAGGGGAGGAAAGAAGGTATCTGGAATTTACTGTGGGAGGGTTGCCACTTTCCTGTGCCCTGTTTTAGGGGCCATGACTAGATATACATTTTTTCCATTTCTACACCTATTTGCCTTAAAGTTTAAATTGGGTTGGGAGACTTTGGAAGCCTAGGGACAGCTTTCAGTCTCCCCACTCCACAACAATCCTTCACACTCCACTCTTGCCATGGCAGCAGAGATATCGGCAATATGTTTCTGAGTTCTAGTAGCCAAATGCTAAAGAAAGACAAAGCAGACAAATATAACATGTTTTGTCTATTTCACCTTTCTGTAGCAGCTGACTGCCAAAATTTGGTGACACAGCCATGTTGCTTTTTTTGCCATTACTATGGATTTTGATGGTGTGTATTAGGGGTTTCTCGAGGCACGTTTTTTAAAAATGCAACACCTTACAATAAAATAAATATAAACATAAAAGTGGATAACAAAAGAAAGGATCCAATATAAAAGATAACAAAAGTATATAAAGCTTCAACTTGGAAAGGCCACTCAGTATTATCAAAAGCTTCTTCAGTGTCTAAAACAGCATCATCATTTCTTCATTTACAATCGTTCTGAAAATTATTTGTGGCTCCCCCAGTCCATAGAAAACAACTTGATCCTGATAGATATGTTTGTATATAACTTGTTCAAATTCTTTGCCAGGATGCTTGCAAATTGTTATAATCATAATTCAAAAGTAAAAGTAATCTATAAAGTAAAGATTTTATACTTTCCCCCCTTTTAGGTATTATAACAATCAAAGTCTCATTCCATTTTTCAGTCAATTTTCTTCAAAACACTATTTGTTTAACTGAGTCACGCCTGCTCAGAAGTTGACCCCACTGATTTCAATGGGACATACCCCCAGGTAAATATTTACAGGATGGAAAACTAATTATGCTTTGTAATGATTTTACCACTACTCCAACAAGAGTTTTATAATAAGCTGACAAGTTATTTGAACTTGAACTTGTATTGTCCTCTAATGCTTTAATGTTATCTATTTCTCTTATCAAGCCCAGCTATTTTCTGATCTTCAGAAATTATTTTGAAAATAAGGAAAGCTGGATTAGGATCAGAGAAAGAAAGAGGGAAAATTGGCAGAAAATACATTGATAATTTAAGGTATGCAGGTCTTCTACATTACTAGTGGAAAGCAGCACTGAAATGAAGTGACCTCTGATTAAAGTGAAAGAGGAAAATGCAAAAGCAGGACTGCAGCTGAACATTAAGAAAACAAAAATTAAACAACTTGAATGTCAACAGTGGAGAAGCTGACATTGTAAAAGATTTTGAATACCTTGCCTAAATCATGAATTCAGTGGAAGAATGCAGCCAAAAAATTAAAAGACTGAGACTTGGAAGAAGAGCAATGAAAGAGCTAGAAAAAATAATCAAGTATATGGATGTTTCACTGAATGCCAATGCCAAGATCATCCATGTAATTGCATTCTCAGTCACTATGTCAGAATGTGAAAGCTGGACAGTGACTAAAGATGAGACAGGAAAAAAACTGATGTGTTTGATATATGATGCTGGGGAATTTCTTTATGAATACTCTGGACTAACAAAACCATAAACAAGTGGGTCCTAAATCAATTCAAGCCAGAGCTTTCCCTAGAAGCAAAAATGACAAAAGTGAAGCTGTCATACTTTGGGTACATCATGAGAAGGCAAGACTCACTGGAGAAGACAATAATGGGTACTTGGAGGAGGGCTTTCTCTGCGGTGGCGCCTAAGTTATGGAATGCGCTCCCCAGAGAGGTCTGCCTGGCGCCGTCGTTATTTGTTTTTCGGTGCCAGGCGAAGACCTTTGTTAATATTATTGGATTTTATCCGGCCAGGGAGACTTATTTTATATTGTTATTTTTGCATTTTAACTTAATGTTTGTATTTTTTAATTTAATGTTATAGTTATTTTTTAACTTAACGTTGTAAGCCGCCCCGAGGCTTCGGCGAATGGGGTGGCATAAAAATGTTTTAATAAATAAATAAGTAAATAAAATAATGCTAGGGAAAGATGAAGACAGAGGAAGGAAAATAAAATCAAATATGAAAGGGATTGACTCCATCAGGGAAGCCACAGACTTGGGTTTATAAGAGCTCAGCAGGACCATGAAGGAAAGGACAATTTGGAGGGCATTTCTTAATGGGATTACCATAAGTCAGAGACAACTTGACCAAATAGCAACTCTCTCTCTTGTTCTCACTCTCTGTGTGCGAGTGTGTTCATATTCCTTATTTTGGTGAATGTTGTGCCAGAATCCTCCAGAATGGCATCTGTCTCTCTTCAGCTTAAAGACTTCCTCTCATGCTCAGCCTTTTCCTAGAAAGTGAGTTCTTTCTAAATCAGCCAGCAGCCTTCTTCCGCATCACTTGGAGCACCCACAGAGGATGGAAGTCACATGTGTGGAAGAGGGATACTGCTTGTGTGGCATTAATGTTTGGCAACACAAATGCTTGGCAGACTCACCAGAAAGTCAAGCTCACAGCCTAAGAAAGTAGGCCAGAGCCCAAGGAAGCCAGCCCAGGGAATCCAGTGTATTCCCACAGATCCCTAGTTATGGCTATCTGCCTTATATATCTTACAATAAGTAAGAAATGCCCATGATACTGCATCAGAAGGTATCAATGGAGTTGGTCTTTTTATTACAGGTATGTTTTCTCAGAAGTTTTCTGAGTATCACTAAGTTTGCTTTAGGTATCACTGAGGAAGTGCTTATTTTGTGTGTTCCTAATACTTATTATATAATTATTGAATTTGGTATCAGAATTGAGCTAGTAATATAATCAATACAGTAATTCATTCCAGTCTGGGTTCAGATCTGCTTCAGGAAATTGAATACAGTTAAGATTGAGATAAATCTTATATGTATAATGGATAACTAAACTTAATAATATCTTTAGGTACCCATTATTAAAAGCAAAAGACAAGCAGGGACAAGAACATTAATAAATAAATAAATGTTCTTGTCTCTTTTTCATTTTTAATGATGAATTCCTAAAGCTATTATTTGTCCTCTAATAAATTCAGCTTAATAATCCTCTATAAGTATGATGTATCTCAGTCTCAAATATATTCAATCATATTAATCACTTTTAAGGACTGTATTATTTTTGTATCCCAGGACAAAAACATTTGCAGAGCCATCCTACGGTCCCTGGAAGGGCATTCCAGGGGTCATGGATATGGTACATTTCCCCACCCCCTGGGTGTAAACAAATTTATGGATATGTTGGGTATCTTCCCAGTTACTGTAGGAGGTTTTAGTATCACTATTGTGACATCACATGGGGATAGAGAGGAAAGAGCAGCCTAGTGGATGGGACAAAGAGAAGGAGAGGTCAAGGATCATCTTGAAGGGCTTTCCAGCTTCACCCAGAAATGCAACCCATCTAGTTAGGCTCACAGATGGAGCTTGCCAAAGCAAGCTTTTAGGAAAACAGGGAAACAAAAAAAGCTGTTTTTGAGACAGAACTGGCCTTGGCCACTCTGACGGATGAACTTCTTAGAAAGGAGACAGGACAGCGTCAGCGCTCAGGGGCTTTTGATACCATTGGCAATGGTATCCTTCTGAACCGTCCCTGGGTGTTGAGAATATGGTTGTATACTGGTTCAGCTCTTATTTATTACATTTATATCCCACTCTTTTTTTCCCTTTCAAGGAACACAAGGCAGTTTACCCTGTCAATCTTATTCCCACAAAAACAGCACTGTGAGGTAGGTTGGGCTGAGAGTCTGTGACTGACCCAAAACCACCCACTGAGCTCCTTGGTTGAATGGGAACTAGAACCCAGTCCATCTCAGTCCCACTCCCATGCCATTGGCCACTACACCACACCTGCTCTACACATGAAGTTGTTTCGGGAGAATTTTTTGCCTCATTCCCTTGACAGTTGGACTGTGGGCTGCCAATAGTTATTGTAGAGGAAATTATTTTCAATGGTGTATTTAAATGTGACCTTCATATTTCTGTGTAATATATTTGATTGTATTAACAGTCTATTATTATTATTTCTGATAAGGAGAATATTAAATTAAGTCATGAAATCTGGGATTATTATCCAATGGGGAGAGCATTAAAGAAATTATCCATTACTTAGTAATGGGTTGAGTTCTTTCAAGAAATTAATTCATTTCAAGTATTTAGGTTAGTTCATTAGTAAAAAAAATGCACACAGCATATTTCAAATGACATTTGGAAGTAAACATAATTAGTATAGTTTGGGCATTGATTTGTTCATTAGTTCATGGAGGTTGAAAAAGTTGTTTGCAAGTGCAGATGATTTGTAGCTATGAATGGAGTTCATTAAAGCATGGAGTTCAAATGGGCAATTTCAGAAAAAGTACGTGGGGTAACTTTCGTAAGTAAACATATCTATAAAGAGGCATTTTACCATTGATGCTTTTAGTTTTCTTGTCACTGTGTATGTGTTCCACTGTGAAGTACCTCTGGTCACCAAAGAGGATTTCAGTCCCTTGCTGTGATTCAGTTCTGCTTCTGAGTCCATTAGCAAACACACTTCAAATGTGATGTCTCCAGTCACCTGCCATGATTATGATGTATGCAACTAATTTACTTCTTGCAGATGATCATATATCAACAACATAGTTTCATCTCCACCATAGTGTATACAAGGGGGGGACCCAAAAAAACCAGGAATAATCTTCTGGAGGATGGGCCCCTCTTGTAGTACAGGCCTCCCCCACTAGGTGAGTCTCTAGAAACCCACCTGCATCAGTGTGCATTTGGCTTCAGTGAGCTTCGCTTCGCTTTGCTTCGCTTTGCTTCTCTTCTCTTTGGAGACTCTTTCAAATAGGCATTTGCCTATTTCATGATGCCTGATTTACATGAACATGTGTCACTGAAATTTTGCTTAGCTGAATGTTCAGCAGTTTTTGACCAAAGCAGCATGACCTTTGTGCCCCACCCACCCTATTCACCCAATCTCACCCCAAGATTTTTTGTTTGTTTCCCTGGATGAAAAATGTCCTGAAAAATGTCCCACATCCTGCTGATGTGGAAGAGGTGAAACAAAAAATGGCAGAAGCAGTAAACGGCATCAAAATTGATGGGTTCAAAACCTGTTTCGAGCAGTGGAAATAGTCTTGATAGGTGTACTGCATCAGATGGAGAATACTAAAGTTTGAACATGTAAAAAGAAATACACAATTTTATAGATAAATTCCTGGTTTTTTGGGGTCCCCCCTTGTAGAACAGCCCCTCCCAATCTGTTGTCTTCCCTATGGTGTGGACTTCAACTCACATCAACCCCAGAGAGCATGTAACCTTAATCATCTGGAAAGCACCAGGCAGGAGAGGTCTAGTACAGTCTGTGTAGGTTTCATTGACCCACCTTTATTCCTTCAATGGATCTTAGTATGCCAGTGAGTACCCACTCACCATCGTGCCCCAAGTGATCACCAAGGCATGCTTCAAGGTGCTGCCTCAGGAAGCAGCAGAGATAAAAACTAGAGGTATTTCCCTGCCATTTCTTCTGTCCTGAGCTAAATTAAATTGACTTCCCCACACAAAATAGCATAGAAAAATGTTTACCTTACAGGAAAGTGCACACAGGCATGTATATTAGTGAAAACAATGTTCAAAAGGCTTTATAATAGGAGAAATTGATTACAACAATGCATGTATTAGGCAAAAGTGTATGTAAGGAGAAAAGGACAAAAATGCAGACAAACCATGCAAAACTTTAAGAAAAATCTCAGAATGATGTGAAAATAAAATGAACCATACTTAAGAATGGAAAAATGAGAAGCTGTGAGAAGTGCAAATTGACAAATCCACCTATCCCTATTCAGGAGTAGGTAGAATACACCCTACAGATCAAATCTGTGGCAAATAGCACCTAATTTGTCCAGCAATTATGCCTGTCCTGCTTGTCATCCTAGACATATTCTTCCCAGTGAATAGTTGTCTTAACAAGAAGACTGTAGTTTTCCTTTTAGCAGACTTAAGGAGTGCTCAGTTTCATTAGTTTCAATAATGGACTTGTTTTGT
This sequence comes from Varanus komodoensis, assembly GCF_004798865.1. NCBI lineage: Eukaryota > Metazoa > Chordata > Lepidosauria > Squamata > Varanidae > Varanus > Varanus komodoensis. Next base: position 52,613,086 of record NW_025335268.1, read on the forward strand.
ACAGCACTGAGGAACACAGCAGTGATGCATCTTGGCCAGAAAAATGATACTTTTGCAAAAGTCTGTTTCTGATTTTTTCATCATTATCACTATTATTCTCCAGGATATCAACTGCAAAGCTTAAATGAGCACTATTGTGCTTAGTGATTAGATACATTTAAATATCTATCTTTAAATATGTTGTTATGGTTTATTAAAATCAAATTAAGAAATTAATAGCTGGAGTTTGAGAGAATAATATTCATAACCATCATTATGTATATTACGCTGCAGCCACATTTGCAACATTAACAAATATTTACAACAGGAAATATGAAATCTTGTTTATATAACTCTTACACAATTGTTTACCATATGAGATAATGAGTCTTTAAAAAAACAACAGAGGGGTCCACGCAGATTCATGATAAATGGCATACCCAGACCCAAAGACAGCACAAAATACAACTATGTACCATTATACTTCTAAACACACCAGCATTTGATTGGCAATGTGAAAAATGGAAGCAAACTTCAACTTTGCACTCAATTCATGGAATACAAGAAGAAGAATAAATGCAGCAATGTTCACAGTTGGACAATACCTTATTCTGACCAACCAAAATGTCGCAAAATAGGGAGCAAATTTTCAGCTTCTCCATAACTTTTCATCCATTTGGGTTGTACCTAACACAGGGAGTGGGAAAAAGAGCAATACAAAAGTTAGTATAGATGTTGTAGTTATAAGGTCTGTATTTAGACCCAAACCCAAGATTGCAGAAACTGTCTAAACTTGCACAGGCTTATGCCCTAAATGAATTCGTCTGTGAAAGACACTGCCGCTGTCTGGTTATACCAGGAATTTCGGGATAGAGAAGCAATGCCTAACTTCCATTTCTGAAACTGTAACCTGTTTCTGGCCTTAAGCAAAAGACATAATTTCCTGGATAAGCATAGAACAGCAGTAAACAAGAAACATGAGACTATTTATATTTTTATATTAGAAAACCCAAAGGTGAATTTTGGCCTGGGTCAAAATCTCAGTTGAAGCCACATGGCATAGACTTTTGTAGCAATTGGAAGGAACTGATCACTCAAATGAAATGTATCTGTTCAGCTGGTAAATATCTGCACCTACATCTGTTTTTTTCTGGTTCTAAATTCCATCCTACATAGATTTAACGGTTAAATATCCCTTACACTAGCACAGCTCTCCTTCCATGAATGTGAATGGAGTGAAAAGTTAGGATCCAGGCAGAACACTGAGCCAGATAAATGCACAAAATCTAGCAAAGCAATCTTACACTCTTAGTGGAGGCTACCTGTGAATGTGAGAGCGCTTGTTCCCATGGGAGAACCTCCCATGCAAAGGCTCTTCTGCTCATTTCAGTAGAAAGAGAAGCGCTGCTTAAGCATGGCTCCACATTGGAAGCCACTCAGACTGCAACTGGAGCCATAAATATAATGGATGGGAATCAATCATATTTAATTAAATGTGATTGTTATTATTATTATTAAATATGCATTGGGCTAAAATCTTTTAAAATTAGTTCCCAGGTTTCAGCACTCCTTCTAATGTCTTCTTAAAAATTTATTTCAGAGTAGCTATAGTTACAGTTCTTGGACCATCTCCTTAGGGAGCTTATTCATCAGCCTACTAGCAGTTAACTATTAAAAGCGTTTCTTTGTCTAACCTACATATTCTTTCCATCGCTTCAGGCTATGGGCCTTGCTGCAACCAACTTCTGAAACCCGGAATAATTTCCTCCCTGCTTTTCTATTGTTAACTAGGAGGTATTTCTACATTTCTAGCAAGTTCCTTCTCCTAGAAAATACAAAGTGCATTCCCTTGATCTCAGATTATGTGACTTTTTATATACTGCATCTTTTATTATGTGCACTTCTTTGTTTCATTTTATTGCATGCCCCCTCCCTCACTCCCCTCAATGCAAACATATGTGGGATGTTTTGAGAGAGATTATATAAAGACACTGCTCACTGACACAATACATATTGCAAATTATCTAGGAGCATTTCACTCTCCTTGGCACTCTACCCTGCTTCAGTTCTTCATGAAGTTTACAGATGAGCAAAACTGGTTTAAACCTGAAGTCATTTCTCACATGAATACGAAGGACATTTCAAGTCTTCTCAAAAAGAAACTGAAAGGAAAATTCCATCCTTCTGCAGCAGCCAAATTCCATAAGTAAAGCTATGTCCAACATGGCAAGACCAGGCTGTGCAAGACTACCAGTCAGTTCCAAAATAGCTTCCACAAGATGTAGTTGTGGCCAACAATTTGGATGACTTTAAGAGGAGAAATCTGTCAGGCTATTGGTCCTGATGACTACATACTACTGCCAGGAGCTGAGGCAGTAAGCTGATGTACACCGGTTGCCAGGGGCATTCTTAGTATTAAACAATCTGTTCTTCATATTAGGGGATCTGTGAACTGGGGGTGGGGAGTAAATTCTTATAAAAATAGAACTGAAGCAACATTACCACCCATCCCGAATAAATATGGGCTTTGATAATCCTCCCATGAAGCAGATATGATTATCAACCTGCTGACCACTTTCCATTTCACCTGCCATTAGTGAGCTAAATATTAGCTTACTTTGGTACTTTACTGGAAATTTCAGAGCACATACGGCATAATAAAAAGCTGGTTCATCATATGTCTGGAGGTTACAAATGGATGGCTCCTTGTAAAGTTGTTATCGCCATGGGTTGAGTTTTTAACAGAGATGAGTAAAGCCTAAACTTTTAGTTCTGTGAATATTCCTCCCTCTCTAAAATTTGCATTGTCACATTGGAACAGATGTCCACAAAAAGGAGCTCTCATCTTCACAATCATGGGGTTTTGCAAATGGTTTGTCTAGATATGTGTTTCCGTTGAATGGTAGAATGAGTGCGCAACACCTCCCCAAAAGTTCACATTTCTGATGGCCACTCTTACCAGGGCGGATATTCCATGTTAAGGATGGTGACAACTTCTCATCTTCCTCTCTAGCTTGGATGCAAGGATGGCATAAGGAACATCTCTGTGTTTATGCTGAGCTTTGATGGATACAGCATAGATACAGGGTTCCTCCCAGGCTCACTTTTCCAGAACCCAGCTGCAGGGGAAATCTGTCACAGAGCAACAAAATGGAACCCAGCTTTTCCATCTGGGTTCAAAGGGGAAGGGTGGGTGATAGATGGCAAAAGTGTTCAGACAGGCCACCACCAAACTGAGCTACAGCTCTTCTCTCTGGCCCCAAATGTTGGGCACAACTCATCCCTATAAGCGCACTATAATTCTAAGGCCCTCTAAACCCAGGACAACTGTGAAGACCCTTCTTTCCCCTTGCAGAAGAGGGGACAAAGGAGTTGTGTCTATATTATGTGGAGTAACAATATGAGAGCCAATGACCTCATGGAGTGCACAACACAGCTCCACTTCCATCCCCACCCCAGGGAGACTCTAAACATTCAGGCAGCTATGTGGATCCATATCAGAAAGTCAGTTCCAACAGTTTTATCATCCAGGGGCAGGTCTTTTGTCAAGTAATTTAATCTCAAGTGACTATTCAGGACCAAACTACCCCAAAATACCTTGCATAGCAAGAGGGGACAATATAATGGCAATAGGAAAAGTACTTCTCTCCCCACCTCTATCCTGCCTTACTGTGAGGATTACAGCTAAAATTAGGGGGAGATGAAAGGCAGGTGACATCAGCAAATAAAAAATGGCATCTCCCAAGCCCTAACTCTACTACACCAGTGATGTCAGGGATGGAACTGGTGCATGTGGGGACACTGGAGATCGAGCTAGCATGAGCAGCTCCATGCCTTCATCTATGGGTTCAACAAATAATTCCTGTTTACCTCAGCTTTGTTTATTTACAATTGGTGCTCAGTCCAACACAGATAACATAATCAACATCATCAACATTACCTTATGCTTAAAAACTGTTTTTCCATGGTTCTGCTCAGTTTATGCAAAATAAACTCAGTCTTGATAAGCAAAAGTGATTGTGGAAGACCGGGGACCAACAACAAATCCTATATTAGCATTCAGAGAACAGACTGGTATCTGCCAACCCTCTTCCTTTATCTAGCAAGCTATTCTTAAAGTTATTATCAACAGGACTTACACTTCCCAAAATCGCTTGAGTGTATAGGCAAAAAACACAAGCATCAGTGTGTAGACAAACAGCAGCAACAACAATTATTTGATCCTCTGCTCTTACTAAGATGAGAGAACTTGCATAAAGCCAGAAACCTCAATGCCAACCTGCTTTTAATTGGATTGTAGCATCAATATGAACTGGTAACATTACAAGAGAATCAAGGTTACCTATCAGCTCTACTTGGAACATAAGTGGTTGGATTTTTTTTTAATTGCATGCCAACTAACAATGAGAATATTGCTTGCCTTGCCTGTACATGAACAGAGAGTACCTAGAGAAATCTAATCTTATTTAAAAGGAAACCATGAACTTTTACATAAGAGGCCCTTAAACTCCCACACATTCTCCACACTGTCAAAAGTTGTCCATGATAACATAAGCGAATTTGGACTTCAGAGTTGATCTGGAGGCATTTTATGCTGCAATGGATTTTGTGCCCGCCTCCAGGCTTGAAGGCTTCACCCTGACACTTGCCCCTGAACAAATCCTAAGTGCTGCATCTGGAAAGGGGACCTAGGCTGCACTTGGTTTTTCTTCCCCCATTATATGAGTCACTCAGTGGTAGATAGGTGCTGGTGAATGCAGGGTCCCCAGAGTTCTTTCCACATTAAATTTTGCATTCTTAAGAGCAAAGGTGGGCAGCCAGCTGCCCTCCAGATACTTGGGCTACAACTCCTATTCTGCTTAAGCATTGGTTATCCCAACTGTGAGTTGTAGGTCAGATAAGGTTGTTCACCAACCTAAATTAGAGAAAGATCCTCATGCAAAGCCCTGTTACCATGCTCAAGCATGAAATTCAGAACATAAAGAATACAATAAAAATGGGAGATTCTTTTTTTTTAATATTTTATAAAAATTTTTAAACTAACACTAAAAAAAATCAAACATCACAAACATTGTATTCACTGGGTCAACCTCCTACTACATATTTTTTAACATTTTAATATCAAATTCCAATTAATTTATCATAGTTTGAAAAACATCTCTAAATTTACGCCAAGTCCCGTTTCTCCAGCCAATTATAAAAAGAGTCCCAAGTTCGATAGAAATCAGTATCCTCTTTCTCCTTCAACGATAAAGTCAGTCTATCCAAAAAATGGGGGATTCTTAATGCATCAGCTCTACTTTAGAATCAGGAGCAACACGAGATCTTTCTTTATTGGAATAGAGAAAAATAAAATTTTGTATGTATGGAATAAAAATTTATAAAAACAAAAATATACTAACCTAATTTAGTATACAAATAAAAATCTATACTAAATCCACTATCGAAATAAAATTCAGTTGTAATATTAGTAGTAAGCTGGAACTCCAAATAATATGGAGATGCTTCAGAAATATCTCTACCATGATATGACCATCATTGTAAATATACCATGATAGAAAAGCTTCCTTTCATCCTATTTGCACATTTCCAATAGACTTCTAACCACCCGCCCTCAACATCATGTGGTACCGTAAGCATTTAAATGATCAGATAAAAAGGAAGTTTTATTTTTCATTCCTAAATCTTAGATTTGCTGTCTGGTGGTGAAGGCAAGCCCATGGAGGAATTTTTCTGAAGACACACAAGATACCTTGGAGACCACATTGCATTGCCATGCCTCCCTTGGAGGGATTCCAGTTGAAAGATTATGTGGAACTGAACATCTTGGAGGAGCAGACAGTTTCTGGAAAAACTGGGGGTGTTTAGGAAGACTCCACATTGTAAATGATATCACTAGACCCATGGAAATATCCTGCCAAAAGCCTTGCTTCCAATTCAGTCCAGGAGAATGCAAACATTTGAGAATGCAGATTCATCTGATTGCTAAGTGATGAGGTACCTGTCAAGAAGCAGAACTGTTCATGGGCTACTTGTATTCATGCATAAGAACTCTTTCAGGAACCTTGGATAATCTCTAGCTGAATCCTTGAAAGTTTTCAGTACTGGAAAGTTGCTTGCTGGAAAAACGTTTGCTCTCCAGCTCCCAGAAGGCTGTCTAGTATTCCTTTGCTTTCTACTTCCCCTTGGGATCTTGCATGCTCTTACCCTTGGATCTTCTTCAGGCTTTGACTCTGAGACGTGCCCAAGCTAGGACCAACCACTTTGACAGCTCCTAGCTCCACAGAGTTGGTATGCTGCCTGACTGCACAGCCTGAGATAGCCAGTCAGCAATCAAGACTAAATATGGCTCCACTTAGAGCAAGCCATGCCTCTTTGGAAATGCCATGGTTATTAGGCTCTTAAATAAAGGAGACAGAAGTAGTTCTGAATATGCTGGGTCCAAAGACATGCTACTCTTAAATGTACTTTAACAGGGATGGGGAGAGGTTAATTGTTTGGGGCCAAGAAGACAATAACTACACCCATTCAGCTGGAGTAAGCTTTCAGCAATTTGGAAGTGGTGGGTGATCTGCCACTTCCCTCTCTCTCTGACCCACTTAAACATTAAGACTGCATTAGAATGTGGCCAGTTCTGTCAGCTAGCTCTTGTTTACTATTTGATTTCAGAGCAAGGGAATTTAGGTGGACATCTAAGGGGTTGCCACTTTTCAGATACATCATTTTTGTCATTGTTAATTAATCCTGTGAACCAAATTCCTCACCCATGTATTGATTCCAGATTTTATGTTGTTCACCTATTTCCATGCCTACCACAGTTCTGGTGCAGACATTTTGGAACCATATTTAGTCACATTAAAATCAATGAGTCAAGTGAATCATGACTGACTGAAGTCCTGGATTTCACTTGGTCGTCTCTAAGCATGACTAAGCCCTCATTTGGTCCTTCTCTGTTCCAGGAACCCAATGTGATCTCTTGCCTAGCTTCCAGCCCAGAAACATGAGCTAATCCACCATATTCTTACAAAGCTCCTTCAAATCAATTTAGGTCCGACCTGCCCATCTCTTCCTTGAAACATCCATCCCCTTCATGTGGTCAATAGGCAGAATGGTGAACAATATTTCAGCATAAGCCTCCATTGTCTACACACTTACCTGGGTGTAACTACCACTGAACTTGGCAAGATAATTTTTCCAAATAGACCCACCTAGTATTGTGCTGCTGGCTTATTGCATGCAGTTCTAGATAAAATGATGAGGGTTTTAAATCTGGATTTAGCTCACCTTCAATACCAGCTCTTACCAGGTAATCATTTCATATTCCTTCAGGAGCCGTAGATGACAGCAATTATTTTCAAAGTGAAGTGCTGCTCTCTGATTATGACCATTCCAAAATGAATCTGAATTAAAAAGTCAGTACATGAATGCATAGGAGGAGAAAATCAGCAGTTAGAAGCTCTACAAGATGCAGCTAATAGCAACACGGCATTTACTTGACACATTCATGGAAGAACTGATTAGAGTTGGGCATTTGGGTTGAAATATCTGTAGCAGACAAGCCTGACATTTGCTGAATTGGATTGCTCTGGGATGATGTTACTTCTGTACTGTTAAAGGGATAAATGAGTAGCCAAGTGCAGGTCTGGTTTTTGAAAACAATGGTAATGGAAAGATCTCATCTAACTGGATGTGGTTCCCCTAAAACAATTCAGAAAGAAAAGAGAAACAATAGTCCTTGATTCCACCTGTGGCATTTTGAGATGGAGCAGGGACCTATGTCTAAAAACTATGAAGAGATGCTGCCAGTCGGTATGCAGGCTTGCCTTCCTTCATCTGCTGTTCTCTGGATGCATTCAGCTATAACTCCCATCATGCTGTCTAAGCATGATGGGAACCATAACCCAAATGCATGTTGTAGTCTAGTATTTTCTGGAACAGATGGAAATGATATCTGGAAGGTACCATTAGGCTGGTTAGGTTGGTGTAGACAGTACTGAGTTAGATGACCTAACTCATTACCAGGCAGCTTCCTATACACCTAACACATTCTAATCAGCCCAATAATGCAGCCATGTGAAGCACAAAAGTACAGAGAAGTCGTTTTGGTAATAACCATACTTAGCAGAGGCCAGTCATCCTAACCTGGTGCTGCCCCAGTTACGTTGACTAGGGGATGCCAACACATCCAGCAAGCAATAAGTTAAGGAAGGCTGGTGGAGAAGGTCTCTCCATCTGATCTGCAGTCACAGGTGGGTTTTGAGCAGAAAGTTTTGCAGACTGGTTGAGAGCACTTAAACTTGGCCCTGCATTTGATTTTTTTCCCCTGATTGAGCCTGGAACTGATGTAAAATGTGGACATGGATGGGCAGCAGTCTGGAGCCCACCTGCACTGCCCTGAGATGGCTCCTGCTCATCACCACTGCATCATGCTTGCTCACCCTGCTAGCCTAGCTCAGACAAAGCTGATGGGGACAAGGAGCACCTTCTTGTGAGGCAAGTGTGTGGCAGCAGTTACAAGAAGAAACAAGGCACAAGGGAGAAGGTCTCATTGAGGGAAGGAACCCATTGAGCTGCCTTGCCCAAGGTCCCTCAAAAATCTGGAACCGACACTGACTGAGACCCATTGGTCCTGGCCAGGTCACGGAATGGGTTAACAAAGCTGAGGATTTCCATAGTATGTAACTGGTGCAATCTGTTCTTCCCCTGAGCAGTTTCTAGTTAACGATGCCCTTTTAAGCAGCATGGCCGGGGCCTGTGTTTTTCAAAACAGGGCCCTCATTTTGATGATGGTGGTGCTGGAGTGAAGGGAAAAATGCCAGTAAAACATGAATTACTGGTGTGTTCTGCTTTGTAGAACAAAAAGGGTTTAAAGTAGTTTGAAATGGTCCATGGCAGGCTGAGGGGATATTTTGAGAACCATTGACTTAGTGCATTTCAATTACTGGAAATGGCTTCCATGTATTACCTCAGTAATCTTCCCCTTTTTAAGGCTAAATGGTAACCTTCTCCCCACATACGAGATAAGGATTAAGTAAAGCTAAGAGAGAGTGGCTTGCCTTGGGCCACCAAGTAAGATCATGGCAAGAGATTAAGCAGAGGCGCCCTGCCTGAGAACTCACGTTAGTTACTCAGAGTCCCCAGGCTGCAGCAGCTCTAAAAGTCCTTAAATAAAGGGCGGCATCCAGTGTAAACCTAAGCATGTTTTCTCAGATGTCTGGTGGACTCCCAGCCTGAGAGTGAGTTTTCAGTTCATGCTGACTTACTGGGAGTGGGGTCAGCCATCCCCACCAGCATATCCCCAGGAACAATTCCCTGGGAACACAAGGTCACACTTTTCCCATGGGGGATTTATTCCCCAAATTCCAGAGGAAACATTGCCAGGCTTTTGGATAGTAAAGCTGTTGCTTGAAGCAGTAGCATAGTTTCCTACTTGTAAAATAAAGGAAAAGAGCCCCAAACCCTGTTACTTCATCTTTAAAATATTATGATCATGACCCCATTGCATTTGTATCCTATCTTTCTTCTTCTTCCCAAGGCAACTTACAAAATTGTCTTCTTCTCTGTTCTATCCTCACAACAACAATCCTGTGAAGTAGGTTAGGCCGAGAGGAAGAGGCTGGTCCAAAGACACCCAGTGGGCTTCACAGTTGGATTTGCCTGCCACCTCAAATGTTACCAATATCCTCTGCACTTTAGTGAGGGACAAGTGATCCTAAAAAAGGGTAATATGTTGACCTAGGTTTAAACCATTTAATGTAGTTCCAAAGTTTTTTTTTTTTAAATTAGCAGTTTTGATTTTTTCCGAATAATAAATACATTAAAATGTTTATTTCCATGCCATCTGATTTCTACAGACATTGCTATTCTTTAGGGCAGAGGAGCAGGGTGGGCCATTTCTTTCTAGTTAGTTGGCAACTGAACAAGCAATGTGCATTTGGAATTCAGCTCCCAAGAAATCTATCTACACAATTAACCATAAACTAGACTCACAAACACTTTACAGAAAATAATTAGACATTATGAATGACAGCAGAATAACAGCAACAAATGCAATTGGGTCAAAATGCACAGTGATGGGGGTAGCAATAAAGAGTTGGGAGTGTCAACATCCTGTAAAAGATTCCATCAGCAAGGTCAGGCCCACCATCTCAGATGCAGCTACAGATATTAATTGGTGCGGAAACTTTAAGCATGTTCAGAGGTATTTGTTTTATTCATTAATCCACATATTCTGTGAACCTCTCATTCAAACACAGTTTAGTAAAAGGGCTGCACATTTCCTACATAAATCTGGTTTATGTGGCTTCTTAGCTGCTCAGGTCATCAGATTATTTTTGTTTTCAGAATGCACAGCTGCAGCCATCAACCTCCTAATGATTGTTCTCTCTCCATAGCAGTTTTTGGGACTGCTAGAGTGGATTGATTAGGCCAAGGCACTAATATTGGTCTCAGATAGATTAAAAAATCAGGTAGAACCACCTGAGGTGCACAACAATGCCAAATATGATTAACCACCTATTCACCATTTATTAGTGCTCTATAAATAAACCATTTGGAGACAGCATAGCAATAAAAGAAGGAACATCTGTGAATTCTGGTGACTAGGCCTAAGTTGCCAACCTTGGGCCAGCAATCAGGACTTTCCACAGTCATAAAACCCAGGGTCATGTTAGATCTGTCTCCACCCTCGCACAGGTCATTCAGAAAGGCAGTGTGGATGACTGGCACAGACACACTCCATCAGCGTTGTTGTGGTAAATTTTGATGTGCCAGCAGTCATCAGGACACTCCCCACAGTCAGGTTCCCAACAAGGGGCCACAAATGCAGGCAGCTGTGTGGATCCCTATCAGTAAACCATTTCAGGTAGCTTGATCTCCACCAAAAGCAGCTTTTAGAACTGCTAATGGATCTAAATTGCCTGCTCAGGCCCAAGCCACCTGCTAAATGGCTTTGGAATAATAAATCTAAGGATGCTTACCTGGTGTCTGTGCTGATGCCTTTCTGATGCCAGGTAATGACCTTGTATTTTTCCCAGGTATATTTCCCCAGTTTCCCCTCAGATATGTTCCCCCTGCTGCTTCCATGATCATTTTGCCTTTTACTATGTTTATTATGCTTCTATTTGTTATAAACTGCCTAGAAATTTTGCTTCTAAGCACACAAATAATAGAAATAGATATGTAAACAAACAGACAAACAGTATGTAGAAGGGTGCTTGGAAAGAAAACAGCACTAAAAGATAAGGACACAGCAGGCACACAAACAACATGAATTGGTGGCAATTGAGATAGACAGGCTCCAGGAAGGAAGTTTCTTCTTGATCCCAAATATCCTGATCTGAAGCACAGAGCATGAGCAAAACCCCTTGTTCAGGTGGGACTCCCAGGTGCAATACCTGGCATCACCAGGTGAGACAAAAATCTCCTGCCTTGGCCAGAAGAACTGCTGCAAGACAAGGCTAGATGGATCAAGGGTCTGGACCCATGGAAGGCAGCTTCATTGAGGGTTTCAAAAAGAAACAGGAAGGGAACAGCTCCTCATCAACTCAACATCCAGTCCCTAACTGAGGCTAGCCTTGAAGGTCCAAAGGAAGGGGAAAATGTGGGATATAATGAGCACAGCCCTTTCTAAGGCCCTGGAACTGGAGAAGTTTCCTCCTTAGCAACCAGTGGAACAAGCTGCTGTGCTGACAAAGTTGCAGTCCAGATTCTTGTGAAGAGGAACAGCAGTCCAAGGTAAAATGAGTCTTCCTAAGGCTCACAATCAACTTCCCTAGATTTTCTGGGGAGAAATTCTGTTAGGTTGCTGTCTAGTTGAAAGAATGATTCCTCAATAATCAAACCTGACAGTATTCAAATTTTGAAGCTGGAATACAATAAGAATTTTTTGAAAATCAGAGATGTTGGCATCTCCTGCTTCATTTTGCCAGGTACCAAATATGATGAAATGTCACAAGCTGTTCACTGTCCAGTGTTAGATACCCCTGTAGATAATATCTGTCAACTGCTCTTAGCTGTCGAATGCTATTCTATGTCCAGTGTCAACTACTTTTTCTATTGCATGCAGCCATCAAATATTGCCAAATGATACAAACTGCCATTACATGTCACCTATCATGCATTCTTCCATATCAACACCTAAATGCTGGAATCGAATATCAGATTTGAGGAACAGATACTAGATTTCACATGCAGACATAAAATATTGGCTGACTTTCTGGAAAATATTCACACATTCAGAAAATATTCACCATCACATTTCAGGTTGTGGGGAGCATGAATTTGTTTCAGCTGCTCCTGGTAGCCACATGCCTCCATTCCAACTGATAATTTGTGACTTTCATTATATCCCTTACAACAATGGCCATTACAGCCTCACATTGATGTCCAGAAGGACTGCTCTCTCTTCTTCCTGAAGCTGCGCTAATTGCAGCATCCAATTGCATCCAGTGGCGTTGGCAGGGAACAGCTGCTCATTACTGTGCGGAACAGCGGCACTGCTGTCCTTTCACGGCTCTCCTCCTTTGATAAATCTCTTTAAATGAGGGGAGAAAAGCAGATATTGCTGCACACCCACGTTGACTGTGCCTGGAAATGCGAGTGTGTCATTAGCAGCAAACAAGGCAGATCTTGGGCTTGAACTAAGATGAGAAGATGAAAGCCAACCACAGACCTGCTAGTTCGGTCAGCCTAATGGAGCAATATGGGTGAAATCTACTGCTTGGTCTGTGCTCATCCCACCATGCCAGGGATTTTTCCCTACTGTAAATTGTCCTAGATAATGGGCCACAGACCTCTCACTTCTGTAGGCACATTTTCTCAACCTTTCTACCATTTGTGAAGATCAGAACTCCTACAATTTGGTCTCCCTGACAACTATGCCTTTTTTGCTGAACAAAGATATTTCTTAATGGGACAATGTAAAGGACAAATTGCTGGAGCCTAGAATCCAGGGCTGAGCAACTTGTGGCCCTCCAGATGGTTTGGTCTACAACTTCCATCAGTTCTACCCATTATAGTCAGAGCTGAGGGATCAATGGAGCGCTAGGCCAAAGCACCCGGAGAACAAAAAGATGGCCTCCTGCGGCCTAAGGTACAGTTGGGCCTTAATAACTCTCCATTCTCAACACATGCATTGAGACACTTTTTGCCATGCAAGGAGATCATTAAATATAAATATTACAAGTGACAAGCTGCAGCCTGTTCTATGAATCCCTTCCTTTGACATTCAAATATGCCCATTTGTATTGAATGGCCTCACCAAGAGCATGGGGGTGATGGACCACCTATGCATCCTGTCCAAGGTACCTACACCTCTGTTTGTCCTGGTTCTCACCCCTTGGTTTGTTCCTGACCATGTCCTTGTACTGCCCTAATAGGTACATCTAGTTCCTGACCCTGTTTGGATATTACAACTTGGACTTGCCATTGAACCTTATGTTCGGACTCTGTCATACCCCAGGCTCTGTTGACCTGTCCTAGTGTCTCTGTCTTGCTTCTGGCTGCCCAGGTTCTGGTCCTAGACCCTCACATTTTCTGGTGTTTGCAGCCCAGGGCAAGCAAGATGGTGTCTGGCTCACAGCAGACTGTAAACAGAACTGCCAAGCCACCAGAAGAGTGACAACTAACAAATGAAGTGGCTGCATCATTCAAGCAACTCATTTTTCCTCATTATTGGTACTGATGGAGAAGGATTGTTGAGCCTTTTTCAGCCCAAAGCTCACTTTCCAATTTGGAATAGTTCTTGTGGGTCATATTCCGGTGGTGTGCAGGCAGGAATCCAAAGGGCCATGGGCAAAAGTCCCAGCATATTTTAGCCTAAAGCTCTTGCTGTCAGTAACTATGCCCTGAGAGAGGCATTCCTACCCTTTGGAAATGTAGGGGTGGGGAGAGAGCACCAAATACTTGTCCTCAAAGGGCAGTGCAAGGGGAAGGAAACATGGTCCCCTGGGGTACCCCAGGGGGCAAACTGGAAACCCAGGTGAGACAGATTTGGCCCCTGGCCATGAGATGCTGTACATTTGTGACAGAGGGTGAGACCACGCTGGGTGGGAGACGCTCTCACGCTGCAACATGTGAACTAGGCCAGAGAAACGTTGTTTGGAGAGCTTGCTCACACTGAATGCTGTCCAACCTGGAAGCACCAAAATGTTGCTCACATTCTCTCTCTCTCTTGCACATGCACATACACTCAGGTTGAGAGAGAGAGAGAGAGAGAGAGAGAGAATATCCATTAAAATGCAGAATTGTGACATCTTTTTGCATCAAACATAGTATAAAAGCTTTTCAGTATATGCTTTTGAAACAAAATTTAGATGGTACCTCTTAATGATGACAGTACAACCTAATTAATGACAGGAGTGCACACATTACAGAAAAGCAGGAATTATCTATGCAGATAGTGAATACTCTCACCCCCAGCTGTCTAGGAGAGTATGATTTCCAAAACCAACCAACCAACCAACCAATTGTGCACTCAACTTGACAAGAGAAGGGAAGTAGAAGTCACTCCTGCCTGTGCAAGCCCATGTGCTTTCCTTAGCTCCACCAGCTCCCCTTGCCGGCCGCATCTTCATCACTGCAGCACCAGTGCATGCTCAGCACTATGGGGCAATGTCTGTGGTGTCCACCAAGCTGCTCCATTTCAGGAACTGGTGGGACAGTATTGGCTCCACCACCACTGATGCCCAGACTCAGCTTTAGCTGCTGAAATTACAGCCTACATGCAAGAAACATCTGGTCACAACCCAGGAGGGATGTATCCCAGCTAACCATGAACAAGTTAATCTTAAATAAAGCATAAGTTAATTGCCTGCAGTAATGTGGCGTTATTGTAATCATTTGTGCTCAAGCGTATATGAGATGATATTCATTAAGTTTTCTTTTTCAGGCATCTGGGAAGATTATTTAACAAGTACATTACCAGGCTGGTTCTGCTATGATGCTTACAGTAGAGTGATCAATTGTTCTTAAAGAAGCATTATGGAAGTCATTGTGCAAATTACAGACATTAGTATAATGCACAGGGATGTTTCATGGTACACTCTAACACTCAGAAAGGCCCATTTCACACAACCTGACACCCTGTGACTGAGGTCAGTCAGGAACTGGGATCAGGGAGACAGGTGCTGAGCCTGAGCACCTAAGCCAAAGGACACAGAGGCATCAGAGCAGAGATCTTTGAGCCAGAGGGCCAAATTCCATTTTGGAGACTCCCTAGGGACCCTTTTGCAGTGGTGGGTGGAATCAATTGCCAAAGGGCCAAACTACCAGTATATTCTAATTTATCTAAGTATTCAGCCTTTTAGAATGGGGAAGAAGTAGCACAAAAGCCAGCAAACCCCAAAATGATTGACAGCAGGAAGGGAGGCGGAGCCAAGGGGAGGGGCATGGCTTTCTGGGGTTCATTACAGGGCTGGGTGGGGACTTCATGAAGGCTGTATTTGATCCCCATGGACCTGAGTTTCTACTACCCTGCATTAGGGCTTGAACAGTCTTGTTACTCATGAATGGTCAAGGATCAACCAGGAATCTTTTCTGGACAGTAGGGGTGAAATTAGTCCAGAATCAAAGACTACTTCACTTCTAGGAACATGCTCCAACCATGCTCACTGCATGCGAGCAGCCATCAGCGGTGTTGCTAGGTACCCAGAAGACCCAGACAAAGGACTGGGAATCTAATTATGGCATACAATTTTCATATGCTAATGTATATGTAAGTAGTCTGATTTAAAGGGAAGGCTGTTCACAACTTAACTTCTCTGGCCTATTCACAATTTAAACTATACAGCACAACATGAAATATATCATAAAGGTTGAAAACTACAATTTAAAATAGGAGTAAAAGCAAAACAACACTACCTCTGGCAACAAAGTAAAGACTTTTAAAAAAAAGTCAAATAGGGTGGGAAAATAGGAAGCTCTTCACCTGATTCCAGAAATAGTGCAAAATAGGCACCATGTGAGCCTTTCTGAGAAGATCATTCCACAATTGGTGCCACAGCAGAAAAGATCCATTTTGTAGTAGCTACATACCTCATTTCCCATGGCTGAGGTTCCCACAAAAAGATAATCGTAGGATCTAGGCAGATACTATGCATGGGAAATGTCTGGTCTCAAGACATTTAGGACTTTGAATTTAGAATTGGACCCAGGCATAGACTGGCAGTCAGTAAAGATGATAAAATGCTAATATGATCATGCAGGTCAGTCCCATTAACCAGTTTGCCAGTTGAGTTTTCAGACTTTCTCAAAGCAACACCATTGTAGTAATCCAGCCAAGTTACCAGATCATAGATAAACACTGCTTTGCTATCACTGTCCAGGTAAGGAGGTAGTTAGTATATATGCCTAAGGTGATGAAAGGTGCTCTCTGCCTCTAATCACAGTGCTGGATCCAAGATCACCTGCAAACTACTTTAGGGAGAATGCAGCCCCTTCTAGATAAGGTTGAATATCACTGAACCAGGCAGGGGAACCATACGCTAACAGTGCATCTCTGGTTTGAATTCAGTCTCAGTAATCTTGCCCAAATCCAGTCCTTTCACCTGCACAGGCAGAGCAGCCACTGCCTCACCTGGATTTGAAGGAAAAAAAGAGATGTCCCTGGGTGTCATCTGCATATTGAAGGAGCAGGCCAGGCCTCCAAGCAAGCTCCCTCCGTGGCTGCATGCAGATGGTAAACAGCATGGGGGACAGAATGGAACAACACAGCGTAGCTACCAAGGCATGGAGTAGTAACCCTGCAGCACCACTAGCCAGCCAAGCAGGAACAGAACCACTGCTTTTCCAACTCCCAGTCCAGACAGCCTATCCAGAAGGCAACACTCCCTCTTCCCCTCAATGTACTCCTGCTGGGAGGTGTCAGAATCCCAGAATCTCAATTTGAGAAGAGGAAATAAAACTCGGGGTCGTAGGAAAGATCAATCGTTATGAACCTCCGTGTCTTTATTGTCTATCCCAGGTTCCCGCGGTTGACTCACGATAATGCATTACCGGGCTAGCAGAGATGAACTCGCTGCAAAGCTTTAATTCATCTACCAGCAGTTTTTATACTCTCTCAGTCACGTACACCCATACAGAGCCATTAAGGACAGAATACCTGTATTGTTGTGAGCCGCCCCGAGGCTTCGGCGAATGGGGCGGCATAGAAATGTTTTAATAAATAAATAAATAAATTACAATAAAGTTCGGTGGTCAGCATATGGAGAAAAGATACAGGAATGTCAGTCAACCATACAGACAATAAGATTACACTATCTCACAAGGCAATTTTTGACGTATCAGTGGAGTAATTTCCAGAGGCATGGATCCATCTCCGGGTCTACTTACATATGTAAATTTGGGCTATCGTAAGTTCTTGTATTGCATTCAGGAAGTCTGAGACCCTGAGTAAAGTATAACAAATAGCTACTTCTTGTCAAGCGGTAAATTCTAAAAGAGATTAGCTAGCTACAATGTGAATGAATTTGACTGAATGAGGACCTCCAATTCTTTCTGTCTGCTCTTGTCCCATAGCCAGGGGTGGGGGAATGCCATTTTAAACAGTGACAGCTTGGTTTTGAGAAGGAAGACAGGATTTGATCCCACAAATGCAAAGGCACACAGGAGTAATGCTTTTCAGACAGGATTTACCCAAATTTACCCAAACAGAGGTCCAACAGAATCAACAGGGTTGCACTGCCTCTGTCCCTCCCCTGGCAGTGGTCATCCAACAGGGCAACCAAAACAGTTTCCATTCCAAAACCAGACCCAAAGCCTGCTTGAAATGGATCTAGATAATCTGTTTCATTCAAGAGTGCCTAGAGTTGACCAGCAAGAGGCTATTCTAGCCCAAGGAGGGAATGTTGCCTAATGACTGCAACACTTTTTCAGGAATGATGTAATTACTGCCCCCTTTAAAGAGGCCAGTACCTCTCCCTCTCCCTCTGGAGTTTACAACTCCTTGATGACCCCACTTAATGTTCCCATCCTATTAGAAGTATTAAACCAGGAAGGGAAAGGATCAAGCAAACAGGTGGTCAACTGGACTTGGCCAAGCACCTTGTCAGCATCCTTGGGCCTCTAAGCAGACATTCATCCAAAACAACTGCATCAGATGGTGTGTTGGGCTGCTCTACTTTTGTGGAACTGCATGAACTGTTGTGATTCATCTGAGCCATTTTATGTTGAAAATGCCCTGCAAACTGGTCACAGAGTGCAACCAAGGGTTGGGCCATTTCTCTTGTGGTCCAGACAGTAGCAGGCAATGAACAATTTGGAGGAGTTCTGCTGATGTGGTGGTGATGGAAAAAAAACTCCCTTTTTGCTTGCATCACTAACACAGTGATGAGCTCTAAGCCATGTAGTCAGATTCAGCACAAGTTTTCTTCCACCTGCATTCTTCTCTCTTGCTTCATTGCCCTCTGCTCAAGTATATAGGAAGGAGCTGACTGGGCTCTGCTCGAAGGGACAGGGCACCTGGGCATGACTGTGTCTGCTGTTCAAATGGTCATTTGCTTCAGGGAGAAAGCAGAGCTGGCCACCTGTCCTGTTAAAATGAAATACGACAACTTTACGGTACCTTTTCTAACTGCTTGTTCTCTGTCGGTGCAAAAAACCAAAACAAACCCACTCTTTTCCCTTGCAAAAACTCAAGAGAGGTCTGTTCACTTTGTGAGCCAATATGGTATAGCTGTGAGAGTGTTGAACTAGACAAACTCAGTTTCAAGGCACTGTTTGACCATGAAGCTCAGTGAGTGACTTTGGACCAGTCCTTGACTGTCAGCCTATTCTACATCCCAGGGTTGTTGAGAGGACAAAAGAAGAGCATTTCCACCCAAGCCCAGTTCAAGTTTGCACACAAGCATGGCCTTCTTTAGCTTCTCCTCATCCCCTGCCCCCTGCCCCTTGCCTCTTGCAGCCAGGAAGGTGTTCTCGGCTTTTCCTCCTCTTTTCTTCCCCATCCAGTTCCCACACAACTCTAGCAGAGTCCACTCACTCTTCTCTTGCTCACTCACTCACTCAGCTTTTCCTCCTCCCACCTCACAACCCATTGGCTACTTTGTCCTGAGCTCCCCTCTTCTACTGCCAACCCTGGCTGCATCACAACTGATGAGCAGCTTGTCTTTCCAAAGCCCAGCTCTGTTCTCTCCGTCCCACGGCCCATCCTTCAAGCTCCAACCATGCACAGAAGCAGTGAATGAGACTAAAACTGAGGCCAGTTGGCTGCCTGCCCAAGAGATCTGGAACCACGGATGTTCTTCGAAGTCTAATTTGGGGGCAGGGTATGTTCCAATTATTCAGCATCCTGGGGGATATTGCTATAAATGTTGTACACATGTAATCTATGTATGGCCACAGAGTTGAGTGCCAAATGATGTTCTAATCTTTTGTGGGGAGGAGCGGGGGTAGTCTCAAGATCACAGCTGTTCTTGGACCTGTAACTGTCTCTTCTGCTCCAGTGCCTAATGAAGCTATGCTGAGATTGTATGTGCCTGAGAACAGCTACCCAAGCAACGCATTATGCAATCGCAGGATGGGCAGTAAGAGAAGACAGAGCTTTTTCTGAGCACTGTCCAAATGACTTTTTCATCGACAGCTTGTGAAAGCTGTTAGCTGTGTTGCATGAAGCAGCAAAAAGTCCTGCAGCTTCTCCCTTTTCCTCCTCCAGCCTCCCTGAAAATCAATATAGAATATTTAAAGCTTTTTAGATCTTGTGGAGGGACACAGATGAACTCTTGGAAAGCTGTATGCATTTGCTTTCTGAAGAAACTCCTTAGACACCATTGTTGAAAATCCAAACTGTTCCAGCTGAATCAATGGCTCGGTTATCCATGTGATTGAAAGGTAACATGCTGGGAAGATGTGGAACATGAAAAATAAGCTTAATTACAGCATTTAGGGGAAACACTGGGAAAGGGAGGCATTCAAAACAAAGTCAGAGATTTTCACGTCTTGTTCTGGAAGAACCAACATGCCTGCAGTCATACAGAGTAGTGAAGAAAATACTGCCAAACAGATAACAAAGTAAAATATAGTCAGTTGCAAGCTAACAAAACGCACCTAGTGTGAGGGAATTGTGTTAAGCACTAGCAGTGCTCATTATGCTGCTGAGCTTTGTTCCTAGAATGATAAAAACACACATACATGATGCTGGGGGTTAGTGTAAGAAAAGTGTGCCCAAAGAGGTTGGTCATCTGCCAAATGAAAGGAAGTTTTCCCACTTTCATGTGATTTAGAATCAATCTTTCTTCATGCAAGAAAAGAAGTAAAGGGAGAAAGTAAATACTTGGCTGCCTTGCTCAGTGCTCTTAATGCGCAAACCTAATATTTATTTTCATTATCACCATCGACCAGAACAGGGAATGGCTCTGATTTCTCTCTAAGACCACATAGGGAATTATGCACAGGAATCAGCATGGAGTCCTTATAAATGATTTGTGCCACCATCAACAGCATTCAGGTTAATGAAAAATGCTACTGGAACAGGCCTGATCAAATTTTTTGTCTCTGAATCCCAGGCTGAATCCCAGATCCAGAAGGAAAGAGCACATGGATGAGATTGTGGCAGAGAAGCAAAGATTTTAATAAAATACCCAGAACACTGAACCATATCCCTCTTAAAGCCTGATTTTCTGCCTGTTTACTCAAACAAATCCTACCGAGGTCAGTGCTTCTTATTTCCAAATAATTGCGTTTAGGATTCACAGCCTTGGTAGTCACATCCATGCTTTGGTCTTTTCACCACTACAGACTGACAGAGCTTCCACAGCAGTTCAGCATAATATCCTGCTTTGAAATAATCAAAGCAAAGCAAGTTCCAGCCCTCAAAGGCTTCCAGGGGCCTATTGAAAACCTGCAGGCAATAAGCCTTCCATTTCTTGAACACGTATACCTCTTTACTAGCTGCGTGCTGTTCTTGAAGCAGCTCTGTGGCCATCCTTCTCCTCCACTCACCAAAGGAATGCACCAAATCCTTGAAATCGTAAAAGCTACCAGCCTTTCAATCTCCCATTTTATTCCTCTGGGGAAAGAAAACCCAGACTGCTGTTGGAACAAGGGTCTTTCATCTGCCTGACTATGGCTCTTTTGCATGCATGTTCCTATGGCATAATGAATCATGCATTATACATACACACTTCAGCCAACACTGTCAGAATTACACTGCTTTCTGCATTTCCAAACAAATGCTAATGTTTGCTTAAAGCTTTAAGCCAAGTCTTGCTGGCAAGGGTGGGACAGGGAGCTGAAGAGAGATGTGTCTCTTTCGTATCTTGATCTGAACAGCGTTTCATGATGATTCTCTTATGCAGTAATCTCTTTAACTCACCAGAAAGCAGAACAGCCAAGACTTGCATTGTATTTTCTTACAGATTTATGGACGGGAAACAGTACTTTTGAGTTTTTAACCATCACGGTTGGTACATAAAATTGTCTCTGAAGTTCTGATATCTGTTATAAGTCTCTGCGATATAATAAAGCTTTGACAACACAGCCAGAGACATCATGAAAATATGCAGCTTCTTTTTATTTAATATATTTGAATTCATATTGCAAAAGGAAGTAAACCGTGCATTTTAGAAGTGCAGAGAGAAGCACACCCAGATCATTGCTATAGAGAAGGAGGTAGCCTTGTGGGCCATCTTCTCCAACCAGCTACTCAACATAGGAATCCAGAGCTAGAACATCCCAGTCAGTTGTTTCAAGACATCCAGTACCTGAAGCCCTCCAGTAGGAAAGAGCTCAGCACCCCTCTAGGTGATTGGTTCCACTGCTGAACCTCTCTTACTATTAAAATGCTGCCCCTAATGTTCAATGCTGCTCCACCATCTTGTCATTTATGTCCATTAGACGTAGCCTTCTCTCTGGGGAAGCAGAGAGCAGTGCTTGGTCCTCTTGTTTGTGACAATCATTCCATACTTGAAGAGTGCCATTATTCTTTGTCTTCTCTTCTCCTGAAAGCAGTCCCAACACTCCAAAATCTGCAAAATTCCATATTTTACTCAGGAGGCTTTAAATGAGCTCTCTCTGGTCACTCCTAAAGCACCATTTATGCATTCTGTCTCTATGTACCCTACACTGGGGCTGAAATGATCAGACGAGTACCCATGGATAACTCTTAGGGAAATGAGAAATTCATTTCAGTGCATAAAAATGGCAGTTTGTGGACTCAGAAGTACATGTGACAACATACGCATATTTGAAAAAAATGAAAAATACATTTTTGAAAAATGTGCACAAGTACTATATAATCCGCAGGAAATGTGCACAACAGAGGTGTTCATTTGGGAAAATATGCACAGAAATGTGCACTTGGATTTGCATGTGAAACGAGAAAAACTGAAGGTCGCAATCTGATGCAGACTCAAATCTGGACCAGCTCTGAGGTGGCGTGGCATTTGGAGAATTTTGGCAAGCTTGAGTTTTGCCGATGTGGACAACCTTGGTCACTCTTGAATGTTTGAGCCTCCTCCTTGCTGGAGTTGGCATGCCAGTGGTACACCTCTCCAGTCTGGGGCTCTATGAGTGTGTGCATGCTAGAAAGCAACGTTTACATATCTGTCAACTTTTCTTGTTCCTAGCATTGAACTGCCGTTCCTCATACAGGCAGTTTTCATCAACAGAATGGGAGAAGCACCAGGTTACTTGAGGTGGCAGGCTCAGGACAACTGGAAGGAAGAACGGATTATTGTTTCTGGCAGGATTGGGCCAACGTGCTTCCTGTATATGCCCCTTACTGTTCCCTTAGCTGGAGATGGGGGCGAGGAAGGGCAGGCTGGTTTTCTGCTTTATGTGGTCCACTTTCTGGGAGGCAGAGGATACGAGCTCCCCATAAGTCCTTGGTCCACAGGCTGATGCAAAGGGCTAGAGTCTGCTTCCCTCAGGTGTGCACTCCTAGTTCTGTATGAATGGAGCCTGCAAGCACCTCTGCCTGTCTCCTCCTCCTAGTGACAGCTCCTGGCAAGGATGCTTTTCCGTCACCAGCCTCTCTCTTTCTCTCACACTGTGGTTGACTCTTTTAATGGATCACTTGTGGATGAAGTTGCAAAAATCATTAGCTGTGGTCGGCAGATGCTAGGTGCTGGTAGGATGCAGTTCCAACAAGTTATTTTCTTTAATTAAAATTCTAAATAAATCATGAGGCTTTACAAGCACAAGTCTGCAGTCCTTGAGGAAGATGAAAGAGGCATTTCTGACTACTGGCATTCTTGAAAGAACTTTTTTGCCTCCTGTTTTCTCCATTTGTTTCTGGCCTTCACACAACAGCCCATATGTACTACTTCAGTGTTTAAAAACCATGATTCTGGAAGATCAATACTAGAAAACATCTGTGACTCTTGCTGGTGCACAAATACAGTTTTCCTTCACAACGACAAATATGACTGAAAGAACAAAAGACATTCTCTATTTACTGTCCTATTGATCACCACCCCCTTTCCTCTCCTATGCTTCTGAAGTAGAGATGTAGGCATATGAAATATGGGCCATGCACCAAATATTGGTGTGGCTTAAACACATTACTAATTCAAAACATTTTTTTGTCTCCTGGTTTCTAAGGGAACAGATTGTATTGAATAAACAACTGCTAACGAATATTTTATTATTTCTAATTATATTAATTATATTGCATTATAGCATATTAGAAGTCATTTAGTTTGTAATGAAAAACTTCCATTTTGGTGTAAGTATGGGAAAAGAAGGACATTTGCATAAAAAGGCAATTTGTGTTGCCCATAATTCCGTTGCCATCACCATTGATAGTAATTATGTATGAGGTTTGCATTTGAAATTTTAATGCAATAATGTTTTAACCTGTCAGGTTAGAGGGCAGTGTTGCCATAAAGAGCAAGAAATAATAAACAAACAAGAGATATAATTGGGTGTGAGTTGGGGAAAAAACTTCTTTTATGTTGTGAAGATGCATAATTCTAAGGAAGAAGCTGTTGGGTAAAACCTTACAAGGTCTATCCCCTCAGTCAGCATGGAGGAATGATTCCATACATATAAAAATTACAAGTTCCTAAAATCTGCTCTGGAAGGTCGGGGAACCATCTAGAACAGATCTGGGGAGGTGCAGGGTATGGGGGTGTGGTGAGATAAGCCACATTGTGCAAACCAAACTCTATGCATACAATTTTGCCCTTAATGCAGAACCTGTAAGAATGGGAATCCTTTAAACATCACAGTGTGGTGTAGTGGTTAGAGCATGGGGGTTAGAACGAAGGAAACTCAAGATAAGACTCAGCCAAGGAACAGCCTGGGTGACTTTAGGCCAGTCACTGACTCTCAGCCTAATCTACCTCACAGGCTTGTTTTGAGAGTAAAATGAGGCATGCTGCCTTTAAAAAAGGCAAGATATAATCCAATAATAGATACATCATACATACAACTCAAGTAGCCATCTCTTCCTTTCCAAGCTGTTTGCCTAATTATCCCTCTCTGGTTCTTATCCATGACATACTTGATCATTCATCATCCTTGTACACCAGTAAAAATACCTTTACCACACCATTCTGTGAAGTCGCCCCAGTCCAGTTATGAAGCTCTTCTATACTAAGTATACTGACCCCGCCATCTCCCCACTGTCCACACCAATTAGCAGCAGCTCTGCAGAGTGTCAAACAGGGCTTTTTTCCAACCTTGGAGATGCCAAGGATTGCATTCCTGCAAAACACAAAGCCTTTTCTGTTCCACTGGGCTATGAAACTTCCGTTGAAGCTTTTTCAGAAGACCTGTAGCCACTCTTAGGCCACCTTCTCAATTTATCAGTATTGTATGGCAGCTGCAGCCACTTCTTGTGCTATGAAAGTAATACCAGATGCACAGAGAAGAAGCCCATGCTGCAGCTGCCTTGCGTGCCAGCATTGACTGTTTCTAGCCGGGACAAAACTGGCATGGGTGGGATCTACAGCCTTAGGCTGCACTCACTTAAACCGAGGCTGCTGAAATTGAATGCTCATAGTACGGCATTGGCTGCCGGTATTTCTATGGTGACATGCAAGGGCCTGAACAACTCGAGCCCAGGTTAGCTTAGGACTCATCTTGCTCTTTGTGTCCCTGCTCAGTTCTTGTGATCCTCAGATGGGACCTTTGTGATGGCAAAACTGGCCTCTGAGGTTTGCCTCAACGAACACCGTTTGCTGCTGCAGAACCAAACTCTGGAATGTGCTCCAGAAACTAAGCGGACCTCTTCAGGGTGGGTCTTTGTGTGTTGCTTGGTTCCTGCCTTTTTCCAGGAGAGGTGACCCAGTTGGTGTAGCTATAGTCAACCCACAATTACTTTACTGTACTTTTATTGTTACATGTTTTGCTTTTATCATTTTCATTAACCGCTTTGATAGGCTTTTGGAAAGTCTTGTTTATTTGTTTGTTTGTTTGTTTGTAGATGGCTTAAGTAAAATACATTAGCCTTAGATGGGATCCAAAATGACACTGAGTGGACAAATACATGTTTACTTGTTAATTAGTTGGATTCCCCCACCTCCCCGCCCACTGTCCTTTCCTATTTGCTGCTATGGCCAGTCATGCAGCCTTTGATACAATGGGGGTTATAGATCAGATGCCAAACTCCCCTTGATAAAATGTAATTGTCAAGCTGTTTTTTGTGGTGGTACTAATGACACCATAAAAGCTCATTGAAAATAAATTTAAAAGTGCCCTATCAACAGTGAACCTGAAAAAGTCAATATTTGCAATTTATTTTTGTTTTGACTTGTAAGATAAGTGAGAGCGCAAACCATTTCATCCCTGGAGGAATTAAATCTGACAGAGAGTTCACTGGTCTAGTTTTATGCATTACTATTGCTAGGTGTTGACTTTTAATTAGATTCTAGTGCATCGAAGAATGTAACGCGGTGGCCGCTGGAAAGTTAAAAGAAAATCAGCCCGGCTACACACACACACACACAGACTGTACAAGGTTACACATAACTTATATACGTTTTCATGAGCTTTTCTCTCTTTGCCATTTAAGTGCAAAAAAAGAGAGAAAGTTTTGTTGCAGCAGTGGGAGGATTGCACTTAATAAATGTGCTACCAGCCAGGCATTATGGATTTGAGAGAGATTTGCTTTGTATTGCAAGATATAGCAGTCTGTTCACAGCCATTCATCTTGTTGGTGATTCTTTAGATAGGAGCAAACAGGTCTCAGGTGACAGCACAGGATTTTTTTCTGTTCCTCCATATTTAGTGGTTCATTCTAGACAAAGCAGAACTGAAACACAAAAATATAGTTTGCATCCATGTTACTGCAGTATATATCTAGTTTTGCATTATCCAAAATAGCCAAAGATCTTAGAGCACTAGGCAGTATAGAAATGTAACAAATACTTTCTTAAGTCAGAAAAGATATGTCCATGTCAAGTGTGTATTTGACCCCCATTATTGGTAGTCGAACTCTAAAATCTTCACTTGTCTCCCAGTTATTTATTTATTTTTGTATTTGACCAATGATTTTCTTCTGGCCCAGCATCTCTTGCCATTCTGATGTCGTCCATCCAAGCAATGAATCATGAAGCCACAATGTATTTGTGATAACAGGATTCTCTGCAATGGATTTCATGGCTGCCCTGTAGCATTTATGCCATTGTCCAACTATTTGTATAATTCGGAAAAGCCCTACCACCACCATAAGCCATCTGTTTATATCCAAATCTCAACACACCTTTTCTTGTCCTTCTCTCATTACAACCCACACTATTGCTTTCCTTTTCAAAACAGACTACTCCTTTCTATAGTTTTGCACAGAACATCAAAAGAGCAAAATTAAATACAGAAGCCTTCAAATCTATCAACGTTCAGATTCCTAATCAATCTCTGATGTGTGTATGGGAACCTTCCAATTTATTCTATCTAGGAAAGGGTGAAATTGGACAGACCTTCCAAGGTACAGAACAGCACAATTCTGACAATACTGCATGTTCTATCCTCATTGAGTCAAATCCTGACAAAAGCTGCCATTCACATCACCAAACCTTCTATGTAGGGCAGAACCATATAAAGGACTGCACAGTGGTCAGTCCTAGGATTCACTGAGTCACTGATGGCTGTTTGAAATGGTCATTGTTCTCCAAGAAGAAGGTAGTAGCAGAATATCAGGTGTGACTGATGGATGTGCTACTTGCTATAAGTTTAGTCTGGTTACTCAGAAGCATATCTTGTTCCATGAAAATGCCTAGACTGCAAGCACTGCTTGTGTTTTGTTAACCTGCATCCAGTCCATTACAGTCCGTAGGCAATAATTTAAGGCTTGTACTGTTACTCTTGGTTCAAATGTAAATGAAAAATAGAAATATGGAATTACAGAAATGACAAATTCATACTCAAATCCAATTGTTTTCAGTACCAGGCTGTTCCAGGCTGAAGACAAAAGCAAGAAACAGTGCTTGCTGCAGGAAAGCATACTTTTAAAAGTTGTAGGAAACTTGATTAAACTTGGTAATTCGATAAAGCAGGAAATTCAGAAAGGAGAAAAGCCACTCAAAACATTCATTAAAAAAAAACTCTATTTAATAAGGCACTTGTCACCACAGCAGGAAAGAGAGGGGAAAACACTTAAAGCAACTGCTTGAAAATAATTTACTTAAGCAATCACTGATATAGACATATAAGAAACAAAGCCCAAGCAAAATGACTAAAAATGGCTTATTAATCTACACCCCAGCAGTCCTTAGACACTACAAAAGGAGAAATTATGGAAGCTGCCATGTTCAAAAACGTATGAAAAGAAATTTTCTCAAAGAAATCAAAATCAATCTTTTCATACTCATGTTGAAAGCGAACTAGTATAAAAAGAGGAAAAATGTGTACCTAATAGAAATTAGAAAAACAAAGCTTGGTTGGCCTAAAATTATAAATATTCATTTAGGCTGCAATTCTAGGATTACATTGTAGTGATGGATTGGATCAAGCTATGTATTATTATCTAAGATATTTTCTTGAAAAAGAACAAAAGATGTAGAATAAAAGTAGCATGCTCCAATCTGGAAGACAATTAAAAATAAAATTGATATAATACAGAGTAATATTGCACTGCCTTAGTCTATAATAATATCTGTTTCAGCAAAAAAGCAACAAAAAACTACTAGTCCATATGTTATTGCACATGCCACGTATTAAATGTTCCTTTTCAAAAACCTTATATGTGACATTCTATTTCTATCTAGTAAAGCTTAAGCATATATATTTGGTAATGTGGAGCATGCACCTGTCCACACTGAAGAATATTCAGTGTACCAGACATTAAAATACACCAAGAAGCACAGTGTTCTAGAGTAGTGTAGTAGCCAAACAGACATGTTTTCTCCAGTCAAACCAGATGGAGTACTTAGGAGGTAACGGTGAGGAATACTATGCCATAATCCCCAATCCTGACTAATGTGAGTCAACCCAGGAACAGTGGCTGGGTCAATTGAGGAAGACCTTGATCCCCTTGAAGGTCTGACTGTTAGGCCCTGAATACTAAAAGCAAAGCCTGAAGGCTCATAGGCCGGCTAGCTGATGGCCGCTGGCCCAGTCTTGCATTCAGGATAGCCTGTTATTCCAGAGGTCTGGATCGCCGATGGATAGGAATTGCAGGGAAGTCAATTTCAACCAGCTGTGAGGAGAAACAACCTAACAGTGCAAAGTGGCTGCTTGAAAACAGAATTCACTACCTTGGCAGCAACTTGCCATGGCAAATATCACCATTAATATGCCCCTCCCACCCAAAACGACCATTTCTCAAACATCACATTTCACACTCAATTGCATTTGAGAATCACAGAGCAGATTAGCTTTCTCCCGCATTCATTTTCTTTAATCTCAATTTCATTCGGTTGTGAGTATGGAGAAATTTGCCAATTTTGTAAATTCTCACCAAAAATGAATGGAAACCATCCACTCTGGCCAAATTCAATAAGTACAGCTATTTTCATCATGGAGAGGACCTTGTTGGACCAGTCTGCCATGTAGCTGAGGAACCAAATTCCCCACCACAAGCACCCAGGTTTTCAAACCTAGACTGTTAAGATTGTTGGTATTTTAAGTCCTGGGCCTGGTTGGACAAACCCATTTCTGTTTCTCACACATTCATTAAAAACAAACAAACAAACAAACAAACAAACTCAAGTCCTTTCCATAGCATATATGAAGACTTGTTCAGGTTTGGGGTAAAGTCTGAACCACACTGAAATGAAATTCTCATCCATAACCATCTCTACATGCCTTTTGAGGTGCAACGATGGAGTAGGTTGCTGATAACAGCAGAAAGCTACTGTTTCTGAAGCCAAGTTATGAGGAGATGCCACTGCTTAACACTAACATGGCCAGGATAGAGCACAGACACTGAGACCGTATGCAGCAGAAGAGCTGAGAATGGAAGAATTTAGCACACCAAAGATCAATCGGCACATAGGACTAATTTCTTCATATGGCTGAAGCATCGCGCATAGGAGTCACTCAGTCATATTTCCCCCATGACAGCAATCATCCAGGTAAGCTTATTGAGCTGTACAGCACTCTCTTTTATTAATAGCTGCAGCAGTGAGCTCTTTCTTTATATGTCTAATAGCATCATAGTGCCATAAATTGAGGAGCAGTCAAACATGAGAAGATTTTCTTCATCTCGTGATCATAGTAAAGCTATTCATCTGATCCAAGTGTCAGACTTGTACTTGGAAAAAAAAGGAAATACACGTGACATTTTTACAGTTTTTTTGTGAACAGGAAGACTTCCGTAAAATTATTAAATTAATACAGTCGCCTTCCTTAAACACAGACAGCCCTAGGAAGGCAAGTGAGTTCTCACTATGTCAAACCCAGCATAGCACCTTATTCCAGAGAGGCAAGAGTGAAGAAGCTATGGCCTTCTGGATGTTCTTGAACTCCAAATTCCCATCAGACTCAGCCAACAGCCAGGGATGATGGCAATTGTAGTCATGCAGATTGAGGACTACAGATTTCCCATGAAAACCGGTGCACTGAATTGGAAATTGTATACCCTGGTGCAGCTGCCTGCCATTTCAGAAGGGTGCCTTCAGTTGTCCTGCATCCAGTTCAGGAGACTCATGTGCAGAGTGCATTGCACCATTGCTGGGATGTCAGCTATACCATTGGCATGATTCGGAGCATGAATGCACCAGTCATATTATCCAGAACGGCCCATACCTGTTTCCAGGGAATAAGTTTTCCTCCTTAGGGTTTGACTTCTGGGTCCATCCCTTCCCTAACTATAAGAAAGGAACTGATTTAGGAATTATAAGCTGCTGTCTCTCAGGAAATTTCTCGGCAGCAAGGTTTTAACCTCTGCCATTGCAGAAGAAAAATGTATCTCTTACATGGGTTTTTCCAGGGGTGTGTATTTCTCTGCCTTTCTATATATTCTATTAACAAACCAAAAGGTGGTGCCATGACGTAACTGCAGTATTGTTACTGTCCGCAAGACTTTTGTTCGAGTTTATCACAATCTAAAGTTGAATACCTGATTTTTCCTTGCTCTAAAAGCCCCCATTAAAAGTCTGGAAAATTTGGGGGAGCCATGGAGGATGACAACATTGTGAAAAGGCCCACAAGCTTCCATGAGTGAGCATTAACAGGTGCACAGTAAATGCAGCAAAGCGCTCAGCGGCCTGGATGTCTGGCCAGACACTGCAGAGCGCACACTGCACTGATCCCCCAGCAAGCTCCCTACTCGAAATTACAGCTTAGCGGGCCAGCCTGAGATGTTACCTCCACTCACTGTCAGTATCCCAGCCTGTCATTCTCCTTCGCCCAACTACAAAATTTCATAAGGGACAAACACTTTTTCTATTCTTACCCACCTTAGGAGAAAGGCTGTGAGCTCCACAATTAGATCAGCAGGATGGAGCCCGCCTCAGCCTCAGTCAAGGTTGGGAATGAGAGGGGCAGTTGTTCTTGCCATGTGTTCCCAGGTCATGACAATCTGGTGGGGGTGGGGTGGGAAATGTATGTAGGTATGTAGTAAATGTACACACCGTACCAATAGTCCTATATAGGGGTCTCTGGGCAGTGTACACTCAACATTAAAACCATATAATAAAACAAGTAAAATACAAAAGTAAAACAATGTTGACAGCTACATAAATCATTAACTAAAATTATTCCAAACAAATATAGTAAGCTAAAACTATCAATAAAATCCATTAATTTTTAAAAATCAATTTAGCACTATTCAATTATTAAAATGTCTGGAAAGCAGAACTGTCTTTGCCTGGTGCTAAAATGATTGCAACAGGGACACCAGGCATATTACTCTGGGGAGCCTATTCCAGAGGTGGAACTGAGGCTCCAGAAAATAAGAAGGGAGAAGCAGGGGAGCTTATCTCAAGACCACCCTCTCCAGAAGAGCCAGGATTTGCAGCTGTCAGGAGGGGGCAAGGAGCTGGACAAGGCCAGTACAGCTGTGGACCCCATGATGTGGTGTCAGGGCAGAAGGGCTAGCCAACTTAGAGGTTCAGCATACAGAGAACAGCCAACCTCCAAGGGGGCCTTCTCAGCGGGATGGGACCCAGGCTTACTCAAAAGGAGGGTTCCTGGAAGTAGTTGCTATACGGGGCCCAATGAACGGCTCTGTGCATATTCATGTTTTGTGGGTTCTGCTTGCTAGAAGCACATTGGAGAATAAAAAGCTTTTTTCCAAAGAATGGTCTGTTCTTTTTGAAAGGTGAAAGGGGAAACTTAACTCATGGCAACAGAAAAATCCCCAGCCTCCTCTACCCAGTGAATAGTGGATGTTGAACAAGGGCAGGTGATAGTGAGAAGGAAGAATGTACTACTGTATCCACAATGAAAACAAGATGGTCTGTTTCTGAGAAGCAGCACTCTGAAAGACACAACGCAGGGAGAAAAGAATGGGAAGGGAAGACAAAAATGGGTGCCAACACAGGACTAATTCTGAAAGTTGTGGAGGCCCTATTAAGAAGTAGGGCTCGTGTGTTGTGTGCACTTGTGAGTAGAGAATGCAGATGTGAGCAGAGTGTAGTTGTGCTGACTAGCTGCCCTCCCCGTGTCATGGATTTCACATAGCCCTGTCCCCAGGCATCCATGTGTAGAGCACAAGGGTCTACATTTCTGCCTCTGTCTCTGTATCAAGGTGCAGAACCTCAGACCCAGGTATTGCATTTGGCCTCCAGCGTTCCTTGATGGCCCTGCTTCCTTTCTCCTGACCACCAACTGTTCAGTGATTCCTCAGCTTTCATGCAGCGTTTTGCCATTTGAAGAGACTGGAATGCTTCCCCTAAGGCTGAGTCACAGATTGTAAATGCTTGAGGATAAAGTTCCCTAGTATTTTTGCCCTGTATTTTTGGTTCCATCCACCACTGCAGTCCCCAAAAGCTTCTCAAAGCTGAATGCAGTTGTTAGGCTTAAAGAGTTTCAGCATCTGTGTCCTATGTTCATGAAGACCTCCACATAAAGCAGCAAATCAAGCCGGTTTCCAGACCATGAGGAAGGCTTCATGGACACAGCTGTGAAGGACATCTCCCTGTGGATGTTTGCTGTGGAACCAGGCAGCAGGGCTAAATGCAGTAGATGCCCTTGCAGGCAGGCCTAAGTAGAAATGTCCTCCACCATTCACTGATACAACAAAAGTGAACCTTACTTCTGAAGACGGCTGTAATTGTTTTTATAATTTAATGGAAACTGCTCCGGAAAAGGAAGAGTCAAATGCAGCAGAGCTCTGCACTGAACCAGTGGAGAAGGCCCCCACTGCTGTAGCTTGGTGGAAGTAGCTACTAACAACACACAGCCAAGGAAAAGGAGATGACAGACGGTCTTCCAGCTGAGCTGATATCCCATTGCTTCTTCTGTATGAAATGGGCCAAGAGCAATGGCAATCAGAACACACCTTCTGGAAGGCTCCACTTGGCTTTGAAGGAGGTCCATAGCTGGGGTACCTCAGTGGGCAGCCATCTTTTATGCCTTCATTTATGAGACTTGGGGAAGTCTTTCTCATCTGATTCTAAAGACTGCATTGGTACAGGGAAAGAGGCCACTTTCTAAGTGAGCATTTTGCAAGCCTTTCAGAGTTTAATGGATACCACAAACTGAGTGAATGCCGATGCATATGATGCTTGGGTTTTTTTTTTTTGTACATATATATTTAATTGTAATAAAATATAATGCAGAGGGAGCATTCCATGTAACTATGTTTTAGCCATGGAAAATGATATTATCCTCTGAGATAAAACAGGCAGCTCATGGGCTTCTTCACTTCAGGCTAACATGAGACATACTGTAGATCATCCTTCCCCAATCTGGTGCCTCCAGCTGTTTCAGACATCAGCCCCCATTGACCACATAACTAATGGTCAAGAATCCTGGAAACTGTAGTCCAAAACATTTAGAAGACATCAGGTTGAGAAAGGCCTGCCTTTGTGCAGCAGAACGCAATGCCTGCAAAATAACACTTAAACACAATGCCTTGGGGTCAGCATTCCCACAGCTGCTGCTAGCATTTGACACTTGGCCATCCACCGTTCCCCAGCACCTGAACCAAAGGTCATTTGTTCCTTTTTTTAGCCTTGTTTTCTTCAACTTAAATTTGCAAGCGCACCCACTGCTTCTTTTCCCAACAGGCATCTCAAAGCCAATTTTTAAAAATAAGTCCTATCCTACTCCTCTTTATTCTCTTCAACATAGTAATTAGGGTTGGAACATAGCGATCGAAGAATGAAGGGGCATTCATGTTACTAAAAGGAAAAAGAAACACACACACACACACACACACAGAGAGAGAGAGAGAGAGAGAGAGAGAGAGAGAGAGAGGGAGGGAGATATTCATGGAAAGCTGCCAAAATTAATTGGTGTCCATGTTTGAATTAGCCTAAATGTATAGATGGAATCAGCAAGGGATCAGAAACAGTAGCATGTTATTAAATAAATACCTGCCTCAGTGGTTGGAATCTTGGAATCTATGGCTTCACTGGATTACTCAACTCGGGGAAAAAGGAGAGGGGGAACACAATTAATAACTTTCTGACTGATAGACTATTTCTCAACTGAGTTCTCACAGCATGCACTAAAATATGACTTTGCCCGTCCTCTACTGCCATCTCTCTCCCTGCATCTGTTCTGGAAGAGAAAGTATCAGAAAGCCCTGTGGCAAGAGCAGCACAAACATTCTTCCCAAAGTTGCAAAGAGGAAGTTAACATGAGGGCAAAGTTTGAGTTATTTTGATTAGGTGGAGGGGACTCTCCTCTGCCTTATAAGATTTCTGTCATTTTCTGTAATTATAGAGGAAGCTGGGGGTTTGTGGGGGCAGTTAATGAATGCAGCAATTGATCTAATGGGATCGGGGAAGCAGTTTGCTTTTGGCCCTTGTTTTGAAGAACAATGTATGAGGCGAGGCAACCTAAGAGAATTCTCTGACTAATTTCATGGAGGCAAAAGCCAGGCAATTATTTTAGTGTTTTAGAAGGATGGAGAATGAACTAAGATGACCCTAGGAAATCTGGGAAGAAAAAGTAACAGTTTGGATGCCACTGAATGCCCATTTCAGCACATTTTGCCTTCTAGACATCTAAGAAAGATATCTTTGGTGACCAGAGAAGGTTATTTGGGGTCCCCTTTTTTAACTTTTAGAAGTCACTACACCTACCACTCATTATTACAGTTAATATATATAGTGACCCTTTATAAACTGCCAAAAGTAGTTATTCTAGTTATTCTATTCAGCTATTAATTTATTAACTATTATTTAACTCAGGAGAAAATGGGTGAGGGAAGTATCACTGGGAGGGACGGTATTCCTTCAGAAGTAATCTGATGGGAGCTCCATCTTGCCCAAATGCAGACATGTAGCCTCTGCATCCTTCATTTTTCCTGCCTCCTCCGATTCTCTCTCTGTCTTGGTTACCCTTTTCTCTCTGCTACCTTCTCTCTTGGCAGAGTTTATTTATTTATTTAAAGCATTTTTTATGCCGCCCCCTTTGCAACAAGCCTCGGGGCAGCTTACAAAGCAAATAAACAAATATTAAATAACATTTAAAAAACCGGATACATCTTGGCAGAGCTATAAAAACCCAATAAATAAAAACAACAATTAACAATTAAAATATCATTTAAATAAAAAGGTCGTGGCCTGGTGCCAAAAAACAAGTAATGACGGCACCAGGCAGACCTCTCTGGGGAGCGCATTCCATAGGTAGATTTCTTTCTAGCTAGCAGGCCATAGTCAGAAGCATAGATTATTTTTCCAGTGGGTTTCCAGAGGCCCCTTCAAAGTGGGCAAGGGATCACTTGTACTGCTTAGACCACAAGTTCTTCAGCCCAGATCAAAACATTTTGGAAGCTGAAGATTATAATGTTTTTATTATAATTATATCCCACCATTTTCCCTGCAAGAAATCCAAGACAGCTCATATAATCTCCTCTACTCCCATTTTGTCATCACAACAACTCTGTGAAGTAGCTTAGGCTGAGAGTCTGTGACTAATCCAAAGTCACTCCGTGAGCATCATGGCCGTGGGGATGTGAACTTCACCCTCCCGAGCCCCAGGCCAACATGTTAACTACCATGGCACACTGGTGTTATACAGAACAACTGGCATTCTGGTAGCATCAGTACATGCTATAAACTTGCACAGTTGTATAATTCAGGCTGTGATTCCTCTCCCCATCTGTACACACCCGGAATGCTATTGCTTCCTGAAATCCCAGGGCTTGAATGTGAGGTAGTGCGGTGGAGTACAGGGAGGCTGCCATTTGTTCTACCTCTGTGCTCCTGCAATTATGCTTCAAGGGGGGACCATGGGGGAGAAAACAGCTGTTGCATTGCATGCCTGCCCCACAACCTCCAGTGGCAGGAAACTAGCAATTGAAAAGAAAAGGGGCAACTTGATTCCACTTTCAGGTATGGATGAACACAGGAAGCTGCCATATTCTGAATCAGACCACCAGACCATTTAGCAGCGTCAACATAAATTGGACCAAATTGTCCGGGGCTTCATGTAAGATTTTTCCATCCCTATCTGGAGATACTGGGAATTGAATTTGAGATGATCTTTATGCCAGTCATGTGCTTTACCACTGAGCCATGGGGCTCCCTTCTCAATCCCAGAGCTGAGGTAGAGTTGTTTGCCCTTGAAAACTGCAAGGGGCTTTCAAGCCCACTGTTACTGAACTCCATTCCCAATATTCAAGCCAAATATTCTCCCTCACCCCAGTAGACATTCGGTCTTAAAAGTATAGGCAGTTTACATTGAGCTGGAGAATTTTGGGGTGGAAGGGGGAAGCTGCCCCTTTGTCAACTCCTAAATATTTTTGGTACTTCTGTAAATCATGGAATTTCACCTGTATATTCCAATACATCCCTCTTGTTCCTCAATAACCCATCAATTAGCAGCTGAGTTTGCTGTGAGCATATATTTTCAGTACACTGATATTTGGACTGGAGGATCCTTAGACAGCAAATATTCCTAAATTATGGGCAAGCTTATTTGCTTTTTACAGTTTTGAAGGTTCAAGAATTCAGGCACATTTCAGGATCTTTTAAACTAGAAAAATTATTTGCCCCAAACACCGTCCTGCACGCATCAAGAATAAAAAATGTGACCAGATCTCTGTCACAGAAAAACAAAAGGCAGGATATAATGCCAGACCATTTCATATATGATATATGGTTCTTGGCGGATGATTGAATATATGTGTAGACACAAGAGGTCATAGCTAATGATCCGTGAATAACCTCATCTTTGGCATTTTCTCATTTGGCAGCTGAACTCCAGCACCTTGAGTTCTATAGACTTTCTCAGGGTAAAATCCCTGTTGAAACCATTCTGCATTGGTTCAAACACTACACACCATTTACTAAAATCATTCATTTACAAGGTGTTCCATATGGATCCTACCTTGTCATCCCCATTCCAGCTGGCAGCCCAGATGGTTAGATTTCTAGGAGACATTTGCTTCCTGCAAAGCTCATGGATCCCTTTGGAATACTCCTTCTGCTTTGCTTGAGATGTCTGAATGTTATTAGAAACCCATTTTGGAACTCTCAAATGGGACTTTCCATGTCTGGGATACAATTGGGAATGTTATGCAATAACTGGAAAAGATCACCATCATGTTTGCTGGGGAAGTAATGCTTGTCTTTGGAGTCATACCCTTGGAAAGACTTCAGGCAGGTTACACAAATACAAAGACCTGGAAGCCCCTCATTCCAAAGTGGGTAGTTCTGGTTGCATAGAAAATGTGAGAGCCAGGGGGCAGAGGACATAAAAGTTTGGAAGCATTCTGCCTACTCAGCTTCTTTCTTTAAAAGAAAAAATGTCCCATGGAAGAAAAACTTGAAAATTCGGGGGAATGCTGAAGGGGAAAATCTCCTATGAAGCATTTTCTCATTTATAAAGACTAAAATACTTCTTATTATACAGTTTTACTCTTTCAAAATCTGTAGGATGAATGTTTCATCTACAGAATTATAGAATAATAATATTCTCATTAGAACATTTGACATGATAATTTCTGTACATACCATACACCTTCAAAAATGAGATGAATTTCTGCACAAACAAGGCATTCCCTTATTGAAGAAAAAAGACTTTGTTTTCTTCTGAATTGCTGTTACCATCCTCTGGTGGCATTTGATCTACCTAGAAACTAGAGTATCCTCCATATGTAACCTTTGTGGCCTTGCTCCTCCCTCATAGTTTGCTAGCCTGGCACTGAAAGATTAAATGCTGACTTGGTTTGCATGACCTTACAGCCCACTCTTGTTTAAATTACCTTGGGGCTGTTGCATCATTCTGGGTATAACGGGGACATGGTACCCATGGACACCCTACTTACCATGGCTTACTGTCATGTCATGCAGAACGAGGCCTTAGGCCTTTCCAGTGTTGCCAGCATCAATGGGGAAACTGCTCCTTCAATGGATAACCCCACCTATGGGGTTCATTCATACGGTAAAAGCTTAATCTCTAGGCCTGAGCACCCCTTCCACTGTAACTCAGGGGTTCCACAAGCTGACCCCTTTCCACTGCTACCAATTCTCTTAGCATACTTTCAGACCTCCTAGTAGCTGGTGCAAGAGGCTTCAGTGTGAGATGGGTACCAGAACGAGAGACCGGATGAGCACAGGTAGGTCATTAAAAGGATGTTTAGTACATAAAGAAGCAATTTTATGTTTAAAGCAGCTTAGTGACAGTTCTTTAGGACTCGAGAGGAACTTGACCACTTTTTTTTTAACCTCAGATCAAATTCCCTAAACCTCCATCCCAGCCTAAACCCCCTACACAAGGATCCAGCTTCTGGGTACAGTCTTCTACTGATACAAAAGCATCTCCTGTTGTATATCTGGCTACTCAGAAAGTCTATCTGGCTTTTACTGCCTACCTGTGTCACTTTCCTCTAGCAATATCTTAGGGTACCTCCTCTCTATATCTGTTCTTCACCAGCCACATTCCCTATGAATATGCTCAAAGCAAAATCTGAACTTGCCAAGTTCTCCAGATTCCACCTTGAAGCTTGTTCTAACTCAAACCTATATCAAATTGTAAGCTTTCTTCCATTTTCTTTTTTAATTTTGGGAGCAGGGACCACATAAAAATCCATACATATTTTTCAAATATTTGTATCAATTGTGCAATTTTTGAAATGTATGCACTCTTCCAATTAAAATGCATTTATACACAGTTTACAAAACTTAACATTTTAAACACGTATTTTTTGGATGTATATGGTGTCAAGAGCATTTCTCTTGTTATGTGAATCCCATCACAGAGCTCTTTGTCCGGTTTGTATCTGGGTCTGGAGGGTGTGAACTGGGTAAAATCCTGATCAAACTTATGCAAATTTCTCATACACCCTTCTAAAAGATTGGAGGAGGAGGAGGAGCAGTGCTAAGTACTGAAAAGATACAGAATTCATGCCTACCGGACAAAAAATGGACAAATTTGCACATGCTGTTTGTATATGCAAATGGATGTACACAATAAGACATAATTACAATAATTTAAACCTTTCCCAAGGAAAGCTAATTCCCTCTTGCTTGCATTCAGAACAGAACTGTACAATGCTTAAGACTTATCCTTGCTTAAAGCAGTCCCATTTTTCCTTGGTCTTTGAGGTACACACCCAAAGCTTGGGACCAGCAAAGAACTGTATGCCATCTTAGTTTGCAAACTTGCACAATGTCTAGAAAGCAACCCTTGTTAAACACAGTAGGAATAATTTCTGAGAAACTCCGCACTTGCTTCCCCGCCTCCCCGACACCACATCAATAAGAAGCACAAGAGCATCAGGACTGGATTATGTTATTTCGCTGCTCCTGGTTCCTCTATCAAGTGAAGAGGCAGAAAGAGCTGCTCTGAAAGGTGGTTCTTTGTTTCATTTACTTTATTTTGGTAATATCTGGGATTCTTTTAAAAAAAATTAGGTTTCAATTTCTGAAAATCCTAAAAACTACTTCATATGTTGCTACATTACGTTTCTCTCAACCTCATCATCTTGCAACACTTTAAGTACCAAAATTGATAGATGGATATCCCAACCAACAAACATTTGTGGTAAATGTATTGCCACTCTATGGATTTGGTGCTTTTTTGCCTAACTATGGATTTGGGGAGTTGGACCAGCATGACTATCTTTGTTTTTTCACTTTCATTTACCAAAGGTATCCATTTCCAGGTCTCTCTCTAGATCCAGATATTGAAAGATATTTTCAGGGAAGATAAGGCAGGTTGCAGCTTTGAGCATATTTCCTAAGATGTAAGACTCGAGTCCTTCATCTATCTAGGAGTAAATCCCGCTGAACTCGGTTTTACTTATGCATAAACAAGTTTATGATTACACGGTAAATGTAGTGTGATCTGCAACAGGCTTCCCCATCCCCAGATCTCTCCCCATACCCACCACACACGTCCTGGCTGTTCCCAAGACATTTTGGTGCCTGAGGCAGTGTGGCAACCGAAGTTCATGGGGGGGAAAAGCCACGGGTTCAGATTCATCAGAGATCATCTCTAATATTTATTCAGCAAGTGCCATTTTTCTCCAGTTAAATGAAAAGCAACATCTTTCAAAATAGCCTCCTGTGCAATGGATGCTGGGTTTGCCACAGGAAAGCTTGACGTGCCACAGTCAATTTGGGGGCCTTTAAGGTGCCACAAGAGAACATTTTGAACTCTGGAAATTGACAGCTCAGCAGGGAATTGTTCTTCCATTGGTCCCCCTGTGGACAGATATCCACACAAGGGGTGACCCCACCATTACCTGTAATGTGTAGAAAACAAGAGCTACTTCATTTGAGACAGACAGTTCTTCCTTTTGGTGGGACGGCAGAAGCTGAAAGGCAAGGGCATATGCAGCAAAGCTCCCTGCTATTCCACTGGCATAATGCAATGCCGGTAACTTTTCATAAAGCCAGGTTTGCATCCTATCTGCTGTGAGCCAGTGTTCTCATTCCATTCACAACATATTTCTTCCGGCCTGACATTGGCATTACAGTCTGTTATATCCTTGGAATCTATCACTGAACATGTCAACATAATTCCAAGGTTAGACATTCAAAATAAAATCTTGGATGGTAATCCCTCCATGAAACACAAATATCAATTTTTGGCGTCAACACTGGCTGCCTGAGATTCTGATATTACTTGAGTGAATCATTGCCCTGAAATTTATGAACCCAATCAGCAGATTAAACTTCTTTTCATATTTTGTCAAATTCCACTGAAAATACTGCAGATAAGGCAAATCACAATCAAGCTTAAAGAATTGGACTTTGACATGTTAGTAAATATTGATGGCATTGCCTTGAACAGCTCTCGTGCTAGACAGCCTGTAAGGAAACTTCTCTGTAGCATATCTGCATTACATTTATTTTTGTTTTCAGTTCTTTAAACATTAGAAAGATCAAGAGGTCTAGCAGCAACTGAAGAGGAGCAGTATAAGAGTGCATTTTCATTATATATGCCATTTGAATAACACAAAAAGCATGTGTCTTTTGATAAGCTAGAAAACAGTGAATTTTTGTTTTTACCTTGGTTACATCATCTTATGTTTATACTAAGCCAGTCATGCAAAGAGCACAATTTAGTTAGATACCAGACTATTTTTGACAGCTGGTAAGTCTGCAAAAGGAGTCACATATTTTCAAATTATTATTAGGAATAGAGAATGGGTGACTGCTGATGGATTACAAGGCTTTTATTCATAATCAATCATCTTCTGCTTCAGAGCAATTAATCAAATTTATTTGCATGAGTTTACATATTGTCAATGAGTATCCTTTTAGGGCACTAAACAACAATAGTTTTTCTTAAATGTGAAACTTTTAAAAAATCCAATTTAGCAATAGATTTAAACCACAGAGCAAATACATCCTTAATGTTCTCTTCATCAGATTTGGTAGTAGAATCAGCCAGCAAATTTTCCTTATTTGCACACTGGTGGGAACTTATGCATTTATGCATTAATTCTTAAAGATATTACTTGCCCTTTGACCAAGTCTTCTCAGAGCAACATTTAATAAAAACAGATCTAAAGAAGTCCATTTGCTAAACATTATCTCAATCCATGAGTTGGGCAAGCAGATGCACCAGGTTCAAGTCTACAAGCACATACCAATTGGCTCGGAGCTACAGTGGTCAGCGGTGAAGCAGTAAATTCCCCCGACACTCACCCCAGCCCTGTTCGACTAACTTTTTCTCGGGAATGAGTGAACCACAACACAGACTTTAACAGACATGTTAACTATTCAGCATGGAGAGCGAAGCAGCTTGAATCCCTGCAC
The DNA here is from genome assembly GCF_004798865.1 of Varanus komodoensis. Classification (NCBI taxonomy): domain Eukaryota; kingdom Metazoa; phylum Chordata; class Lepidosauria; order Squamata; family Varanidae; genus Varanus; species Varanus komodoensis. The sequence goes on from NW_025335268.1 coordinate 52,654,776, forward strand.
TCCCTCTGCCTCCCAGTTCCCCATACATACATTTTGCCAGTAGAATATTTATCTCAGAGAAAGTGAAGGAACAAATTATGCAACAAGGGAGAAGAGAGTGCGCCAACAAGGTCTCTCCTTGGTAGCAAATGATATGCCCCATTCATCATTTCCTTTCAGGGAGTTCCATGATCCATTGGGAAATAACATGCAAATATGCCTTTTGCCATCAAAAAAGGCTATGGGGGCCTCTTCTTCCTTGGTGCCCTGCCTTCCGCTACCTGATAACCTCTTCAACCTCCCCAAAATGAAGATCCTAGTCTTGACGAACGGGACAGAGGATTGGTGTGGAATTTAGCTGTGTGGAAGAGGTGGGGGTAGGAACTAATCCCACTGGGACTGTGCTAACTTCTAAACAGGAGTGATCCATTCAAACAGGGAAGTTCACATATTCAATCCCCACTCCTTTTTTCTCTGGCTCTGACAAATCTGTAAGGCATGCAGCAACTTGGCAGAACTTCTGCAATAAGTAAATACATATGCCCCGAAACACACACACACATTGCATGCACAAGAGTTTCTAGAAAGAAGAGGTGCTATTTATGGAGGCGGGCGGCAATTGCGCACGCACACACCTTCTGCAGGCCAAATGGGATGATAATCATTACCTGGGAGTACCTGCAGCTCTGACCAGCTAAACAGGACATAACATTCAACAGTCAATGAAATGTACTAAGCTCTAGAAATGCACACCAGATGTACGGTGGCTTTGGCATGAAAGCAAAAAAGTTGACTGTTGGTCCCGTGGTGACAAAATACTATGCTAGTTCTTTTGACATATGAAAGAGGAGAGAATAAGAAGTCCTGAAAGATACCAGGAACACTCCTGGAAAAGTTACTTGTTGAAAATGCCTTATCAAAATCAATGGGGTGGAACTTTGTAGTAAGCAATTTTAAGACTCATTGATTTCAATAAGAATAAAATATAATCACAATTAATTTTTGATGGATTATCCCCACTGTTTTGCAATTTACCTTTGAGCATATCCAAGAGTAAGGCTTTGGACACTGATCAATCTGCCCTCTCAACACTGACGTCTGAAATAGCATCCTGGTGGAATTGCAGCCCATTATTTGTAGCATGAGGAGAGAACAGAGAGAATGACAAATCATGGGCTAACAAGCTAAACCTTTTCAAAATAATAAGAGTGCTCAAGAGTTGCACTCTGCCATACTGATTTGCATAGTTCATCATGCTTCTATCAAATAATTAGAACATAAAACTTCCATTTAATGTATTGTATCTGCAGCTCATAAAGTGGTACAAATATGACATTGCTAATGGAATGTGTTAGGAACAATGAAAAGGCAATCAAATATTAATCAGATTTTTCATACAACAGCCTTATAGGTTGACATTTCTACTCAAATTAGATTTTGATAACAATTTGACTTTTCTAGGACACATTTAAGACCTCATCTTCATCTTTCCCCTCTCTTGCTAAAAAATAGATTAGTCTTAAATGAATATGAGTCTTATTCTCCTGCCCCCACACCTGTCAGAAAAAAAGTATGTACCCACATTAAACTCTAGGTTACAGAAGACCGATTAACTCAAATGACAAATGTGCAATTTCATGCACACCACCCTTCTTTTGAAGTGAGGTCTCCATATGCAGCCGTGCTGGATGGACGAAGCAAAAGATTAGGCTAGGAGAGAGTCCCTGCATATCTAGGGAGACCTTGGAGTTATACAGAACAATGAAGGGTGTAAAGGTGCCATGCCCTCATCCCAGTAATCCATATGGCTCTGGGAAGGTGTTGAATAAAGCAGTAAACATTGATAGAACAGTATCTAGGCATGAACCACAGCTTTTAACTTCAGCCAACATGTTCTACTTGGTCCTTTGGCCCCACAGAGTCTATGCCAGGCTGCATCTCAATCCTTAGCCCACAAAATGTGGCTGCCCTCCAGACCTTCTTGCCAATTCCAAGAGGGATGAATGACCTTGTCAATATCAGTTCCTCATTTTTCCCATTTTAATATTGGTTCATCCCAAACTTTGAAAACATTTAAATAGTGTGTAGGAAGATTCTTATATAGGTATGAAGATTTGTATGGGTTTTGTTTGCATTTTGTCTAATGCAAGTGTTTTTGTAGGCATTACAGACAAATTTTTGCTAGCATTTTTCCTAATATACTGCATTTGTGGATGTTATTTTTACTATTGTTTCTGAATGGTGAAAAATCTGAAGCGGAGCAAATTTTGAAGGACTAATGAGTTTCACTTCACCTATTGCAGGCTGTGCAACTTATGCTTTTCCAACTATTTGACTAAAGCAAATTGGTTCAAAAGTGTTACATGAGTTAAAAGCACCTTAAAAGGGAACAGCAACATTTCTTCCCCATCCCTAGGCTCTGGTGAACTACTGAGCAAAAGCTGTTTTTGCTTGGCCGCAGCAATCTTGTAAGCTCCTGAGAAATGGCTTGCAGGTAGCTCCTCTTGGCCACCAGTCCCACAGAGCTATCAGGCCAGTGGAGAGTTCATCAGGTAGCAGTTGTTGCTCTCCAGGATCTCTTGGCTTCTGGCTCCATCCTGCAAAGACCTGCCGCTTTGCTGAAGCCTGGCACTTCTTGGTTCAGACAAAGTGGACCAGCAGCAAAATGTCTTGAGGCCTAGAAACACAGATGGGAGTGATTACAAAAGGCAGGAAATCTCTCTTGACCTAAGCTCCTTCTCTCCTGAAAGTAATTTCTTCCTTTCTACCCCACAGCTCTCCTCTTGTACGTTCTCACTTGATCTATGGCCTTCATTTACATTCCAATGGGCTACAGTAATAACCAGAGAATATTTGTGCTAGTGCCAATATAACAGTATATCAGCCGCAAAAAGTTTTCCTCCCAGGGCAAAGGTCAAGGCTTTTAGACCATCAATAAGCCTGTGTATCATAGAGGTGAGCCTTCCGATAATAATTAGCTGCAGTGGCAAGCTATTAACTTTAAAATAAATGCATATGAGTTTGGAGGGTTTAAGAGGAAAAAAACCATAGGAACTGGGGAGGAAATGTGTCTGGCAAGAAATCAGACTTTTATAAGCCTCTGAAGAGATTAATTAAGGTCAGCTGAAAAGCAGTAGGGGTGAAGAAAAATAGGCCAACAAGGAGAAAGTTAAAACCAACAGGAGACTCGTAAATAAAAGAATTATCTTGTTCCCCCCACCCACCTAAGAATGACCTCTATAGGACCGAGATTAGAAAGTCAAAACAAACTAGTTCATGCTAGAAACATGTGCGCCTTGCCCCTCTCCCCTTTCTTTTGACATTATGTAGGCAGGGGTTCTTTTGGAAGCCAGTCAGGCAATAATGTACTTGGAAGACCTGTCTGCCCTTTCCATCACTCAGCACCCTGTCAAAAAACGCCAAGGCTGTAATGTGCTGTTTAGAGTGCCATGGGATCCATGTTCAAAGTTTTCCTTTTCACTGAGCTGTAGCCTGTCATCTTGAGATGACATTGCACATCAGTCAGAGTAGTGATGACAAAGCAGCTACTGTATAATGTCAGCATGCGTTACAGCTTGTCTCTAAACTTGATTGAATCCTACATTAGACCCGTGTCTGTCAGCTTGGTCAGCAGAAAGCGCTCTCCCTCCCTCCTGCTCACACACACACACCCACACACCCAACTCCCGCCTTAACCACCGCTATGAATACTGCTTTCCCCAGAAGAAAAAAGCGTCAGGTAGCATGAACTGCATAATGAGAAAACAGATATCAATAATTGGATATCTGTTAAACTTTTGGTGGAACAGCATTTTTAAATCATACGGTAAACAGAATGGAGATAAATGAGGCAAGCTTATGCAGTGGCATAGAATGCTGTGCATTAGACATCATAATGCTCCTTCTTTATAAAAGTGTGTGCAATAAATCTTCCTCTTGAAGGTGCCACACCAGACTTTTATTGGGTAGTTAGGATATTTATATAAAAGGGAGTCTAAGGACTTTTTCACACGCATGCACACTCATCACATGATGCCTGGAACAGCAAGTGAAGGCCCTGTGTGGGTGGGTGAGATCGGACACCACAGGTATAACTTTCACATTTCATCCTCAATGGCGTGAACTCACACTTTCAGCTGTCAGCTATTGGGTGTAAAACAGCCCAAAGCAAAGAAAATGTGCGAAAAACTAGTCCTGAGACAGAAGACAGAGGATGGCCATGTTTCCTGTACTAAAGAGGGATGTCCAGCCCAAATTTAGTTTAAAGATAAAGTCCATCAGAAAGAACAGCTAGGCCTAGCTGGCTAATCAACAGCCCCTGGGAATCAGATTGAGCAAGGTAGCTGGATCACCTGGTCAGTTATCCACACTGTATCTCCATTTAAATTCTACTATTTTAAAAACTGTGTATCTATAAATATTCATTGTAGTTGATGTTATATGTTATCGAGTTATTTTCAGTTTAGGATGACCCTTTGAATGAGAACTCTTCATCATGACCTATCCACGAGAGCTCTGCTCAGCTCTTCTAAATTCAAGACTATGGCTTCCTTTATGGAGTCGAGCCATATTTGGTCTTCCATTTCTTCTTCTTCCTTTGACTTCCCTAGCATGATTGTCTTCTTCAGGAAGTTTTTCCTTATCATGATGTGTCCAAGGTAAGGCAAACTGGCAGTTTTGCTTCCAAGGAAAACTCTGGCTCGATTTGATCTAGGCCCTCCTTGTCTTTCTGTCATTCTAGAACATTTGCAAAACTTTCCTCCAGCACCATGTTTCAAATACATCAATTTTCTTCCGGTCAACTTTCTTGACTCTTCAGATTCCACACCCTTACATAGTGATTGGGATACAATAGTGTGGCCTTGGTCTCTGGGGAAATATCCTTATACTTTATTATCTTTTCTGGTGCTTTCATTGCTGATCTTCCAAGCCTCAGTCTTCTATTTTCTCTATTTCAGTCTCTATTTGAACTGAAAAATCTATCACAATTTCAGTGTCTTCATTGTTGACAAAAAAGTGGTAGGATGCTTCTGTTCTCATGTTTTGTTTGTTTGTTTTCTTGTTATTTGTACATGTATCCCCCCTCTTGGCTGCACATCTTAATGTGGTGAGAAGGTTTAGGAGTGTCAGAGAAACCAGGAGCAATGCCATCTGGAGGCTAGACTGGCTCACTAGGCTGGTCCCCAGCAGGGTCACCAAAGACAGAATGCTCTAGACTAAGATGCATCCAGGTGACCATCACAGCAACAGAACACAATGGATCTCTCTAATGGTGATGGAGAGAGAAAAGCTCCTGAAGGACAGCTACTGGGCTGCAGTGGCAGTTGAAGGTGACATTGGTGGAGGGTCTTTCACAGACAGTGGCAGTGATGCTTAAGCTAACTCAGGTTAGTACTGCATGGGAAAAGGGAATGGTAAAGCACTTCAGAATCCTCTTCCCTTGAAAGCCCTGGGATGAATCAATCCAAAATGATACGCATAAATCAGCATATGCAAATTTTATATGCTGAAGCCTCAGTGTCCTCTTTTCTGGCAATGCACAAGTGGCCTCCCTAGACTGCATATGTCTCCTAGGACAACTGGCAGCCCTCCAAGGCCTGATACAGAGTCCACCATAGGTGCCACATTGTTTCTTTGCTCCAAATTCCTTCCCCAGTAGCTGATGCCACAACAGAGTTAAGGAAGAGGGCACCAGGGATGTCACACCTTGCACTTCCTCTTCCTCTGCACACTTGCACTCCTGACAGTCCATGAAACAACTCTTTGGCAGGCAGTTGGAAGGGCAATTTAAATGGAAAGGAAGGCACATGGGAAAAGTCATCCCATGCACAGAACCCAAATCTAACCAGCTTATTTTGGCACCTGAGGCAGAAAATCCCACAAGTTTCTCTTATCTTCCTTCATAGTAAACATACAATAATCAAGTGAATAACTAACATTTTGCTACCATTTGGTGACACCCTCAGATGAGCTGCCTGAAGCCACCATCTTGCTCTGTCTGCTGGTAGAAACAGCCCTGGGAGCATTTGGAATTGTGATCTTTCTGCACTGTCCAAGATCTTCAACTACAAATAACATTGACCAACCTGCATTTGGTAGAGGGAGGGACATGGTGATATTTGGAATGTGGTAGCAACTAGGGGAAGGGCCTTTTCTGTGGTGGCCCTTTATCTTTGGAACAACCTCCCTGCTGTGTCCTGCCTGGCACCAAATTTGCCATCTTTTCAGCCCCTGGTTAAGGCAGCCCTCTTTGTGCAGGCCTGTAAAGGCTTCACAGGGCATTCAGGTGCCTGGCATGGTTAGCCAGGTACCTTTCTTTTATTCTTGGTTGGGTATTTTTTATTGTCCTTTTATTTCTTTCAATGTTCTTTTATTCTATTTGAAATTTTTAATTCTTGTTAATGTTTTTATCTATTGTATTTTGTTTTTATACTTTGTTATAAACCTCCCAGAGAGCTTTGGCTATAGGTGGTATAGAAATGAAACTGATGATGATGATGATGATGATGATGATGATGATGATGATGACAATGATTACAACAACGAAGACTACAACTTTTTTCAGGAATGTTTAAGAAACCAATTGGATAAAAGGGCTATTTGAACGTTATTGTTCCACTGAAGTGGTGGTGGTGGGGAATTAACTTGACCAATACACCATTTACAATACTCAACATTGAGGATGAAAATTATAAACCCCACATCCAAAATCTCCCTCGGTAAAACTAAATGGACACAAAATATGAGTTTAAAAAATCTAGAATGCCTAAGTAAGGATTACACTCAGCAGTGCATTACCCTTCTCAGGATCTTCTCAGCGATGAAAAAAATATCTCTACAAGTGTGCATATGGAAATTCATCAGTGATCACAGGACTAAATAAATTTCTAACACACACCCTTCATTTACAATGAGGCAAATTCATACAGAAGCTAGCCAGAGGTCATTTTCAAGTTCACTTAGCCAAAGCCAGTGTATAAACCCTGGCTTTCGGCCAGCGAACTCGTAATAGCATTAGTGGTTCTGATAAATGATTTCTTGATGGATTCAGGGCAGACATCCATCTTTATGCTCCCGGACCCTCTCTGGATCAGTTCACGTGGCTAGTGGTTTGAGCTCTGTTGTCCTGCCTGAGGGAAATGGCTGGGGGCCAAGAGAAAATCCTTTCTTCCTTGTTCTTTGCATTCTGTAGGAATTCAGACTCAGAGAGACATTGCAAAAGAGGCTCTTTGTAACACTGTCATAGAATAAGGATTGGACACATTTCTACTATTTTTCTATCACTAGTAACCTGCAGCCAAATATTTGACGAGCTAAATCAAATCCATATGTGGAATTCATCTTCCCAGATGCCTCTTTGCTTTGTTGCTCACTTATCTCTAGGTCTTGTACTTCTCCCACAAGCATGTGGAGATCTCTTGAGTGTCACTTCCCTATATGGCAGTACATCATAATGGTTAGAGTCTGGACTAGAACTGGAGAGAATCATGTGCAAATCCTGTGCTGACACAAGGCTTACTGGGTGGCCAGCTGCTCTCTCAATCTCTCTCTCTCTCTCTCTCTCTCTCTCTCTCTCTCTCTCTCTCTTGGCCTAACCCATGTAAAAAGGTTGCCACAAGGATCAAAGGGGCAATGCGCCGCTTGGAGTAGGGATGGATAGAAATATAGTAGCCATGATAGTTTCTTGTCCACAGACCCTCAAGATTTTTGTTCCCATTTCCATTCATCCTTTCCCCCACAACATTCCCCCCCCTTTTTTTTCTCAGCCATTCAGTTCCTCTTACCTACCCTCAGGCTCTAACTTTTTCACTCACTGCCAGTTTTTTCTGTCTTTCCTCAGCTACCCTTAGCCATGTGTCCTAATTTGCAGGGGAAAGTCCGATGTTTGAAGGGCTGCCTGGTGGAAATCCAGCTTAAAGATAAAAAACTATAAACAGGAGAGCATGAAAAGGACTTAGGATTTCCCATCACTAAGCGGCACCTGGCCAGGAGACTCAGAGCTCAGATTTCCAGACAAAATGAAATGTTATGAATCTATGTATGGAAGAACATACAAAATGGCAGCAACCCTCTGGCAAGAGGATTCTGCTAGGCCCACTGGGGAGCTAGTTTAAGAGATCAGCAAGCAGCCTGGAAGACTCATGCTCCAAATCCTGATTCTTCCATGAATTCAATAATTTGCACTAGACCAGCTACCATCTCTCGGTTTCAGTCTTCCGGTTTTAAAACAGGGACAAGCATCATCAATCCTTGTTGTCAACATCATCTGCATTACAGTTTTTTTGAAAGGATTACTGGATCATTAATCCTAAAGCATTATATGCATACTAAGTATCATTATAATACATTATACCAAGTATAACAGGAACCAGGAAATATTCCTACTTTCTCTTTCCTATGAGCCCTGATGGTGTTCCTTTTCTCTGACATAACAAAGTGTCATTAAAAACAATGGAAGTGAGAACCAGCATTACTCGTTTCTTTGTAAGGAATATTAAAACTATTTCAGAACACTGGGGAAAAAAACCCTAGTGCCTGAAGGTACATATGTGGCTTTTCGCCCAACACTTTCCAAAATCCTCACTCACATGTTTCCATCTATTTCCTCCAAACTTAAGGCAGACTACAATTTCTCTTAGTCATTGTCATTTTTAAATCTCAGATGTATTTGCAATTAAAGTGAGTCACAGATAATGATATCAGGAACAAGGCAAATTAAATGTGCACATTTTAAAGTAATTTGGCATCCATGCAACTAAACAATTAAACAGTTGAAGTAGCCAGAGTGAGTCAGCATTTTAAAAGGTGATAAACAGTAACAGTTCTAAGATGGTTTTAACCATAACTCTGTGTACATAATAAAATCTCTTTGGCACAATTTACTGTTGTCTCATGATTTTAAAAGGATAGTTATTAGTAGTAGGAAGGAAGTAAGAGGTGCTAAAGTGTTTGTCCAGGATTCCCTTTATAATGCATTTATCTGCTCTTTTCTATGTACATACTAGAGCTATCCAATCATACAACAGATGCTTGAAACAAGCTTGGCAGCTGTGCATCAGGAAAATGCTGAAGAATTTTGAAGGAAGGCTCAACATACCATACAGGATATCAGGACCACTGGGATCCAGTACAGAGCTGAATGGTAACCACTAAGCAGGGATGGTAGCTCAGGCAAATAAGCCCAGTCACAGACTATACATCAAACCAATAAATAATGTAACACAGCAGTAGCAACAATACATGCAACCCATTGTTGCTGCTGAGTTAGGCCTTTAAAAACTAAAAACTAGAAAATAGTTACCCTTTTTACAGATTGCAAACACCTATGGAAGGGATTGTCCTTTCCCCACCTTTCTGAAGGACAATCAAGGAATTCAAACCCCAGGCAGAACAGATCACTCAAGAAAGTGGTCTGAGCTTAGGCACAAGATGAGTCAAATCACGAATGTGATGGCTGAAGATTTAAACATCTCAGGCATGCTGAGCCATTCGGACTACACACAGCTGCAATATTGTTTCTTCTACTGGCACTAAATGTGGGACGGGGATGTAGAGCCTCAGCTGCAGGGGCCAAATCCAGCCCTGTTGGGTTTCCCTTGCCTCCTTCCCCAGGCTCTAGTTCCTTTCTCCTGAGCACTGGTTGTTTGAGCATCCTCTCATACGTGTGCAGGTTTTCATTGATCCTGAAACCAGAAATGGCCTTCCAAAGGTTTCATTACCAGCAATATGTGCTTCAGGCTAAAATATTCTGCTGTTTTGGTCCCATCCTTTTTGCCACACTGATTACAGGAGATTATAACCTCTAATCCAGGCATGAGAGCGTCTCCAAAGTGGAATTTGACCCTTGGGCTGGAATCACAGGAAAAGAAGAGCAGATCCATATTGACCAACCCCATCATCTCAATCACAGTCCCGCCTGGTTCCACGGTCTTCTACGCACAGGAAAATGAGCATCAGCAGTGGGGAGCCTGCTCTCACTCCAAAGTCTCTCCACATAATTTGCAAGCTCATGCAAGTGTATTTCTGCCGGCATTTTATCGATGTTCTATTTTTAATGTGAGGTAATTGGTTTTTATTGTGTTTTTATTATGTGAATGTGGGCCACCCAGAGGTGCTGTGGCACGATTGGGCAGAATACAAAAGTTTAAAATTAATAAATAAATATGCACAGCTGTAAATCATATAAAGAGCAAAGGTTGTTGAGGCCCCATCGGTGAGGGTGTTCAAAGATAGACTGGACATGCCCATGGTGGGCATGTCGTGAGCGGAGCCGGCTGGAGCCGGGGGTCGGACTAGATGGCCCAGGAGACCCCTTCTGACTCACTCTGTTTCTATGTTTCTATATGAGTAAAGCTGGTACCTGGCTGCAGACTTTACCCTCCGGTACATGAAAGAGCATGGATCCAAGCAACAGGGAGGTCACAGAGAGTGCAAACAAACACACACAGCCCCTCTTGTCTCCCCACCTAACTTGTATGGGAGAAGGGTGAGACTCTCATACACACTTGCCCTAACTTACATTGATGCGGCTGTAAGTAACTTCCTTCTCCAGGCTGCCCTGAGTTTTACTTCCTCTCTCCTCCTCAAGCCGACTGGTCACTCCTGTACTCTTTCCCCACACAGTAGCCGAAAGTGGTTGATGTGCTGGGCCATTTTCAGCACCATCAAAAGGGCCCAGTGCTTGCCAAAGAGGAACTGTAGCTCATCCGACACTCATCCTTCCCAATTCCTGGCTGTTCAAAGGAGAGTAAAATTCATAATTCTACTGGGCTGGCGAGAATATGTTAATTAAGCATACACAACATTTTGCTGTTATGTGTACATTTTGCACTACAGTTTTTAGTTTTATAGGAAGCCATGATATCATGTGGATTGTACATCTCAAAGGATAATGGTGCTAAAATGCTTTCTTTGGGTAACAAACAATTCTGTCATTATTTTAGGCACAGATGTAACATCTTAGCAAATGCTATTGACAAATATTGTGATTCAAAGGAAGCTATAATGGTGTGTACTCATTCTTAAATCTGCTTACTTTGCACTGTTTATTCTTAGTAGAGAGCTTTACCTACCATTAAACATCTGCTTCTTTTTTATCTCAAAACGGGTTGTGTTCCCTGAGAAATTTGCAATGCAGCCTAAGTTAGGCAGTGCTGTTCCAGTAAATAATGTACAGAATTATGAGTTGCTTATCAGAAAATTTAATATGCATGCTAGCATTGTAATTCTGCATAAGATTTAACTCACACTGTATACTTTTGTTAATGCAAAATAAAAAGATATCTGCATAGCACAATAATCAGTTCAAAATTTTATACTTTTTTTTTTTTTTAGGTAGGAAAAAATGAAACACCCCTGGATTAGACAAGCAGATCAAGGAGGAGAAAGAAAACAAAGGTTCCTGGATTGCTACCTGGCACACAATTCCTTTCTACACCCACATATGGGATTTCCACACCAGGAGGGGAACTCTTTGGCCCTTTGTCATAAGTCCACATCAAGCAACTTAAGTGCAGATTTCACTTGCACAACAGTGCCCTGCCTGCCTCCCAAAATTAGCTTCAGAGGGTCCTTCCCACCCTCTCCAGAGCAGTTTTCAGCAGATGGCCAGGCTTGGCTGCAAACCCCTATTTGCATCTTTGGTCCAACTCTGTGCCTGTCTGTAGGCAATATGAATCCCAATGCTTTAAACTTTTAGCATCATCCATACAAATGTAAATTAGTCTTCCGTGGTCCTGTTACCCAGTGAATTGTAATACCAAGCAGATAAATGTTAGATGGGACTCTAAAAGTCACCAGACTACATTACAAGAGCCATTTAGAAAGTTCTGACATACAGGCAAGAGCCAAATCAGTGCTATCAAAAAGGCCATACAAAGAGCTTTAAAAGTCACCTAACTAATCACAGAGAAAAGTTGCATCTCAATGACTACTTGATATTAAAAATATCCCTATCTATCAGAGAAGTGACCTCACAAATGATCTGATCCATTGCATAAATCTATTTTCCTTATGTTTAACTTTATACAGTGACATAAGCTTTTTCCCCTGGGACTATTAATTAAATAGATCTACTGCAATGAGGCCTTTTGATACAACAAATCATTCATCTCACAGGTTTGTCCTATAGACTGATTTTTAAATATGAAAAATGAGAGAAAGTCTTGAAATGGATACAGAAAGGCCTGAAACAAAATACTGGCAATTACACTGATTTCATTTGGATTGACAGCTCTTATATCATCCAGAACATTAGAGTATGGAACTAGTTAAGTCCAGGAAGTAACTACTGACTTCTGAGATATATCGTTTAACAAATCATTAAGCAGGAAAGAACAAAATCGTTCGGCATGAAAAGACTCCAAAATTAACTAATGCAACTTGAAGATAGATGTTAGTCATGAACTGAAAATAGGGAGACATTAAATGTATTCACTAATTGTAATTTGCTAAATGAAAAGAAATGGGATCATTGCTTCATGTTGTAAATGTAGCCTCAAAAGCTGAAAACTAAAGTGGTACTTCCACAGTTGCAACTAGGTTGCCTGGCATCCATTATCCTGAAAGGTTGCACATTACCACACTCCATTAAAATTAAAACATGCTTCTTTCTTTCACTGCTTTTTGTAACATACCCACACAATATATTTCTGATTCCTCACACATTTTAATTGATCTGAATACCCTAATTGCAACCATTTCAGTGGACAAATCATCTGCAACTAACAGCTCTGAGATCACAGACATACACAGCTCCTCACATGGAGGGCAGAGTCTGATGCAAAGAAATAATAATTAGGAAACGAGTCCTGTGGATCCAGGATAGCATCTGAGGGACCACACAATCGTTCTTCCTGGATCAGAGGTCAGAGGCAGTGCCCCAACCTCGAAGCTGCACAGCAGAACTCAAACCCTCTCCCCTCTTACTGTCGAGAGTGTTAGCATTAGTGTGGAAAGAAGCATGCCAGTTGCTCCCTGAGGATGGGAAAAGGGGATGTCTCGGGAAGCAGGGAGGGGAAGAAGCTGGAGGGGCCAAGATAGGAGGCCATGGCAGCCTTCCTGACTTTGCTGGAGTTTCCATTCCACCTCCCATGGAATCCTCCAGGTAGGCGGGCAAAAATCCCTGACAGGGAAATGCAGGATGGGAAGACAGGATGGAAAATTCAACTCCACTGCTCCTCCCAGTCTGCCCTGGATGCTCATAAGCCTCTAACCTTGAGGGCTTCTTGCCATCACCATAGGACTGTGGCAATCCTGTAGTTCAGTACTTGTCTGAAGCCAAAGCTTGACATCACTTGAAGGGCTAATGTCCAAACAAAACCAGAATCCCTCCAACTTTCCCCCACCTTTGCCCATCCAACATGTAATATAGAATGCATGGCACAATGGCATTACATTATGAGTTCTCCACCCCCATTACTATTTCTTGGCTGCCCATGTGCAGACAGAAACTCACTGCCACTCGGTTTTTATGGCTAAGGATAAATGATCCTGTTGGCATTGCCTTCTCTAGCCTTCCATGTTTTGAAATTCTTTCTGTCCTGGACAGAAAAAACTTTGCAAATTTCTTATAAAAATAAACTGAAATAAATAAATTCAGTTTAAATATAAATAAATTCTTATAAAAATAAACTGAAATAAAATTCTCAGGCATCTGCACCATCTAACTGCCCCCACCAGGTGATGCCTATAATGTACCTGGCTGCCAAATAACTGTTAGAGAACAGGAGCCTTACAGGAAAATGGTGGCAACCCTGATTAACTGCTAGCATGGTTGAATACATAAGAATTTTAATCCATACCTGATACACAAAGCCCATTCTTTTAATCTCTATTTCTTTTTGTCTCAAACATGAAGAATTTTGATAAATTCTTTTCAAGACCAAACTGAAAGAAAATTCTCATCCTTCATTTATGCTGGGACTTTATAGAACTGAAGGGATAAAGATGACATGGAGCTAGGGATGTGCAAATCAGCAAAACTCAAGGATGTCTAAATACTCCAAATTTCACCGTGAAGCTCATTCCAATGCAAATTCATAACAGACTGTGAGCTCTGGGTATTTTTCCTCTTTCTCATTCTGCATTCTGTATGTATTTTCCCAAATGTACACCCCAATAGTGTGAAACATATGCATTCTTCCCCCATTGGTTAAAGCATATTTGTGTGCAGTTATCAAAATTACACATTTTCACACACATCCTTTTAAGCGTAGGTGTGTTGTCAGACACAAGGCTTTCAGTCCACAAATCACACTGCAAGATTAGACCCCTTGCAGCCCATAGACTGCTTCTGAGTCCATGTTCTGTCTGGAAAGCGCAAAAGGTGCGAAGACTGATCCAAAAGGGATCGAAATGAATTTCCATGGCAGCCTACATGGAGCTGCTGTCTCCTTGGCCTCTGGAAGAGGCGAGGCATTGGAGGCTTTACCAAAGCCCATAATCTGGTTAGAAACACAGAGAGTGTTCTCTTGCCAGTGGCACAGCTCAAAGAAATTCAACTTGTCCCAGATGTCTTTCTTCCCTCTCACTTCTTGCCAACTACAGTCCAACCATAAACTAAGGCTATTTTTTCTGCCACAAACCTGTGCTCTCTTGCTATCTGTAGCACATCATCTGTGGAGTGCTTCAACCAGCCATTTATAGCTCATTAAAAAAGAAAGCTCTCTGTATTCTTTAAATAGGAGCACTCCAAGATGAAGTACAAGGCTAAAGTGAGCTCTTGTCTTTGTTGCTAAGGAGCTTTCCTGCACTGGCAAGAACTGCTTTCGGGAAAATTATATAGCCCAGCCATTCAAGACTAACTGAGTGCACTTCAGCCTCTGTGAGCAAGTGCTGCCTTCTGCAGAACTTTAGCACAAGGAGAAGCCCGTCCAGGTGCAATTCCTTCTGTGGAGTTTAATGGAGGCTAAGTAATAAATACACCTTTTAATGTCCCTGTTTAGGAGCACAGTAGAGCAAAGGACAGTGTAGAACATAAACAGCTCATGGGCAGGCCCCAGACACAGGAACTCTTCTCAGAGAAAGGGGACTGATTGCAAATCAAGAAGTTTGACAAGGGACAGAAACATTGCAGGAGCCTGTAAGTTAGAGCCTAGGAAGCTCTTGCAGCCTGGGAGTTAAATTTGATTTCGGAGACATTCTTAAAGGGCACCTTTTCATTGTGGGTGGAGCTGAAGGAGAAAGAAGTGGGATCAAAAATACAAAAATTAGCGGCCTATTTTAGCTTCAAGCTCCCACTGTCAGGGACTAAGCCTTAAGAAACATTTCTTGTCAAGAGTCGTTGTTTTGTTTCTTGCTGCAGACAAGTCCCTGAGATGTGTTTTGAAGACGCTAACTTTATTTATGCAAAAACAATATAAACAAGTCAATCTTGCTTCGGGCTAAACAGGAGGTCAGGATGCAAACAATAGCTGTAAATGAGACAAGTTGTGTTAGCAATAGCAATAGCTGCCATCTGTAAATAAAGCAGTCCATGGAGAGGTTAATACTGGAACAATGGAAAATTGCTACTGTTCTCCAGCTCTCACTAACCATACAAGGTGTGCTATTAAGGAGGATCTTTTCCTTGGGAAGTCTCCTGGGCAACAAATCTCTTTGACTGGTGTGCTAGTTGATGCGTCTCTATCTTCCTCTCCTGATGTTTCACTAGTAACTCTAGTCCATCCTCCCTCTCCTTTTCTTAGGTATCTTCATTTCCACAATTTTAAAATGGCTTTGGAGCCATCTAAGCATTCCTACCTAAGCCCATCTCTTGTGGCTCTGAAAGCTCAGCCACCTCCTTCCTTTTCTTGTCTGACTCAGAACTGGACCCAACATTTCTTGATGTGCATCTCTCTGCACATTGCTACGTTTCAGAATGTGGAAAAACTGCACGAATATCAGAAAAGCGCCACATCACTGGTGCTTGGGGTAAGGGAAAGAGGGCACAGCCATAGGGCCAAGATTTGGATTTTGCCCAGATGTTCCTCACACTGACATAAGCTGCCTGTTTCTAGGAAGACACCTTGTATGCCCCTGCTTTCCACCTGTGAGCTAAATAATCAGGATTATATCAGATGATCAAAAGTTGTACGGATGTTAGACCCATGTCCTTTTCTGATGAATTGCTGGCATCCCATTATCCTCAGACCCAAGTGTAACATCTGTACAAACCTGATTTCCCAGCCTTTCTACCAGCAGGTGTATTACAGCACTGCAAAAGCTTATGGAGACTGGAAGGACAAACAGTTCACAAGCACTTAGATGGATGAAGGGGCTTGGATGCAGGGAAGGCTCCAGTGCATGCAAGTCTATGGGCAAGGGTGACAGAAGGTCATTTTTGTAGATCCTCCTGTACCCCGAATTCTGCTGTGTCACTTCCCAGGCTGTTCAGGAAAGTCTCAACACCAATCAGAAAGACTGTCCTGGATGGGAAAGAAACCACAGTAAGGTTGGCCTGCCACCCACCTTTAACTTGGGGTGGGTTGGAAGAAAATTCACATATCCCAGGCAGCAGGATCATCTTCACCCGGACCTCAGAGGGGGAATGCAGGCAGCTTTCTCTTTATTCCCTTTCTCTCCTGATTGTGGCAGTGCTGGTAGGTCTGGCACAAATCGAATTAATCAAGTCTCTTCCAGCCCTGCCAGATTCCCTGAAGAATACAGAAAGGAATGCAAATTCAAAATATGATTACTAATTACTTTAAAAATAATTCTAACTCTTCTAGCTAAAGTCTTATGTAAGCAGGTTCCTTAGAGATATTTGCACATTCACTGGGAATATATGCAAGGGGATTGTACAGATGTTCATCTGAACACACCTGCAATACTACCTGCTTTCAGGAATTCTGCCTTACCAAGGCTTTGTACTGTCGGTATTATTTTAAGTGTCTTTGGCCTAATGCACATACAACCCCTGCAGGAAGTTGCCTGCACTGGGCGTGAGCTGTAAAAATCAGGGCCTGGGTCTCTAGCCTCAAAAAGTATGCTTGGCTATGCTGCCCTAGAGTTACCTCCTACTTAGCTCACTAGGTGTTGTTTTCCAAAAACCCTGGCAAAGATTGCCAGAGAACATACATGCACCTGCCTGCTGTTTTGAGAGAACACACCTTATCAGGCCAGTTAATGAGCTTCTGCTTGGTGTTATGATTAGCTTAATGCCTCGTACTGTGCTTAGTTAACTGGCTTATGCCAGTGGTTTTCAATCACCGGTCCACGTCTGGTGCTGATCCATGGAAGATTTTCTCCTGGTCCATGGGGTGGACCGCATCCCACTCGCCGCAGACTGGGTTGGGGGCTGGCTGTGCTCCACTTCCTCTTCCTCAGCTGGGGGAGGGGTGTACCAGTGCCATGAGGGGGGCAGGGAGGGGAGAGATGGCTTGGCAGGAGCCAGCTGGGAGCCACACTGCCCCAATTTCAGTATTTTTTTCTTTTGTTGGCATTTTTTGTTGCTTGTTTTCTGGTTGCTTTGAAGAATTTTCTTATTTATTTATTTATTTATTTATTTGGTATTGTGTTTGGAAACTATTACACAAAATACTGTATTGTGTGTATGGTGCTTTTTGTTTCTGTTTCAGCGGTCTCTAAGGTGGCTTTCCTGTTTTCGCCAGCCCCCAGCTGTGGAAAGGTTGAAAACCACTGGCTTAGGCTATTGCATGTTGTGAGAAATCTGACTGACGTTGATGGATAGCCTCCGGTGTAATGACTCATGGCTGGCTAACGGGGATGGGAAACTTCAAGTCTCAAGGAAGACAATGATGCTGCATAAAGTATACATTTAGACTCACTGACAAGGTAAACAGGTATTTTATTTATCTATTTAATGTATATGTTTCTCCATTAGCCATAGGCTTTCTGGGCAGCTGCAACACAATAAAATCCATACAATACAATACAGAGCACAATAAAATCCACAATTCACAATAAAACCAATAACAATTTTTAAAATCCATAAGTAAAACTATAACATTGAGTTAAGTAAAAAAATGTCAACAATAAATGAAATGAATATCCTATAAGGGAATCCATAAACCAATTAAAACATAATTAATCAATATCTAGAGTCAAGGTAATAAAATCATAAGGCAGCAGCATCTAATAATATAACACCTTAAAATCATCATTAAAAATCAACCCATAATTCACCTGTCAAAATAGCAATGGAACAAAAATGTCTTAAGTTGGTGCCTAAAAGAAAAGGGTCGGCACCAACCGAACCTCAAGTGGGATTGAATTCTAGGGAGTTGATGCTGTGATTGAAAAAACCCTCTTCCTTGCAATCTCCCAGCCCACGTTGTTCGAGGGAGGAACACAGAGGAGGGCTTTGGATGAAGACCACAGCGATCAGGCTCGGACATATGGAGAAAGCCACTCCTCCGGATAACCCGGCCCCCAGCCATGTAGGGATTCATATCGTATTGTGGGCACTTTGAATTGGGCCTGGATGGGAACCAGCAGCCAATGTAGAACCAGGAGCACTGCAAGACTGCAAACCTTATCCTTTAGGGGAGCGCAACCCAGTCCAGGATAGATTGGAAACTTCCCAGTTGAACAGATGGACTCTCCACCAATAGTACCTCCATCTTGTCTAGACCAAGCTTCAGCTATTGGCCCTCATCCAGTCAATTACCAAGCCCAGGCACTGGTTTAGAACAGTCACTGCCTCTCCTGGAAATGATGAAATTGAGTAGTGTACTGATGACACTTCAGCCGAAACCCCCTGATGACTTCTTCCAGAAGTTTCATGTAGATGTTGAAAAGAGTGGGGAACAAAATGGAACCCCATGGAACTCCATGGCACAAAGGCCATTGCACAGGGCAATAGTCCCCCAGCACCACCATCTGGAAAGTCAACCAGATAGGAATGGAACCACTGCAATGTGTTGCCCCAGCTCCCAACCTGGCCAACCTCTCCAGAAGGATATCATGGTCAATGGTATTGAGAGCTACTCGGAGGTCCAGGAGAATCAACAGAGTTGTGCTGCCCTAGTCTCAATCCTGGCAGAGGTCATCCCACCAACATCCCACCTGTTTCCATGCCCCTTTGAGCCAGGCCTGTACAGGACTGTAGTCCCCCTAAAAGACAAGTGCAAAGTCTGGCAGGTCTCCTAGATTCTGCACTAACTGGGGGAATCCAGATGGCTGCAGTGAGCTGGAAGCCATTTTACCAGCTGCAGGCCTACGTGGAGAGGAAGGACCATCCCTGGTTGTCCATGCACTAGGCTAGACCACTGTAACTCCAGCTGGTGAAGAACACGGCCTCCCAATTGTTGGCTTGGGGTGAGACAATCTGAGCATACAGTGCTTATGCTGCGCCAGCTGCATTGGTGCCAAGTGTTTCTGAGCCCAGCTGAAAGTGCTCCTTTCGACCTTTTAAATGGCTTCATTTAAATTCCTTGGAGGACCACCTTCACCCATATCAGCCTGCCTGCACTTTCAGATCAGCAAAAGAAGCTCATTTGCCCACCCATGGGAGCATTTAGGTGGACTATTACACAAGAGAACATCTTTTCCATAGCAGTCTCACCTATACTGCCTTTTCCTCCACAAAGAACACAAGGTGGCTTGCATGGTCCTCTTCCATTCCATTTTATCCTCACAACCACCCTGTGAAGTAGGTTAGGCTGCATGTCTGTGATTGGCTGCAAATCAACCAATGAACGGCTGAGTGGGGACTAGAACCTGGATCTCCTGAGTCTCAGTCGAACACTCTAACCACTACATCGCACTTGCTCCCACTGCAAAGACCCTGAAATCCGACTGCTTTGTTCTAGTCTGCCCTGATCATGTCTAACTGGACAAGGTTGTAGCTGCAATAATAGAACAGATGTTTTGTTTTTATGCTGGTGTTTGCTTTTCTCCTGGTCCTCCTGGTATTACTATTTTTATTAATATAAATTTGTGTGTGTTTTATGGTGGTGCAGTTTCAGTAACTGTATCAGTTTTTACCATGTATGCTTTATTGTTCTACACTGTGCTAGAAGAGTTTCTGACCTTAAAGGCAGGCCAGAAATATTTAAAATAAATAAAACTAACAGTGACTTGTAGCTGCTGCCAGGGTAACATGCAAGAATTTTTCCAGCCTCACCTGGAGATGCCAGGGCATGAACTAGAGACCTTTTGCATGCAAAGCACAGGCCTTCCCTGCCAAATCTTGGCACTGTGCATAATGGATACAGTGCTGGACTGGGCTTTGGGAGATTGGAGTTCTAGTCCCCACTTTCCAGGAGATTCCAGTCATGAACTCTTGGCCTGTCCTACCTGACAGGGTTGTTGTATGGATAAAATAAAGAGGAGTAGCAGGAAGGTAATATAAGCCACCTTGGCTTCTTGCCAGAAAAAGGCAGGATATAACTATCATAAATAAATATAAATATAAAGAAGTGGAGTTCTCTAAGAAAGTTAGTCATATGGGGGCATTTAAGAAAGCTCTTGTGTGCACCATGTCCTTTGCTCTCTGCATCTATTCATGCTTCAAGTGAACTCCTGCATAGGACTATATATAGACATGCAAATTGCCCAGGAATCAAATCTGATGGTGTTGGATTTTAAAGAAAGGTATACGCAGCATTCATGGTATGTTTGGAATCTCTAGTGAAGCTTCTAAAGCTAAGCTGGAAGTTTAAAGTCCAGAACTCAAAGGGACAAGTCTTGAGTGTCCTTCCCAATCCCTTGCAGACACTTGCAGCCAATGGCAAAGCTATATAATTATATATTCTGGATTTACCCACTTTAGATGGCCATGGCTTTTCTTTCAGTTGTGAAGCACATGAGGTTTCTCTTCCCCCAATTGCCATTCCATGCTTTACCATAGCTTCTACATCCATGGAACATTACAGCAAAACCAATCAAAAACCACTAAACAGCTACTTCTAACCCTTAGACAGAAATACACTGAATATGTGGAACTCCACATTTTAAGTTCATTACAAATCACCACATTGCTACCAGTTAAGTATTCGATCAAAAGGTGTCTCACTCAGGTGCCTTACAGTGCGAAAGAAACCTAGACCTGCATTCTTGTTCTGGCTGTAGAGTAAAACTGAGTTCACTTCTTCTGCCCTGTGCTAAGCATGCTGACCTGGGAATAAGCACTATTACCCTTTCCTATCTCAAAAGTTAAAATGACACCCATGTGTACGCCTGGCTGGTTATGTCCTGACTGTAAATGAGCAAGATGCTGAAGCAGCCCGAGGCCCTCACGCCCATGCTAACCAACGTGTTGAGAACTTGGCCTGCCCCATCACCTGCTCCTCTGGGCATGATGGGAGGCCTTAGACCAGGGCTGGGCAATTAATTTTCCTGTGGGGCCACATGAGAAACTTTGACAGTTGTTAAGGGCCAGACCAATACACTTACAGCTCTGCTCAATATAGATCTCTATAAAAACAGTAAATGAAGCATTACAATGATACAATGAAAATGTGGAGCACAGAGCAACACTATTTAATGAATATGCACAAAAACATTAACATTAATGTTACATGAAAAGCAATAAATTCCATTCAATTTAGCAGGTCCTTCAAGATAAAAGCAGTGCAGTTGTATTGCTTGCATCTATATTACGACGATATATATTTGCATTGACTTTTAATTTGCCAGTGACCTCATGCGGGCCAGTCAGGGTCAACCATCGGACCAGATGTGGCCCGCGGGCCGTACAATGCCCAGGTCTGCCTTAGACAGTGGGGCCCCAAACATGAACCTCAGGCTTGCACCTTTGCCAGCAGCACAGAAGGAGAGAAAAAGGGAAATCAGTGGGCATATGTGATATTTGCATCATTTATATTGTCACTGGATTCAGCAGTTTTAGTGCAAACCCTGGTGTGGTATTTTTATTTTTACAGTGCGACTGCCAGCCTTGTTTTCGGGCCTCTCCTTGCTAGAAATCAGCTGCAAAGTGGCTCCTCTGGTTTCCTTAGGCAGTCCCGCTTGAGGAGTTTTCTTTCTTTCTCTTACCTTCTGTGTGAAGTACCTGAGAGCACCAGACCTCGAGCAATCCCAGCCTATAGAAAACATTGCTCCCTCATGCACCAGATCACACCAATCTAAGGGAAATATATTGCTTAATAATACCCATCAAAAGCTGACAAAATTTGCCATGTAGGAACTCGTTACCTGCAGTCCTGAGAGAGAAGGAAAGACTTGGCTTTCAGTAAACCTCAGAAAATAGGCAAATAGTATATAAGAAAAGATAATGGAAGGTGTCTAATTAAGAATTGAGACTAAAAGCTGAAAGGATTTCAATCCACAGAACAAGCAAATTGCTTCTTCACCAATGTGCACATAGGTAAGGATAATATTTAAAAAGTAAGCCTTCTACCCTCCTAATTTCAGGAGCTCTGCTCTCAAGGCTTTTTATACCTGAAATAGTTCTCTTAGTCTTCACAGTAATGAGTGTTTAAAACAGCACTGAAAAATCACCTTGGAGATGTTGTGAGTAGAGCTACACAATCTTCCCATCTGTGCTTTCCATAATTGGTAATATAATGATACCCCTCATGATGTATTACTTATCCTCACTCCCAACTAATATATATATCAAATTGGCCTAATGCAGGCAGGTGTTAAACATATTTCATTAGAAGGAACCACAAAGGAGCACAGAAGAATGTATTTTAACCTGATGTGGCACCCTGACAATAATTTAAGCTCTTTTGCTCAGGTTTTCACCATGTCAAATGTGGTTCCCAGTGCAGTTCCCCCAGGTGACATTCAAGGCACCTTCACTGGCACCCCTTAGAAAGGGGTTTGCATAAGAAAAGAGAAAGCGCTGAGATGCCAGGTTTTATTTCCTGTCACTGGAAAAATGCTGTTGAGCTGTTCAGCAAACAGGAGGTGGAAGCAAGGCAAAGCAGGGGAAGGAAACCATGAGAGAGGAGCAGCAGCTTGGTAGGGTGGTGGGTGAGTGGGAGGCAATGACCAAGCTTGGGGACTGGGGAAGGAAAGAAAGATGGTTAAGGATGGAGAAGGGAGAAGACTAGCAAGGAGAGGGTTAGGTGAAGAGAATAGCAAGTCTAGGTGCTGCAAAGGAGAGAAAGGGGGAAGGTCTGGATGGACCGAAGTAGAGTGGGCTTGCCACGGAGCAACTCCTTCCTTTTCTCCCTCCTAGCCTCTAGTGTTGCTGTTTTTCCCCCCTTGCTCTTGACGAGCCATCAGTAAAATAGTTGAGCAACTAGAAACATCCTTCATGGAAGGCTGACTTCTGTCTTGGAGAGGTCTCTGAAGGCTTTGTAGGAATTTCCCTGAGAAAGGGCCCAAATAACAACATCTTGAGCTGAAATATGGGGAGCTTCTTAAAGAATAAATTAGCTTCTAGCATCTTGAGACTAGTTCTCTTCCTTTGGATGCTTTCTACTTTTCTCATACTTTTTGAAATGTACCTTCATCCCAGTTCCTTTGTCCACAAATAGGGTGGAGATTGCCAAGAGACTATTTCTGCAAAGCTCAGATTTTATCCAGTCTCTTGTGAGCTGCTGCGAAGCCTGTCTGGGGACTACAATTTAGCTTTCCTTCAATGTTGCATAGAGGACACTGTGGGAAATTAATCTCTTGGTTCAGACCCAGCTCCCTGATACAAGAGCCAAGACCCTGGGTCCCCAGGAGCTGTGAAAGGGTGCTACTTGCTGCTGCCAAGTCTGGACAGATAGGAGCTTCCTGGAAGACAGATTTGGTTCCCAGGTCTCCATCAGTCCACCTGTCGTGTGAAGCTTTAAAGATCAATTTGTTACATTCCAAAGTATTTCCAGATATGTTGAACCACAGTCCATAGACCAAATCTGGCCTGCTGGGGGTTCTAGTCCAACCCATTGGGGTTACATGGTTTCCCAGATGGTATGGCAATCCCCTGACTCCATTGCCTCTCCCCCAGCTGTGAGAGAGGTACTACTGCCACTCTATATGACTCTGGTGCGACCACAACTGGAGTATTGTGTTCAGTTCTGGGCTCCACATTACAGGAAGGATATAGCCAGGTTAGAGTCAGTGCAGCATAAGGCCACAAGGGTGGTGGCCAGATTGCAGGAAAAGCCATATGAGGCGAGACTGAGGGAACTGGGTCTTTTCAGCCTGGAGAACAGGAGACTCCAAGGGGATATGTTGGTGACATACAGGTATGTGAGGGGGGTATCACACGGAGGTGGGTAGGTACCTGTTCTCCCCTGCAGAGGAAGGCAGGATGCACTCCAACGGAGCAAAGCTCAGGCAGCCAAGGTTCTATTTAGATGTCAGGAAATACTCCCTGACAGTCAGGACCCCAAGGTTGTGGAATGGGCTTCCACTGGAGGTGGTTGAGGCCCCATTGGAGAGGGTTTTCAAGGGTAGGCTATACATGCACATGGTGGGCATGTCATGAACGGAGTCGGCTGGAGCCAGGGGTCAAACTAGATGGCCTGGGAGGCCCCTTCAGACTCACTCTGTTTCTATGTTAATTGTTTGGTGATTTCCCAGCTTTTGCAGATTGCCCCACTGCGTTCTAAAAGAACTCTTAGCTACCAGTAGGAACCGGCTTATGCTAAAATATGGCAGCATTTTTCATATCCTGACCTGCCTCAATTTTCCAAACTTGAATCTGATCATCAGGATGAAAGAAATTCACCACCCCTGTTCCGAGCAGCACAAGTTAGCCAAAAGAACTTACTCCATCAACCGCTACTAGACAGGTACAGCCACAGATTGCACAAGCGGATGGATGCTTCTGGACTGTCTTCAAGGACAGCCACACATACAATGTACATATGGAGAATCAAGAGGAACTTCCACATAACTCTGCACTTCCTTCTGCCAGAAACAGCACCATAGGGTTGCACTGTTGAATCTGTTAAACTGAAGCAACGGGCTACAATTTAAAGTTCTCTTCTTTGAAAGTTTAAACTTTAATAAGAAATATTTTACAACTGTGGAGAGTAATATCACAAAGAAGCAACTTATATATTAAATTATGTCTTAATTTTATTGTAACTCTCTGGTCTGTGAATATAAAACTAAGTCAGAACAAGGTCATAAAAGAATAATTACCAGCAAAAAATCAACAAATCATAGTCATTTCAAAGTGAAAAACAGCTAATGAAATGCCAAATGATTCCTGTTCACTAGACAATCACACCCAGGGGGTTGCACAAAATAATTTCTTGTAAAATCCATATGCACAATGAAATATTTAGTATATTGTCTCATAACTGTTGATGAAGTTATTTGCTTTATTCCCATTAAATGCAATGTGATGCTTTGGTTAGGAGAACGTTGTATCAGCCTAGGCTTATATACCACCTTATGTACTACTTGGACTGAAGTTAGCCATGTTCTGGTATGTACTGTATGCATGCATGCATGCATGCATTTGTTTAATTTCTATACTGCCCAACAGCCAAAAGCTCTCTCAGGCAGTTCACAACAGCAGAATTTTTAAAACAATATAAAATACACCATTAAAACATATTAAAACATCATAAAGGTTAACAGTACAAAATCTAAAACCAAGTTTAAAACAACAAGAACAGCATGATAATAAATTGAAAAGATCCTATTAAGCTCTGCCTAACAACCAGCAGGCTCCAGTAGTTAATTAAATGCCCTGCAGTGGAGCATTCAGCTATTATCTTTTGCCAAAACATAGGGGGGCCCACAAAAGTGCAACTTTGATGCTAAAGTTTTAGCTTGTAAGGGGTGGCTACTTAAACCTACAATCCCTACCTGCAGTTTTAGCAGGAATCTTAAAAGGGCTGCTTTGAAAATATATTTTCCACCTGAAAATTGTCACACATGTTGCCTATGCCTAGACAAAGACATGGGAGGAGGGGGTATGTCTCACAGCCTATACATGCATACCTTCAACGCTTGAAAATACCTTTGTCAACATGATCTTCCACTGGAAATTAAGCCATGAGACACTTTCAGGGTATTCTGCTTGGTGATAAGCACATCTTTGACATTCCATTCACAAATTCCATAAGCTACAAATTCTACAATAAGAAGACTGGTCACATTTCCTGTGTGTAACATCTCTGAAATGGTTACCCAGGGAGCAAGCTGAAAACAGATTGCTCAGACACTGGAAGTTCAGGTCAAAAGTTACACTAGACAGCTTGGGGACAGGATCATCAGAATTTCTATAAAGGGTCGGATCAATGGTCAACCAGGCTTAGTGCATTATTTCTCCAGGTGCTGCAGTCAGTTCTTGCCATTTTGTTTGTACTTCACAACATGCATCTCGACAGGAACTTTGCACTCACCCTAGTCCTGGGCTAGAAAATCTTTCCAGCCTGAAAGTTAAATTGCATTGCACTAGTAGGTGAGCTCAAAGCCAAACAAGGTGCAGTGAAGGCAAAATGGGTGGAGCTGCCCCTACCCCAGCCCCCAAACTAGCTTATTTTAGCTTTAGGAAACCACCATACAATTGCTGTCTGTACTAGTGAACCCTGGAAACCTGGAAAGGGATCTCTGAGGTTCCCCACCTCTGCCATGGATGTCCAGGAGAGATCTGTAATCCAGCATGCAAAAGAGAAGGCCTTCTTAGTGGTCGCACCGTAGTGATTTTTTTTAAATCCATCTGGAGAACATTGGCTGTTGGACAGATTAAAAATATAATAAATGTGATCTCTAGAAATGCATGGAGAATTATTCATTCTCTTCTGTCTTTCATGAACCAACCCCCAAAACCAACTCCTGGTGTCCAAATATCACTACTACTAGGATCTTAAGGCCGCAGTTGCCAAAGCACGCCAGTTCTTGGCTGAACCTTTATATGTACCAGTGTGCAAAGTCTAGTTAAAAAAATAATCCATATATGCTGCACATGTATCCACTATGCAGTCAATAATACCAGTAGCATGACCCCATCATACCCATACCCAGGAATAATAAAGCAAGATGCATGCATTAGATTAAACAAAGGTTAATCTCCCTCTTTTCCCTATTAGAAACAAATGTGCAGCAAGCTAACTCTAGCAACAGAGTGGGTAGCATCTGCACTGAGACTGCTTCCGATTCACCCCACATCTGGGCAAGCCTTGAATCTGAGCGCATGTGTCAGACCGCTCCTGGGAGGCCTGTCAGAGTTACCACCCCTCAAGAAGCAAAGATCCCGTGTGCAAAACAGGGTATTGCAGTCCTTGTCCCCCGGGCCCGGAAGTCATGCTGCCCAGGTTGGTGAAGGAAAGAAGTTCCTACCTGGCCCCTGGGACTCGGCTAATCCCACACACACTAATTACCAAGATGGACAGGCCAATGCAGAGCTGCATGTGGCTCGAATCAAAGGACCAGGATCTAAGCATTATGGCTATTTAATTAGCAGAACAACATTGAGCAGAAGCAGACAATAATGCAGCATTCCTAATATAAGTTCAGGATACAAGAAGGCAGCGCTAAAGACCAATGTTGCTTTCAGCAAACTTCAGCAGAAAATTCAGATTTGTATTTGAACCCCTCCCATGGCTGAGTTGTTGCATATCGTAATCCTTGCTCCTGAGATGATATTCCCTGGAGTCAGGTACTTCTCCTTCAAGGAAGCCCATGTGCCTCTTCACACGCCTCTTCAGGAGATGGTATTGTGTAGAACTGGGGGAAGCTTAGCTTCTGAACAAAAATGCCCTCTTCTGGCAGAGGCAGAGCTGTACTTCTCCTCTTCTGAGAGCTGGCTCCATGAGAGAAGAGGATTCCTCCAGAAGGATTTCTCCAGTGGCAGACTGATGAGAAAAATTGAAAAATTATTCCTGTTTAAAGGCCAAGTTGGTGCTCCTTGGGCCACTTCATTCTTGCTAAATTTCTTTGCAGATTTTTTTTCTGTGTAGGGAGAACAAAATCAACCATCACCCATAAAATGGTGCTAAGATGCTATTTGACTATACCATTATCATTAAAAGAGTATTAGGGATGGTTGAATCTCCTTATTTCTGAGCCATCCATGACCCTTTCCAAATGTTTACTCATGAGTTCTTTCTGCCCCATTTCTCCATAAATGTAGGTGTTAAACATGTGCTTTTAAATGCTTCATACAGCATACTGTTTCTAAATATATTTTTTCTCAAAATGTGCATTTTCAAATTCATTCCTGATACCTCTTTTGGCCTGAGAACTATGTCATAATGCACAGAGAAGAATACAATATGAGCACATGCCAATAGGACTTTCACGAAGCTGAGTCTTGGCTTGTCTATCCAAGGACTTTTGACATTGATGGGCAAAAGTTCCTCAGGCTTCCAGGCAGAAAACCCTCTTTGGAGATGCAGGAGATGGAACTTGGGACCGTCTGCATGCAGAGCAGATATCTCACCTTGGAGCCATGGAACTTTCCTGAAGGAACTCTGAGGGCTCCCATTGTTCTTCTGAGCTGCACATTCATCTGGGGGGAGCTGCGCCCATCAGTTTGTACCAGAATCAACAATGCGCTCATTCTCCAAGCATGCCAGAGCAGAACCTATTTGAAAAACATTCCCCTTCCACCATTTTTTCTTTAACAATGAGCTGTGAAAGGGAAATTACATGTGCAGCTGAGTATATGACCTTGAGCATCTTTTTTTTTCTTTGATGTGGAAATGCTGAGTCCACAGCTGTTTTTTGCAATATGATTGGGAGTTATACATGTGTGCTGCATTGTTTCTCTCGATCCCAGATTTATTGCTCACAGTGCCATGCCATATATGTGTCTGTGTTTGTGTTTCACTACTCCAGAGAGTCAATCATAGAAAACTAATCACAATAATAATAAATTACCTTCGTACTTTTGAAACAAGAAATGCCAATACCCCTGAGGTGACTGGAATAGCAAAAGCCATGAATGAGTAAATAGGCAACCATGCCATGGGGAAAAGCAGAAGGCTCTTTCTTTCCTTAGGCCAGCGCTACCTAATGAAGGCCTGGCACTGCTGCTTTTCACATGAGATACACACACGCAAACATGCACACATGCACACACACCAGAGAATCTCTGCAATGCAAGATCATACAGCATATGAAAGAAACAAAAATTTAAAAACCATATTTCTTCCTGCCTTTTGTTTCCAAAAAAAAAAGTCTTCTCTGATCCAAGTACTTGTTTTGAATAGGCCTGTGTATGATACTAATTTAATAAGGAAAATAAAAGAAATTCCCCCTCTTATGGAAAGAGTTTGAAGATCAGGAAGGGAAATTCTGTACCAAAAATCCAAAACAATTTCATCTATGACCTATCACAGGATCAGGTCTGAGAGGCCTTGGCATGAAGTCTCCCTCTATGTTAGATGGTCCAAATTTTAAATTTCCCAGAAGACTCCATTAAAGTAGGCCAATATTATTGCCAAGTTACAGTTCACACCCTGAATTGCTGTATCAGAAGTAAACAATCCCTGGCTGTCTAGTTGTTTCGACCTACAACTCCCATCAGCTCTAACCAGTACAAGCAATGGTAAGGGATGATGTACACTGTAAAGCAAAATAGATGGACAATCACAAATTTCCCACCTTGTACTACATCATCTTCATTCTTCTGTGCCATTTTTAAGTTGTTTGATACTCGTATACCTGTGTTCCTTTCCTAAAATTCAAATCCAAAGTCCCAGCAAGGACATATGCCTGATTGGAATCCGATGTGATGCACAGATGGACCTGGGAATGCTATTTATAATTTACCACAGTGTCCCAGACCACCCAGAACAGCATTTCTCTGGGTGCTTGACCAAGGAATGAAGGGATATTGGAGAAGGTGAGCAGAACTGTCTGCCTTCTTGGCCATTTCCTGCTGTTACAAAAGCCAGTGCTCAAAGTTCTGGCCACTCTAAGGCAAAGAGGTTTGCCTGTCATCTCCCAAAAAGGAATGGACTAAATAAACAAGAGGTACTTCTAATGGGCTACATAGAAGTAGCTAAGAGTTTCCATTCTGCCTGCCTGCCTGCCTGCCTGCAGAATAATTTACCAAATCCCACATGTTCTTCATATTCAGAGTGTGAGGGGGTTTTTAACTGAATGTAGAAGAAAGAAACCCAGGGGCTTCCCTTTCTCTCCCAGCTGGTACTTCACCTATGGTTCGCTATTACAAGGAGGGACCACAGATCATTGGTGGAGTTCAGGTTTACTTTGTATAGTTTAGTGCCTGGCATTTGCAGACAAAAGAATTGAGTAACTTGCTTCTCTGCCTGAAAACCCAGGGAGCCAATGCTGGTCAGAACAAACAACCCTGGACTAGAAGAACAGGTTCTAGTAGCCCAGCTGACCGAGGCCCAGCCTGGATCCTTCCATTCTGTTTCCTCGCTTCCATTTTCGTCCTGCCTTGCCCGCCATCCTCGCTCTCCTGCCTATCCCCCATTTTGGAAGCAGCCTTTTCTTCCCAGCGTTGCTGCCGCATGGCAGCTGCTGCCTCATCGCATGTGGCTGACATCCGTAACTGTGATGAATGGTGTGTTGACAGTCCAGCATGCTTCACCGAGAAGCAAAAGCCTGAACAAAGTGAATCAAACTTGTCCAGGGCTAGTCCTGTCAATACCTATCTGCCTGTCTGAAGGCCCAGGCTGGCGGCTGGCTTTAACCAAGCTGTTACCACTCTTGGCTGCTGCAATCAGATTGAATCATAGCTCTGAAACAAATTCAGTGGCAACTGTAATAAATATACCTATCAATAGCACTGTTTCTTTTACTGGGGTTTGCATAAAAGCATACCAGCCACAGAAGTCTGCTTTTGAAAAAGCATGTAAGAAGTTGGATCTCTTTTTATTCACAAGGTGATGAAAAAATAAGGTTGCACCTCTGAAATCAGGGCTGATTCCAGTTGGGAGAGGACTCTGGGTAGGTTGACCTCTGGGAAGGGCAGTGCCACCAGGGGATCCTCCCTGCTAAGGTTACCTGGCAAAAGGATGGGGGGAAGAGGTCATCCTTCATGTGTGTCAGGCCCTGTGAGTTCCATGGGCCCCAGCATTTGTCAGATCATTCTGAGCGATGCCTGAAATAAGCAGTGGCTTGCCTGACACTTTCAGTCCAGAGTGGCTCTACTGCCAGGAGGCCTCACATGGGACCAACAGCTGATCAGGTGCAGCAGAGGTCCTCTGGCACCACCTCACCTCTTCCCCTCTCCTTCCTCTCACCTGTACTCAAGAGGACAGTATGCTAGAATGGTCAGGGGTGCAGGTTGACAGCTGCCCAAAATGGGCAATCTATTTCATGAGTAGGAGTCAGGTTGTAAGGGGAGACAATTCTGTCAACACCCTGCAGACATAGAAGGCATTGAGAGGCAGAAACACCCCCAACCCACTTAGTAGCATCTTTGTGAGTCAGGTTGTGGGGTGAGTAGCAAGATCTGATTCATCTTCACTTCCACTTGAGGAAATGAAGCCAAGTGGTCCCCTTCCCTGCCGCACGTGTTTTCTAGCTTCAAGCCCTGGGTAGGGCTTGGGAAGGAGAAGGCACAGGGCAGCCAGAACCCCTTGGTCAGAGTGACAACCCTTCTCTGGTGCTCTTCCCAAGAGATGTTGCTATTGTTGGCTTGTCCATGGTTCAGTTGGTCATCTAGATTTGGACAGCACACTAAGTCATAGCAGGTTTATCAAACCCTACAACGAGTCATGGGCTGATAAACCAACCCTGGAGGAGCAGGAGCAGTTGCCCCAACATATGAAGCCCCATGCCAAGGGCTAAGCATGTCATGCAAACCCAGTCAATGTAACTGTTCATACACAGCTATATTTCCCCTCGTAAAATTCTCCCAACTACAACAGCAGCCTTGGAGCAGAAAGAAAACATTAGATAGCAAGCTTCCCTGATTTGAAACCATCACATAGCCCTAATAATTTCAAATGTCATGAAAGGTGCTTTACTAATACCATTTGAAGTTCATGCCAAAATTCAATTTCTTCCACTGGTACAAAAAGGAACTCCATACACAGAAAGGTTCTATACACAGAAAGGTCTCCATACACAGAAAGAGGAATCATACCACTTCCAAAAATTAATAAAGAATTCCGAGGCAATCCAAGTTCAACCTGTCTCCACCCTTTCTGCATTGTTTGATGGATGGAGGATACGCAGGCACAAATACCAGACACAAACGTTGTCATCTTATTTTGCATTTCAATCACAGGAATAATTTGAGAGGAAGGAAGATCTTCTCTAAATGCAGCTAGCCATTCTGAATTGAGCCATTGTATATTCTCAACTCATGCTTTCCAGGCTTGAGTGGCATCCCTAACAGCACTTACAATTGTTCGGCAATGATGTGCAAAGAGTCACAAACATCTTCAGTTTGCCTGACTTCAGAGTCCAGAGAGGAATCTTGGGCCAAATGCAGGGACTGGGTCATAGCTTAGAGCCTGAGCACCAGCTTTGTGCGCAGAAGGTCCAAGCCCAACGACTGTCTTCTCCAGGTATAGCTGGAGAGTTGCTGTTAACCTCTGCAGATAATGAGAGGTCTGAGGGCCAGTTGTGAGAATATGACAGCTTGCTGTGTGCTTAATCATTCCCTGGAAGAGAGGACGTGAAATTAATGAACTCTAGCCTCAAGTGCTCTCGAAAGTGCTGGTTTTCTACACACGGGGAAGGTGTTTTCCATGTCAGGAGTGTTCACACTGATCTCCCAGATGCATTCCAAAGTGGATAATTATACCCCATGATTTTTGTCATTGTTGTTCATGAGCTGACAGGACAAAGGTATTCATCAAACAGGCCACACTGCACAACATATACAGAATTGATACGCAAACAAAATGCCTATGACTGTGATGACCTGCAATTCTGATACTGGCAAAATTTGCCACATAGGAAAGCATGTGTGCTCTGCATATGAACTGCAGCATCTGATGCCAGCACATGGCCAACATACATCCATGGCAAGAAGCCCCATTAGCCATGGCCACCAATACTGTACATATGTGATGAATAGACACACGAATTCATCATGCACAGTGGCACACTACTAGGCAGCTTGCCTCCCAGAAGTGGCACATGTCAAAGCTCAGTGGTGCGGACATTGGTCATTTTAATATGCAGCCTAATTAACTGTTTGCCCATTGAAATTGAAATTCCAAAACATTATGCATAAATGGAGAAATACTTCTACCCAAATATATGTAAACAAAGTCATAATGATAGTTTTTCAGAAAAGATCCAAGCTCTCCTGCTGATACATAATTTCAGTAATAGCCTTATATAGTCCTCCATGGGTGTTCATCTATAAGGAGAAAATTTTACATTGAAATTGGCCCCAAGAAAGAGAAATGCTGCATTCTCTTCAGGTATTAAAGACAAAGAAGCTCATAGGAACTTCCTAAATTACCGGTAATAAAGAGAATTCTATTTTGTAAAAGCCTTTTGGGTTAGGTAAAGCCTGGTCAGGAAACCAGGGGGGTGTAGTGATAAGTGAACAATGAAAGCATAAAAGAAAATAAAGCGAAACCAAATCTCCACAGTTGGTAGTAATAGCCATTCACATACTGCATGGTACAGCTGGGCTGCGACTGGAACAATGTGTATAATCTCTATTCAGTATATGCTTGCAAGCTGCCAGCATCACCTTTCCCCCAAAAGATAACGCTTGTTCACAGTCGGGTGGAGCAGAGCTGTTCACAGATGGCTTCCCAAGATTTTCCATTCTATTCATGGGCAGTCATCGATAGTGGGAGAGGAGCCACAGCCCCACATTCTTCGGGGGGGGGGGGAGGAATTCTCCAGCAGGGGTTTGGGACTGAGTCTCCCCCTTGCAGTGGTTTAGCAAAGCTTTGCTCTGTTTTCCTACCTGTTCCCCATCCCTTGCCACTGCCAGGGACGGCTGCAGCAGTAACAGCTCAGTCATGTGAGCCACCTGTGCATCCTTCACCTCTGCCCACTCTTAGCATCACCCTGGAATATGGCAGGCAGGGGAAGGAGTGCTTGTGTAGCAAGCATGGAGAACATTACGAGACAATTCTGCAAAATGGCCTTCTTTTAGTTTATCAGGAAAAAAGTTCTGCTGAGCCATTTTAGCTCAGCAATTCTTCACAAAACCACCCAAGCAGGATAGACAGCCACCACTTTGAAGGCCATCCGTGCTTACAGATACCTGCTCTGTACGAAATGCTTCCCTCACTCTTGTAAAGATTAGTGTTCCATGGCTTGTATAGTGATGCACATCATAATTAGGTGTAATGAATGTTACGAACTTTCTTCCTGCCCTGTAGTGGCCCGGCTCAGCAGTGGTCTGACAGGATGTTATGCATCTGAATGAATCACTCAATCACCTCCATATGAGCACAATAACTTAATTCTAAATTGAGTCTAAAAGGCAATTAAATAAGTTAAAAGAAACTCATTCAGGAATCAGTCCTGAGATAATGATTTTCTTTAAAACAAAGACATCAATGATTAATTTGAGCTTTTTGCTTTCTTAGCCTCAAGGTTCCTTTTTCTCTTCTTTGCTCCCTCCTGCCCCATTTAGCTTTTATCTGCAACCTTAATGCTAGCAAAGCTTTGCAAAGAAGAGTCTGGGAGTTCCGTGATTTCATATCCTGGGGCTTCCAGGGCCAAACAGACCGGAGGTGGGAGAGCCATCATTAGGATCACCCTTTTAAAAGAAATAATAGTAATGAATAATGAGGGTAGCCCAGGTGGAAAAGCAATGGCAGTGGGGGAAAGGGAGTGTAACCTTTCCCTGAGCTATTTTCCTGATTAAAGTTATCGCTCCTAAAGCTCTTTGCTGTGAGGCAGAGGTAGGATGCGTATGATAGCAGCGAGTTTTCCACTAGGAGGCTGATTGGAGAAATAGGGTGATATGAAATGCTTCCCCCCCCCCCCCCCGCCCCGCCACAGGCACTGTCAGCTTCAGACCGATTATCCCATTCCCTCCTGTTGTTCTTGTTGATGTTTCTGTTTGTTGCTGTTTTAATTCAGGGAATCCTGAACACAGATCTCCTGTGTCACATCCAGATGAGCGTAGGTGGTAGGTGGTACCTACTAATTGTGTTTTCATACTTATATGCTCATTTAATGGCGCATGGCAAGCACTGGGCATTCTACAAAATGTGTGGAACAACTTCAGCAGCATCCCTAAGCCCCATGAACTGGCCTTGGCTTCTCCATTCATGTCCATCTGAATGGAGATGGTGGGTTGGGTCCAGGATCTGCCTGACACGGATGGAAGATTTGTGCCTGATTTGTGGAGAGAGACCACTTCACCTACACCGTACTTTACCCCATTCAGCATGGTCTTGGATTCAGTTTCAGGTGGCTGAAGGGGCTGCTGTGGGGAGGAGAGGGCAGAGAAGTCCACTTCCACCAGCCCATTTGCATGTTCCTCAATTAAGCTCCAACCCAGCATCAACATTTACAGGACTGAATTTATCATCTAGTACATCCTTGCCAGTGTAGTGTCCTCAAGTTATTTTGGACTGCAATTCCCAGCGTCCCTGACCATTGGCCATGCTACCTAGTGCTGTGCACCAGATTGAGGAATATTGATCTTATAATATGGTTGTGTCGAGGCATCTCAAGAGCAGCTGCATGAATGAATGAACAGATTCGGTAGGGAAGACCCCTTGGACCTCAGCACTTTATTGAAGACCACTCAGGCACCCCCTGCAGTGAAACACAACTTATAACAGTGCTGTCGGGTAGAGGTGAAACCAGCTACAAGCTTTTAGACCATATACAGAGCGTTTTATAGGTTCTGAGTCACATGTACACAGTGGCAGGTCAGATGATGATGAAATAAGGGGAGCACTATCAACAGAATGTGAGAGATCTGCAGAGGGAACTTAATATAGCAGTGTTGATTGCAGGAGCTTGACATAATAATTCAGAAAGGCAGAGATTATGGTGAATCTTAGCTGTGAGTTTGAACATGCAAATTAGGGTGATTGCAATGCTGCTAGAAAACTAACCCAGCAGCCTTATCAGCTGTTGCTGCTGTGAGCAAAAGAATAGGCAGGGATTAACTTCCCTTGGAGTCCCCCTTCAGCAAATGCCTCTGAAAAAATGTAGCAGCATCACAGGTGAGCTGAGAGTTCCAATCTCTTATAGTAACAATGCTAAACAGAAGCCTGGCTTGGAATTCTGGTGCTTTCTGAGAAAGAGGTGCAGGAATACTGCAGGTTTGATTTTATAACACAAAGGTGCATATAAGCAACCTTTTTCTATCAGGATTTATCTGAAATTCCCCAACAATTGGAATCTACATAGTGAGCTGCCCTGAGAACTTACGATATAAGATGGCCTGTAAATATTGTAAACAACCAACAAACCAACTAAAAAGGTAAACATGATGTTCGTAAATACAATTACATCATATCATAATACCTGGGCATAACTTGCACCCAGATTTCTCTGTGTGTTCCATTCGTCCATGTGTACTCCTGGATCTTCAGGTCAATTGGTCTTTTAATTATTCTTCCTTTCAACTCTGCTTAACAGATACACTATTATTTAGGCATTTTATTTCAAAAGAGCTTCCACATTGATTTTGGTGCTGATCTTTAAAGCTATCGCATATCTCACCACAGCGTGTGACTTAGCTCTGTATATGTTCCCATGACACCCACACAACCACACCTACACTTCTGAGGCTGATCTCAGCGGCCTTTTGGCCCCTTCAACTCTGTGATTCCACCTTTGCTGTATGAATATTTATCTGCTCATTTTCTACAACATCTATCCCTTTGTAACTGTCAGAAGAGACCATGGGATTACCTTCAATCTGAGGATGCTCCTGGGAGTGAGGAAAGTTGCCATTTTGTAGTGCAAATGTAGAGGACAATTTGTTGTACTTTGGAAATCTGCACACACAGCAGCACAACAGAGATATTCCTGTGGCTGCTTGTCTAAGACATGCATGTGTGCCTTGCCTTCAGTGCTGTCCATGGAGGAATTGACGCATGCAGTCTTTCAGTCCACACTAGCTCTGGCATGGAGAAGATTTGGAAAGAGACACTTGTATTCAGTTTCAGCACTTCTGAGAGTCCATGGCAGTTACTGTGAAAGATGCATATATCAATCACGTTTTAAGCTGTTCGTGTCTCCTTTTTTTATCAGCATGCATCCAACCAGGGAGCCCAGGCATGCAAATTTCTTTGTGCACTTGAATTCTGATCCTGCAAGGGGACCTTGAAAGAAGGCACAAGCGTGCCATCCTGAGATTTGGAGTGGGCTGCCATCACTGTACTGATGACACACTGCTCTCTCTCTCTCCTTTTCATCTCCATCAGGTGAGATTGTGGACATACAAGCACAGTGGCTGGATGCAACAACAAACCGGATGGCAGCTAAAAAAACTGAAGCTCAGTCCAGGCAAGATCAAGATGCAGTTAGTGGGTGGTTCTCCTGACCATATGGAGGATGCTCAACCTGTTCTGGTTGGGGCTGTGCTCTACCTGAACAGGCAGGTGCACAGCTTGGAGGTGCGTTCTCCCAGGTTCACAGGGTTAACATGTCTTCAGCTGATCTGGCAACTTCTAAGTTGGATTGTTTTTGCTTCAGGTGATGCAGAAGAAGGTTGCTGATTGTACAACCTTCGTTCCACAAGCATTCACAGATTTCCTCTCAGCTTGGCTCACCTTTTAAGACATGGTTCAGCAGAAGAGGGATGACCCAGCAGGTGGGCCAGGAAGTGGACTCAGGCAGTGGCCAGGCTTCCCACTCGCCTGTGGGCCTGTGCCCCAGGCCTCCACAAATTCTATTCAAAATGAATAATGCTGTGGCCATTTAAATGGTGTCTGTGGTTCGTTGGTTCATAGAAACATAGAAACAGAATGAGTCAGAAGAGACCTCCTGGGCCATCTAGTCTGACCCCCAGCTCCAGCCGGCTCTGCTCATGGCATGCCTACCACGTGCATGTCCTTGAACACCCTCACCGATGGGCTTCAACTACCTCCCATGGAAGCCCATTCCATGCCCTTGGGGCCTTAACCATCAGGAAGTACTTCCTGGCATCCAAATTGAATCTTGAGCTTGGCTTCTTGAGCCTTGCTCTGTTGCAGCATGTCCTGCCTTCCTCTGCAGGGGAGAACAGGTCTCTATCTCCCTCCGTGTGCCACCCCCTCACATACCTGTGTGTCGCCAATGGATCCACTCGGAGTCTCCTCTTCTCCAGGCTGGAAAGACTCAGTTCCCTCAGTCTCGCCTCATACGGCTTTCCCTGCAATCCAGCCACCAACCTTTTGACCCACGCTGCACTGACTCTGACCTGGCTATATCCTTCCTGTAATGTGGAGTCCAGAACTCAACACAGTTGCGGGCGCACCAGAGTCATGTAGAGTGGTAGTAATACCTCTTTCGATCTAGAAGCCACTCTTCTGGCTGTGCAACCAAGGGTGGTGTTCGCCCTCTTGACCACTGCATCACACTGCTGACTCATGTTTAGCCTGCAGTCAACCAGTACCCCGAGGTCCCTTTCCCAAGTGCTGCTCTCCAGCCACTTGTCCCCTAACCTGTCCTCATGGCACCCATTCCTAGGCCCCAAGTGCAAGACCCTGCACTTATCCACACTGAACGCCATCCTGTTGTCCATTCATCTGCTGAACGGACACAGCCAGACACTGTGCTGCACAAACGCTGCATTGAGATGACTTTCTTTTGGAAAACCACTGTAGTTCCTCATAAAGAACTGAACCTTTCACTTCCTTGACTGATTAGGAATTGAATGCTGGGAGCAACTATTGCCACAGAAGAAATAATAAATAGCTAATGAAAGCGAGAGAGAGAGCCGACACAATAGGCCATCAAACTCTTGTGCAAAGACATTGAACATTCAGTAGCCTGAATATGTATTTCATTCTTCTTGTACTACTGGATCATATTACTGAGCACCAGCAATGAACTCTAAAGGAGAACAGAATTGCAGACAAGGAAATGAAGGAGAGAACATTAGAAAGAGGGAAAGGTTTGCAATCATTCTTTTAGTCCACATATTATAATTATGACATTAAGGCTTATAATTCTGACTTTAAGTCAACATTGCCTCAAGGTGATTATTGGAATAGCTATTTAACTAGAAGGCCAGTGAATTAGTTATTTCTACTATTGTGTATAACAGAGATGATAGAGCATAATAAGCTTTTTAATGTAATCGCTTTGTTTTTAGTAGGTCACAGTGTTAATTTCTCAGAAACATATAAGCAGGAGAAAAGAGAGTACATGAAAGGATCTGGAAAAAATCTAAGTTCAGCAGGAGCAAGAAAACACAGAGGACTTGCCATGCTTTAAAAAAATCAATATTTTAACTGAGTTTTCAACAAATTTTAAAAGTAGCAATTGACATGAATGACATGAAAAAAGAACAAAAATGTTAAATGAAGCACGGAGCATTCAAAGATTGATTATTTATTACATTTATATCATGCCTTTTCTCCAAGGAGTCCAAGGTAGTATTGACATAATCCCCCTCCTCTTCATTTTATCTTCACAACAACCCTGTGAGATAGGTTAGGCCTGGCTTAAGGATACCCAGTGAGGCCCATAGCCAAGCAGGGACTAGAATCCAGATCCCCCAAGTCCCAGTCCAACACTAACCACTAATTACCCTGGCTTGCAAAAAAGCCTTTAAAATGTTTTGAAGGGCATTGAGGGAGTTTAGAAGTTACAACCTACCACATGACGGTGGGGAAATTGCCTTTGGCCATCAATCTAGGTAAGTCTATGAAACAGGAGAGGGAAGGGAGATCGTGCCCGTGAAAGAGAGAAAGTGGGAAGGAGAGCTGAAGATTCATGCACAGCCATCAAACACAGACTTAGTTGCCGGCTGTGCCACAGACAACATGGAGGGTGGCATAGACTCTGCCAGCCGAGTGCTTAGGAGGACATGTGCCTGGCAGAGCTTTCCCTCCCCACTGCCAAAAGGCTACCCACAACCCATTTCCGCAGCAGAAAAGCAGAAATTGTTCTCACTGACTTGGGGCTACCCAAGGTAAATAGCTTTTATTGTTTTAAAAAACCATCTGAATGAGACCTTAAACAAAATAGCTTTTTAAAAAATCATGACCACTGCATAGAAAATGGACAAAATGTTGTAGTTCAGGGTTTCACCACTGCAAGGTAGAATCGCCTTTAGTGATCAGTTTCAAAAATAAACGCTTCACACAGAAATAGAACTACATGGGCCTTGTACAAGTTAAAAGAAATGCCATTGTAATTTAACTGGAGTTCTGGAAATTTAGTGGTAATTATTACTTTGTGATTTGCTCACATTTGTTCTTTGCTGATAAATTTGCATCTGAAACAGAAATGTCAAGACAAAGCCCTGTAAGGAAAAGAAAATAAACATGTATACTGTTTACACAGCAATAGCAACATATTGCAAGGAATTCTCTCTTGAAGTGATACAGTGGAATGCAGGCAAGAAAGAATGAACCCACAGCAGACTCTGGGGGGACTCATAATCATAAAGTCATCCTGGACGAGGATAATAAAAACAGAGTAAACAAAGTCAGCCTGCAGTAGCATAGAATGAATTGCGACAGCGGAGGCAGGGAAACCTAAGTCTGGTTTGCAAGGCACAACATATTTATCATTGGTTGCTCAGAGTAAAAAGTAGTTAGCTGATAATTAGGAAGCACAAATGTCACAATAACAGAATTAGAGATCATTATCAGACAATACCGTGAAACACTCTGCAAAAGGTTGGAAGAACAAGAAGCCGTTCCCTGCACAAAACGGAGGCTGCAGTGCCGTCTGGGTGGAAGGCAGGGCGGCATTTATCCCTCTGTTCTACAAGATGAGTTACTCTTTTCTCTGACAAAGCATGAAACTCTTTGGTGCAGGAAATGTAGACACAGGTGTGACACGTGTACATCTTTGGACATGTGCAATTCCATGCTACAGGTGGGGAACTTGGTTTGCAGCAGGGATATTTGGATAAAGGCAGAGAGGTGGCAGCCGATGGCCACTAGGGCTGGAACCTCAAATCTTGCATTTGGAGCCCTGCATCTTGCACTGGGAGACCATGTGTGCCACCACTCTGCTCTCCATGGGCACTTGGAATAAAGATGGAGAGACCCTAATTTCTGTTGCATTTTATCCCCTGGAGTAGCTATCTTTTTGGCCACATGGGATACACCTTTCTTAAATCTTTCTACATGACATCCCCTCTGCACAGAAATCTTAAGGAATGGGGTGTCCTTAAGGAACATGGTTTGAGAACATATTAAATTAGCAAATGCTTTCAGCATATGTTTTCCTCTGGGGGCCTGAGCCCCAGATGTGCTAGACACAGAGATAACTCAGCCCAAAACTTTTTTTGCTCCCCCTCCTCATTTGTTTTGCAGTCAGGATAACACTCTGAATTTGCCTATGAAGCTCTGTCCCTTTAAATCTTATCCTATTTTGCACTTTGCCTCCTTTTCCCTGTTTGAACATTTGCTCAATAAGAATTAAGCTTACTGTAGCTGTTGAGCGCCTCTGCATTTTTGTGAAATTGATTTCCCTAACTTGCTACCCTCCACATGTTTTGGACTCCATCTTGCAACAGTTCTGCCTGTTGGTCATGCCAATTGAGCAAGTCTAAAGCATCTGGCAGATGCTGGGAAGGCAGCTTTCCATGTATGAGTGTGGTGTACAGAGTCGGAAGGGGCCATGAAGGCCATCGGGTCCAACCCCCTGCTGTTGCAGGACACCAAGTCACACCCTCCCGCTCAGATGGCTGTCCAGTTTCTTTCGGAATGACTCCAGTGTGGGAGAGCCCACCTCCTCTCTGGGCAGCTGGTTCCACTGTCGTATTGCTCTGAGAGT
Source organism: Varanus komodoensis (assembly GCF_004798865.1). Classification (NCBI taxonomy): domain Eukaryota; kingdom Metazoa; phylum Chordata; class Lepidosauria; order Squamata; family Varanidae; genus Varanus; species Varanus komodoensis. The sequence goes on from NW_025335268.1 coordinate 52,696,380, forward strand.
GAGGAAACTTTTCCTGATGTCCAGCCTGAATCTGGGTTGTCACAACTTGACTTGATTATTCTGTGTCCTACACTCTGGTATCAGCAAGAAGAGATCTTGAACTTCCTCTTTGTGACAGCCTTTGAGGGACTTCTAAAGTGACATCATGTTTCCCCTCAGCCTTCTCTTCTCAAGGCTGAACATACCTAGTTCTCTCAGTCTCTCCTCACAGGACAGTGTTTCTAAACCCTGGATCATTTTTGTTGCCCTCTTCTGAACCTTTTCTCTCTTTCCTTTTTACTTCTATTTAATGCATTCCCAAAATAGTATTATATAGTATGTATTTATACTTTGAATATATAAAAGCCAGTTGAAAAGTGGTCTTGTTTGCTTTACATCTTGGGTTTATTTTGTTTTACAGTTTTATATCCTGCTCTTCAGTACAAACATTTCCATGGTACAAAACAAATCCAAAATCAAAGGCACAAAACAAATCCAAATCAAAGCAGTAAGAGCTTGAAACTGTAAAAAACAACTCAAAAATAAAGCAACACACATCTTGTGGGATAAAGCTGGTATTATCAGAGTGGAAAAGCCTGAAGAAAATAAAAGGTCTCCAACTGGTACCATAGAATACAAAAAGGTTCCAGGTAAGTTTTCATAGCATTGCAAAGGTGAGATGCACAATTAAGGGCTTTCCTTCATTTGCTACCCATCCCATCTGAAACAGCAGAAGCAAGCATCCAAAAATGAACCTTGGAGATGGACAGGTACATCTTTCCAAGCTATGCAAAGCTTTAAAGGTAAAAAGTGTACTCAGAAATAGAACAGAGAGCGGTGAAGCTGTTGAGACAGTGCCATGATATGGTCCAAATGACCAGTCCCAGCTAACACCCAGGAGCTGTGCTTTGGATAACATGCCACTTCCTATGGTCTTCAAAGCCCTGTATAAACCTCATTAAAGTGATCTAATCTGGAGGTTACCAGAATATGGATGCTGTTTGTTTCACTCCACAGCAACATGTTGAGCCCATCCTCTGTAACAGCAGATCTGCTTGTGAAATACTACTTCTACACACAGGCTGTTGACAGAAGAAGACTGGATAAAACAGGTATTGCTTAATCATAGCCAGTTTCATCTTTCTAGACTTGCTGGCAGGTTTTATTTTGGCAGCTGGCATTGTATATTTATCAAACTTGTTGAAATAAAAATATATTCTTATATGGAATCCACATAAAGACAACTGTCATAAAGTTACCTCGCTTCACATAAAATCTAGCAGAATGTGGCTGAGACATTTATTCATAATTTAAGAAGTTTCTATACCATCATTTATTCTAGAAAATCTCATGATGGTTTACAACAGTTAAGATGAAATGGAATGTGTAGCTGGGATTTCAGCTGTCCAGTAAAATTGCAGCCACCTGGCAAAATATGTGGTCTGCTCCAGGTGTGTTTCAAGGCAGGCTAGATCGTAATGTGCAATTACCAGAATACCTGCTAGTGTACTACACAAGCACTGTAACTTTATGCACAATTTCTCAAAAGTGAGCCCCAATGAATTCAATGGAGGGTTTCACCCAAATCTGTAGGATTTTAGCTGCAAACTTTAGCCTGGGACTGAGGGCCAGAACAAACCTTACTTCAACATGTGTCCAGCAGTAGCTGCATCCCGTCCAGATTTATCCTAGAGTATGCACAAGTGCCCCAGTACGGATGGAGACCCTAGGGTGGGAGATGGGTAAATCTTAAGTTGCCTATTGTACACCCTGTTGCATATTGTAGATGCCCTGCAGCTTTTTTGCAATAAAAATGAAAAGAAGCAATAACTGAGAAACGCAAATTAGGGTGGAATTCTATGCAGAAGTAAGGTCTACAGCTCTCAGCAACCCCAGCCAGCCACACAGAATGCTGGAAGGTGTAGGACTTTTGTTTAAACATGCATAAATAGCATAAAGTAATGCCTGTTTTGGCCCAACATCCCATAGAACCCAATGGCACATAGGTTTCTGCATAGACACCCATAGGATTGCATTACAGGGCATTTTTGACAGAAAAGAGGAAGAAAATATCCTTAAGTCTAGAAATTCTCTTATTTAAAGAGAAAGAAAAAGGTCTTCCTGCAGCTGAACCCAAAACACACACACACACAGTTGGTTAGTTGGTTAGAGTTACCTCAAGTCAGATGGAGGTCAGCGATCTTTGCCTGCTGTTCAAGATGCAAAAGATTTCTTTGACTGTTGCTTCAGTAGTCTGAGGCAGGCCCTGTGATAAAAAGTGAATTTTTAAAAGCCCCATTGAAAAGAAGAAGAAAAGAAAAGTTGCTGTCAGCCTAACCCTATGCCTATTTACTCAGAAGCAGATTCCACTGAGATGCACAAAACTTATCATTAGTAAGGAGGTCCCACTGTTCTCTCATATTTTCTACTTTAAGAAGAGTAAATATCGATGGGAATTTTGAGGCTGCCAGGAGCAACAATGACTGCCAAGGCATATTGAGCTTCAATCTGGAGATTAGTTTGACACATCACCAACTAAAAGGGTGCTTCAGAGAGACCATGTCATGACAAGGTTGAGAGCCTTCTAAACATAGAAACAGAGACACTAGAATTTAGAGAAAAGTATTTCATGAAAAGTAACATTTCTAGCAGTCCTTGATATTCCTGTTCTTTTCCAGCATGGGAAAGAAAATCAAATTTCTATCAAAATTAGGGTCTTCACATTTGAGCTGTGTCCTTCATGCAGTTACTTCTTAATTCCAAGCTTGTCATCAGGAATTGGGAAGCAGGTGCTATCACTTCATCAACAAGTGCTATGAATTATAAACAGACTTTACTTTAAGATTGTAATTTTTTGCATGATTAAACTGAAGAAAAGTTATGCAACTCCCTGTGCTGACTGATGAATGCTGGGAGTTGTAGGATTTTCCCCCCATCTAAAGATCCCTAAGATTTTACCCTAAGGTAGAGATGTTCTCTAAACTCAGCCAAGATAACAAACTAGGATGAATAAGCCACAATTCATCACATAACAGCAAACCCTGGCCCTCTTTTAAAGTTGTCCACAGCTAACAACAATGGTCTGTTAGCACACTTGGGTTAGACAACATGATAACCCATATTCCAACAACAACTGCTGGTCATCCCTTTAGTGTGGGTTAATGTGTTTTCTGAACCCAGTTGCTGATTACCACATATCCTGTCTCTTTGCTACCAGCACTCAATATCAGTTAGTGCTCTGTCAAATCACAAAACTATTTTACTCCTCCTTTCCTAAGCCATTGATTGCAGACTACATGATGAGGCATATGCAATGGCTCCCTATGGATTGTTGTTGAAGCTTGGCTAACATTTTGTCTGAATCCAGCTGTATTAGTGGCTTGTTAACCATGAGCAGCCCATGATTCATTGTTGGGTTGTGAACCGTGGGTTCTTCACCATGATTTGTTATCAGACAATATGATAACCATGGTGCAACAACAGTCCCTCATTGATTCCTACCTCTTCTGTCTCTTTGCTATCAGAACTTACTGACCATGCATTAACTTCTCATGTAAGCCTCACACAGACAGCAAAGCATGCTGCTGGCTGTGCTGCAGGAGAGGCTTTCTGTTCGGTGCTTTATGGATAAGAAACTATGAGCATCTGTATATGTATGTTACTTATGTCCAGGGGCAAAATTAGCACTAGGTTTTCAGTGTTTAAAGTGAGTACTAATCACCTCCTCCACGGGGAAAAGAAGTCTTCTTCTATACATGTCTTACTACATTGAGAAAGTGGCATTCCTGCACCTCTTTCTGCTAAACGAGTTCCAGTTAGACTGGTTCACACACTCACTGAGTATATATTCCCAACCATGTCTGTGCACAAGCAACTGAAATAATTGCACCTTCCTCCTCTGTTTATCTCTGCGATCCCTCCTGTGTCCTTTCTCTGTGGCTTCCTTTCTTAAAATGTATGCTCCTTGCAGCAGGGACCTGACCTATTTACTCTTAAATCACCAAACACACTGATATAATTTGTGTGCTGCATTTTTCCACTAATGCAATATTTATAAACAGGGGGCACACTTTAAACCAAACTGCAGCTCTACATTCCCCTTTTTTCCAAAGCAAAAAGGAAGAAGAATCTTCAAAAGAACTTCATAATCCCCCTTCTGCATTCACTCTTAGTATTCTGTTCACCTAGGTAGTGTCCAGATAACTAATTGGAATGTTCACCACTTTCCCTCTGGAGATGGTTAACTACTGGCGCATTTGACAATCTTTCTTCAAGGCTCTATCACCATTTCTGCTAATTAAACTGCTGCTTAGAATATTGGCCAGTATTACTTCTTGCCTGAACAGTTCCTTCTGATTATCCCTTCTATAAGAGAAATAGTATCCAGTACTGCAGTCTTCTTACACTTGCTCAAGAAGCTTCTTGGTAACACCCTTCAACATTTTACAGGCATGCTGTCTTTTTTACGCTATGTGTTCACTGAATTGTTTTTGGGTTTTTTTTTTTCAGAAATATAACTGCTGTAAGTAATGCTGGGATGCCAAAAATAAATAAATTAAATTAAAGAAGCCTTCAGGTGCTCTGCTAGATTGATCACCCTGAGAATAGCCCTATTGCCCTTGCATCACAGGGTACACATTGCACGGCAGATGCTATGATGAAATTGAAGGGGGAGGGAGGGCCTTGCACCTGCCCCACTCTGACGAAGAGAAGAGCAGCCAAGCACTTTGTCCTGTTCTTCATGGAATCACAGAAGAAGAAGGGGTCGTTTAGGCCACTGAGTCCTGCTGAGTTTAGGGCATCCCTGAGAGATGGCTGCCCAGATTCTGCTTGAATACTTCCAGCAACAGAAGCCCATCACTTCCCGGGGCAGCTGGTTCCATTGTCCGATTGCACCGATGATTAGGAAGTTTTTCCTACCCTTCAGCTGAAACTGGCATTCCTCTAACTTACTTCACATCCCACATTTTTGGATGAAAGAGACAAGGTGATACAGATTCTTTAGGTACCTGGAAAGTGTTCACATAGCTCCCTCAGTCTTTTCAAGGTGAAACATCCCCCTTTTCTTCAAGCTTTACTCCAGAATTTAGTTTCTTCTCCCCTGGTCATCTTTGCAGCCATTTTCTGAACTTATTCCAGTTTAAGTGAATCCCTTTTAATGTGTGGTGCCCAGAGGTGTGACCAATGCAAAACAGAAGTATTATTCCCTGTGATTTAGAAACTGTGCCAATCTAAAATTGCATTTGCCTTTTTTGCAGCCACTTGTGACTGTGGCCTCATATTCAGCTTGCAATCGCCTGCAGTGCCAAGATCCTTTGCACATGTGCTGGTGTCATGCAAGCCTTCCTCCTTCTTAAACTTCAGCATTTGATTTCTCTTTCTTGGCTGAACAATGCTGCTTTTTCCTTTCTGAATTTCATTCTGTTTCTTGCCCGGTGTCCTAACCTATCAAGTCAGGTTCCCTTCAGTCTCTTCTGTTCAAGACATTCTCCCACACCCCCTTCATACATACTCTAACCATTGCACTATTGTACCATATAGATTAAAAAGTACATTAATGTTCCTGTTTTTCCATATAGTACCAACATACTCTGTTTCCAACATATGCACCCTGCTGAACACAAGGAATGGGTGGAATTCTTTTCAGTTCTTTTTAATGAGAATTTACCAAAAGACAGAGCATTCATATTCAGGAAAAAAGAACTTGATATTTTAACATTTTAAAATACAGGAGAAAGAGAAAATGACAGATTTGCCCACCCCTACAATGTACCTTTCGTTACATTTGTACATGCAGCATGTGTCAATTCTATATCAGAAGGCAAAGACAGATGCAACAACATATTCTGATGCTGTGTGAGGTAAAAAGAAATGAGAAAAGGAGTACTAATTATAGGGTATTCTTGGGAAAAAGTGGGGATTCAAAATATAGCATTTCCATTGGGTGGGGAAATTGCCAACTCATTCTGGACTGGGTAGTGGGGTTGTGGGAACCAATGTGGCAGGTGTCACACAGAGAACGTGTCACACAGCAATGTAGTTTACATCTTAAGCACACACACATGCACAGACAGACACTTTGAATTTCCCTCAGTCAGACACATGACCAACCAAGCAACCATCTCTCCCCAAGGTAGCACACACACTGGGGAGTGCCAGATTCACAAACACACCTATACATCTCTTGCGTTGGTGGTAGATCCATTCCTTGAGCCAGCCCAGGGTTTCTGAAGCAGAGATAATCCACCTCAGTATGTATTTTAGCCTTGAAGACAAGCCTGTATGCAAGGAAGGAATGCTAAAACAAACTATTCATCTCCTACATTGTACATGAAACCAGGTTCTTACTTCCAAGGGTCCCAGGCAACTGGACACAGCAACAAATTGTCCTGGAGCCTCAGCCATGCACATGTACAATCACAGAGCATGAAAAAGGGTGTAAGATTTCTGGGGTATAAGATTTCTTTGGGTTTCATTCTAAAATGTCAGCTTATTTGTAATGTTTTTTTCCCCTCTTGCATAATTTTCTGTCTGAGCATAATTATAGTCATGATTTCTATTCAAATTGTTCTTTTTTCTATCAATCACAATATCAATTGCCATTGTTCTTCCAGCAGGCAGTTCTTTTAAAAAGAGCAGTATAGTTTTTAGTGAAGTATCTGACTATGTTGTATTCAGTTATTTCAGAAGCTGAGGAAAGGATAGACTAAACAAGAGACTGGCTAGGCAGCTGATCCTAACAAGGAGTGGCAAGTTACACATAAGTAGAATTCTAAAATAATCAGAATCAGGACTTGAATAAATAATTATCATGCTTGAGAGTACAATTCTATGCCTGTTTACACAGACAAAGTCCTACAACTGTCTTGAAGTTGTAGAACTTCTCTCTGCCTAACTATGTGTAGGTTGGTACTAAGTCACCAAGCGAGGCTTAGCAACAAGAATAGTCATCAGCAGAGCAAGGGCAGACAGGAACTGGAGGATAAGCAATGGCATTTGACAGAATAAGTGAGCACTAAAGTGGTTGCAGCACACAGTGGCAGTCAGCTTGCTTCCAAAATGTCCAGTCCTGTGGGCTGACCTGACACAAGTAGTTTGTACAGTGCTGACATGCCAAGTCATATCCTGCTGCCCACACATTAATAGTTCTATCATGCGGTATTGTTTATCTGCTTCTTTCTTATCAGATTGCATGAAAAGCAGCCCCTCCCTCAATACAAAGAACATACTAAAAGGAACGTGTGCTGATTAGAGGAGCAAACTGTGGTCCTAAAGGGTTTTACAAGACTGATGTCATGCTCAGCTTGTTTGGGGCAGCATCTTGGTCTCAACACCTCTCATGCCAGTCCTACTGCTTTCTCTCCTCCTTTAATTATAAGTGATGCTCCTGACATCGCCTTGCAATAGCATACTCTGGGTAGCTAAAATGATGGGCAGTTGAGAGCTGGCCAGTCTAAGTCATAACACAGCTGCTGTCTACAACAACTGACAGCAAATAAGCCCTGTTTTGTTTCATTTCATTTCATTTTGTTTCGTTTTGTTTCGTTTTGTTGGGGAATCCACAGTTGTTGGAGAAAACTCACCAGAGGGTGCATACAAAGTGGGCCGTCAGACCTAGAGCTCTTTCTGTGTGTGTAAGTATAAGCCTTAGCTTAGCAGTACAGCTAACATCTGCCTTTGCATGTCAAACATTCTAGGCTCAATCTTTTGCATTTCTAGTTAGAGCTGGGGAACTCTTCTATCTAAAATCCTGGAAGCTTCTTCCATTAGGCAATGCTGAGCTAAATGGACCAGTGGTCTGAGAAGGTCCTGCTACTTTATTGTTATTTTTATCCTTCAAATGCATATTTGTTTTATTTTATTACATTTATATACCACTCCATAGTTGAAGCTCTCTGGGTGGTTCACAACAATTAAGACCATACAACATAAAACATTCTAAAAGGATTTAAAGCAATGCCAGCAATTTCATAAATCGTGGCAGACACCTTTTCAGGCTTTTCTGAAGCACAGAACCTGAACAGGAATCCAAATCCATCAATGGAGGAAGAGATGATGGAGGAAAGGATGCCTGACTGTCCTTGAAACAGTCCTTGCCTTTCCCTGACACACACACACACACACACACACACACACACACACACACACTGTGAACTCTAAGAGGACAAAAAGGGGTTGGGACAGACCTGGTCTGAGGAAATGACTGGTGGAAAGTTGATTACATTCCACTTCTCCTTCTGCTGCTTATCTGCTTGGTATCCTCTCTCTTGAAGTTGTTGTTGTTGCTAGTTGTGTAGTCATGTCCAACCCATCGCGACCCCATGGACAACATTCCTCCAGGCCTTCCCGTCCTCCACCATCCCCCGGAGTCCACTTAAGCTCACACCGACTGCTTCAGTGACTCCATCCAGCCACCTCATCCTCTGCCGTCCCCTTCTTCTTTTGCTGTCAATTGTTCCCAGCAATAGGCTCTTCTCCAGTGAGTACTTCTTCTTAAATACACCACATACACACACACTCACCACCAACGTTTGGGTTCTAATATACAAGCTTCTGTGTAACATAGTGTTCACTTCTGCAACTGTTAGGCCTGTGAAACTCTTCTGTGTAATAAAACTATAACTTGCAGCCTGATTTGTACTGACAAATACTGAATTGCTAAAACTATATTAAAATAGCTGAAAGGGCAAACAGGAACCTCTAACAATAAAAACTTAACACTTCAGAATTGGCTGGCTAATTACTAATCTTGTTCACTATTTCTGGGGGGAAATTCTGTCACTGAGTATTAGCAAAACTGTAAATGAGAAAATTAGCTATAAGAAGTTAGATTCATGACAGTAATCTTACTGTTGTAAAAGAAAATGCTATGCTCAAATCATAATACAGAAACCAATATAGAGAATGTCAGTCATATGAACTTATTACACTTCTTTAATAGTGCAATATTTTTTGCATATTACCTTTTATTAGATTAGGCAATGCCTGTAGAGTTCAGGCATTATAAAGAGCCATGCAACAGAAATGAAGGCTCTAAAACATGATCTAAGGTCATTGGGGAAGTATAGAAATGTTTTTATATAGCACATAGAGAACTTTGAATTGTATTTCATTGACTGTATTGTGATCATTTTGCCTGAAGGTTTCCATATTGCCTGCGCAGTTCCCATGGAGTTAGAAACACAATGCTTATTTCTAGCAGAGAAACTTGAGATGGATATCCAAACCACTTATGGCTAAACAGCATAGCTAGCAACTACATAGTCATGGGGGGTGGGATTCATATTGGCACCCTACCGGGGGGGGGGGGAGTTGTTCACTCAATCTGACGCCCTCCAGGTTTGTTGAGCTGCGACTCTTGAAATTCTCAGTCCGCATGGCCAATAGTTGGGGAAGGACACTATAGACAGAAGTCTTGAAAATTAGAAAATGAACAGAAATAGATTTTATTGTAGCTATGTGTGGATAGTCTCTTTCCCTAGCAAAGGATATGCAGCCCAATCATTTATATTTGAATTAATGATTTGGGACAATATACCAGTCAAAATACCTTTTAAGATTTATTTTACAGTTCTGAAACTATATCCAGGTTCTTTTGAACAATTATGTTCATTGTGCATGGTTTTCAATGTATTCTTCAAATGTTGTGCTGAACCTTTCAGAGGTTTTAACCTACATATACTTCCAAGTGTGTGTTTCCTTATTTCTTAGCTATCCATCTTTAGGAGAAGTAGGAATGAGATTGAAGAGCCTTCTGTGACCAAAAGAAGGTGTCTTCCTTACATTCTACATATTGCTGTGACACTGGTAACCTTCAGACAATCATCTGGCCATGTAAGGACAATTTCTTTGTCACTCAGCTAGGAGAATGTTGGACTGACCCAATTGCATGGATGGGCCATTTGTGTGAGTGTTCCCCTATCTCAGTGGACAATGATTCCATGGATTAGGTCCATAAATTTATTCCTGCCCATCTGCTTGGGTCATTTTACTGCCAGCTACATAGGATCTACTCACAGATAAATAGCTCCCAAGCAAGTAGGAGAATACTTAATGACCACCTGTGTTAATGAAGCTTCCATACCCACTTGGAAATAAATATGCCATAAAGTTGTGCTGGTGGTAATTTGTTGGTGGCTAAAGCAAAAGCTGATTAGGCAATTCCTGTTCAGGCATATAAAGGTGATATCCCAGGACTAAGTTTGGGTATGAGATGTGTTGATCTAGGAGATTACATCCTGGTTTCATTATCAATTCCACCTCTAAACTTCCCTTAACCTCTATACAATCCTGTTTTTATATTTCACAGTTGTGATCACGGAAAGGTGGCTTTTCTTTTTATTTACATTATATTGTGGTTTATCTTCAAAGGTCATGGCTAAAATCCCTCTGATCAAATTTCAAATAACTCTTATTGTATTGTGTAAAATGAATGAGTAGCTGGTCAATAACCGATTCCCGGATTGATACCAAACAGTTACGTTGAAATGGAAGGAGCTCTGCTGGGGTCATTTGAAATATCCTCTGACCACAGTAAATCATTGATAATCATTTCAAAAGTAGAGCCAACCTACTAATATAGCCAATTAGAGATGCAGTTTGAACTGACTCCCTTTAGAGAGAATGGAGGTTTTGAAAGCAGAAAGCCACAGTCCTGACCCTGGCTTCCAAATGAATATGAAGTAAAATGAAAAGTAATCAAATAGATTGTTTTTAAAATGTTTGCATGGATTTCCTTGTGTAAATGTCTAATTTCTAAATGGGGCACCAAGATGGCAATTGGATGTTGAGTATGTGGTATCCAGATGGCATTTTCACCATGGTAACGGATATACATAACATGAAATCAGCCCTGGAAGTCAGTGACCTTAATTCAGCTCTAGACGCATGCAACTTGGCAGGAAACCCACAAATACAAGTGCAAGGGCATTCTGCAGCCCATGCTCCCCAGCAACTGGTATACACAAGCACACTGCCTTTGATATTGGAGGCAGGACATAGCCAGCCATTGATAGCTTTCTTCTCCAGGCATTTGTCCAATCTCCTTTTAAAGCCAATCATTGCTCATCACAGCATCCTGTGGAAATGCATCCCATAGTCCCACACTATACAGTATGTGAAAAATTATTCCCTTTTATCTGTCCTATATCTCCCACTAATCAGATTCATAGGACAACACCAGGTTATAGTATTACGAGAAAGGGAACAATATCTTCCTATCCAGGTTTTCCACCCCATATATAATTTTGCATGCCTCGATCATGTTTCTCTTTACTCACCTTTTTCTCTGAGCTAAATAATACATAATTAGCTTAGAGAAATATTTTGTTTTCACAGCAGTGGCCCTCTGAGTCGATATTTTAATCACAACCTCAAGCTCTTTTTCTTGGCCAGTTGCTGCTTGCTCAAATCTCATCAGTTTATACCTGAATAGATTTTTGTTTGCATGCTTGCTTATTTTCCCCAACATGCATTACTACACACTTGCTTACATTTCAACATGTTTGCTTTTTTGATGTCAATTTTCTCAGTCAGAGAGATCCTTCTGGAGTTCTTCACAATCCCTTTTTCTTTTAATCACTCTAAATACTTTGGTGTCATCAAAAAATCTGGAGTCTTCACTATTCACTCCTAATTCTAGGGCATTTGGTAACAACAAGAAAGGTGCTCAGCTCAGTACAGATTTGTGTGGGGCCCCTCAGTGTACATCAGCAGCATTTACAATTTATTCTGACTCTCTGCTTTCTGCTCTTTTACCAGTTAGTAGTCTATAAAAGGAACACACCTCTTATCCCATGACTCCTAAATTTGTTGAGGAGTCTTTGGTAAAGAACTTTGCCTTTTGGAAGTTCAGGTAGACAATGTCCAGCAGATCACCCCTGTCCACATGTTTACTGGAACTCTCAAAGAACTTCTAAACTGCTAAGAGTAAATATTCTGCTATTTTTCATGAGTACTATACTACTAAAAGTAGCATAATACCACAAATGTAAACCAAAAGGCAGACTCAAGAAATAACACTTGTTTGTCCAACTGTTTAAGTGGTAACCATAGACAATAAACCCAAAAGTGAAGCATTTCAGGGGAAAATGGCTGCTGCGGAAACAGAGTAAAGCAAGCTACACATGTAACATTTCAGAACATCAAAGAATGTCATTTATGTCCTAAACCATGGCTAGCAAGCACGAGAGGCGAATGACCCAAACATAGATTGCTGTGATACAATAACATCCTGTGTCTCAGGGCCACACAACCTCTGTGGCAAATCAGCATGGTAGTAATAGTACTGAAGATCCTGGTTTTCCGTTGGGTTATTGGCTTGGATAACTACAGGTATTCCTTTTTGTATTGTGTAAATTGAAATGTCTATTCTTTCTCTCAGTTACTAGTTTGGGTCAGGCACTCAATTTTGTGCTTGTGTTGTGCAAAGGATCTGACATTTGTTTGCTTCAATGTGGTAAAGTGCCCACTGAAATGAGCTTAATCCACGGCTTAGTAAATTTTAAGATGTGGGCTGAAAGAATACAGCAGCATGTGTTTCGATGAAAGGAACATCTACCACTTTGGCCTCTGTGAACTGCCTGCTCAGTCATTGTAACCATACAAGAATAAAATGCCATCTGTAGGCTTGAATTTTAGATCCTCATGCAGCCATAATTCAGATGTGGTAAGTGCTAATCAGTAGCGATCTCTTTAGAAACCCCCTGACATGCAATAAACTTCTATGTGCCTGCAGGTGAAATATAAATTACAAGTATATATCTATAAAGAAGAACTGCAAGCATAAGAATGATTTCAGCTACCACCCACTTCCACCACTAAACGGAACTGTGGAGTTGGAAGAATGTTGTTCTCATCTTTAGCCTGCAACAAGCTGCTAAGTAAACAGTATGGATGCCATGAGAAAGCAATATGAAGTACCAGTGGCTTGTTAATGGATTGTCATTTTTCTCATCCTAGTCTGACTAAATGGAACATGAGTAGAACTCTTCACCTGACTGTGAGCCCAAATGGGCAGCATGTTCTACTCAAGAGCAAGCAGAACTTCTGTTCAACATAGTGAGGTCTTTACTGAAGGGAGCTAGGCCAGCATGCATGGAAACAAACCCCTATACCCAATTTGATGATGATGATGATGATCATGAGACATAATGAGTGAAAGCTCTGGCATTATATGGGTGCTGAAAGCCTGACACTGTACGAACACCCTTAGACTTAAGATGGGAGTTCTGATTTGATCAGGAAACCATGTTGTAAGCCTTGCTCTCTACAGACACCTTTGCCAATGTCTGCCTCTGCTGAAGCTTCTTCGTGTCTGTCTTGATCCATTCAACCCTTTTGTTTTACTTTCATGTGCCTCTAGCAAACGCCCTACATGATCCCACACGCTCCACAAACTGTGTATGTAACGGATAGGTTATAAAAGCATCTTGTGCAGACCCCATCTTTGTAGTCCCTTCAGGGGCTGCCTATGTGCCCTGTGTATTTCCTGTTTGTCTGAATAAAGTGTAAATGTCCTTTTGATTGTAAACCCCAAGCATACCTGTGTAAACTGTTTCTTTACCATTATTAATTTCATGTCTATCCTGAGCAACATCTGAAGCTCTCTCGGTGGTTTACAGCAGTCCATACAACAGATAATGAAATACAACAAAATATATAAAATCAGAAAAACATTAAACAGTTTAAGGCAGTTAAAACCAAACAATAACCAAAAAGACTCTGTGAAACACCTGGGATGGGCAATCACCTCAAGCCCCCGAGCCCCTTCAAGCTCCAGATAAATCTCAAAAACCCTCAGCACAAAAGGCCATCTTCACCTGGTGCCAAAATGATGACAAGTTTGGTGCCAACTGACCTGCAGTGGGGAGGTTGTTCCACAAGTGGAGGGGCCACCAAAGAGAAGGCCCCATCTCTCTCTCGTTGCCGCCCTCCATGCTTCCCTTGAGAAAGCACTCAGATGCGGGCCTCAGAAGTTGAGCGTAGTGTCCAAGCAGATTGCGGTTGGGAGAGGAACTTCCAAAGGTATTGAAGTCCTAAAGTGTGTAAGGCTTCATAGGTTAAAACTTTCACACTTCCAGGTGAACACCTGAACAGCATTTATATTACAAAGATTATATAGAATGCTGCAAGCAGATAATATGAGGAAATGAGATATGCCACAGGTATTGCTATCAGAATTTATATCTATACACTTTGAGTCAGGCTAAGCAAATTAACTTAAGTGTCTGTATCTTTGAAATCAATGGAATAAACTATGTAGGTGGACTTCCCAGGTACAGGATGGGGAACAAGTGGCTGGACAGAAGCACTTGTGAAAGGAATCTCACCTTGTCGACAGCAGGCTGAACATGAGCCAGCAGTGTGGTGTGGTGCTTTAGAAGGCCAGCCTTGGATGCAGAACCAGAACTGTGGCTTCCAGATCTAAGGAGGTGTTGATACCGCTCTACCTGACTCTGATATTGGACAACTGCATGTTGGCGATTACATCAACAGAGCTGGCTGGAGCCAAGGGTCAGACTAGATGGCCTAGGAGGCTCTTTCTGACCCGTATTGTTTCCATGTTTCTAGCTGCTTCACAGAAGGTGATTCAACATTCTTTTAAACATGTTACACAAATAATAAAGCAGCTCAGTCCACTTTGCAAGTCCTTGCAGGATTGGCATCAGCTCTCTAGGTACTTGCAGGATTGGGACCAGTGCAATCATGCAGACCAGCTGGAGCCAGAGAAAGCTCTATCACTTGTGTCTTAACTCCTGCTTGTTCCTACCTTTGCTTTCACCTCTGATACTGCCCTGTCTTATGAGAAGTATCCAACCCTTTCTTGTCCCTGACCTTGCCTTTGTTTCTGGTCCTGCTGTACCTTGTTGGGCTTTGACCTGTGTGTGTTCCTGACTCTGCCTTGGCCTGTGGCTTTATTATGCCTCTCCAAGTACCTAACCCTTAATCTTTTTCTACCCTATCACCCCCGGCCTCAAGATGCTAACTGAGGACCCCTGCTGGTCACATCCTGGAGCTGCCAGCCCCTCTTCCCAAGACACTAGTAATGCTGAGTAGCTTTTTAGTGTCTGTTTCACCTTATCATGGGTATTCTGGCTCAGAGCAGCTGTTACGGTCCAGAAAGATTTTTTTTAATATCTAACAGCTGAGCTAGTCAAAGTGACTCCCCTTCATGGGCCATCTTCCATCCTTATTTAAAGAGTGGTGATTGGCACCTTGTCCTGATCTGCATTATACTTATTTGGAGAGCCGGCTGGGTAGCTATCCTGCTCATCCCTTAGCCAGAGAGAATAGAGGGAGCATTATTGTTCTTGTAAACAAGAGGTTGGGAATGTAGGTTGTCTCTCCAAAAGAAACTCCAAGTAAGCCTTATTATTATTGCATTGCATTGCATTTATATACTGCTTGTAGCCAGAGATCTCTGGGCAGTTTACAACATCTGGATTTCAACCAGGCCCAACCCTGCTTAACATCTAAGATTAGGCAGGATCAGGCACTTCAGGCTATACGGAACTTATATTTTGTCTCTGCTTTGTTTCCCCTTTTGTCTTCTATCTTTGTTTTGTTGTTGTTGTTAGGAAGTGATTTTAGGCCAAACTCAAGAGCAGGATTTTCCCCCCATGTGGCTTAACTTATCTGACCTAGTTGCTACAAAGGAGAAAAGAGAGACAAGAAACATGACAGGGCTAATAGTTCATTTCTTTGCAGGGAGCTTAATAATCCTAAAATCATCACACCAACTTGTCATTGCTGGTTTAGATAAACCCCTGGCTTGATCCACCAAAGCCACCATATCCCCCTGGATTGAGGAAGACGCCTTACTCTCAGAAGATGAAGTATCTCAAAAGTCAATTCGAGGTAGTGTTAACAGGTTGGAGGAGGCACAGTATAAACAGAGATAACAAAGATTTGTTTCAGTTTATTTATTTTTAATTGAATTTACCCACTTTACATGTTATGATTTAAACATGGACTCAGATACTATCTGTCATCAAACCCTTTTCAGAGCTTTCAGTGCAATTCATGTCCCACACCCATGTGTCCAATAACATGTGAAAAATGGACATGAGAAAATTTATAGTCCTACAAAATGTGCACCAATATTTGACTTGATGGGGGGAAATGCATGAATCAAATATGTACACAGTGCATATATTTGGAGAGAGATGTATGACATGCTCAGATTTCCATGTAAAAAGGAAAAGACAAAAAACTTGCACGCTGATATAAAGTTAAGTCAGCAAGGGCTTCAGGATAGAATTTGGAGAACTTCGACAAGCTTGTGTTTTGCTGATTCACACATCTGTTAGCAGGAAGCTATTTCAACTTATCTAGCCTAATAAATATAGAGCAACAAAATGGCTGATCAGCACACAACCCACTCCTGTTGTAAAAGCAGAATCATCAATGTATTATATCTTATCCAAAATATAGTCATATTCATATTCACCTCTCCATTAGAGGCATGCATTCACTTATCATATAAATTACAGCATGCTATTTGGCATATTTAAGGAGTTCAGTCTTTGTGAATTAACCTGATGTGCACCAGTTGGACTAACATGAAATGCACATTGGAACTTAGTTTTCTACTTCCAGAATGTTTAGATGAACTTCTTGTCTCAAGAAATAGGTCAAAGTGCATTTAAAAAAACTACTTTGAGAGGGAATCCACTTAGAAATATATATTTTGATAGAACATCCATTTACATAGAACATCCATCCATTTACTATACTTTTTATAACCTTCTGGATAGACTACAGATAGCCAGCAGAGCAGCATTCCCCAACCCAATGGCCTTCGGAGACATTTGGTCTGCCCAGAATTCCCATCCAGCAGGACCATTGAGTGGGAATTCTGGGTGTTGAAGTCCAAACATGTCTGAAAGGCAGCAGTATAGGGTGGAAGGTGCTATGGAGGCAAGAATTACTTTAGCCCTCTTCCACCCTCCATGGTTGATTGCATCAAGTGCTCCTCTGTTGTTTCACAAGGAAAGGAACCAGAATTCCTCATAGGATAGCCATGCCTTGCCCCTCCCCTCTCTGCCTTTCCCACAGGACAACCTCCTTCACTGCTGGCTCCAAGCTTGGTCTTGTAATCTGGAAGTCGCAACTGGTGCAGAAAGACACACACCAGCTGTGATGATGGAGGGAGAGCACTCCACATTCAGAGTCCTAGCTCCGGGCTTAGAATTGGAACAAGGACTCTGAATTATCCTATAGCTGTCTAGGCATGTCTAGTGGTCATTGACTGCATGCTGAGTCATGCATATTTGGGGAAAAAACACATACAACAATCTACTGAAATGCAACGTTTCTTATGGATGCTTGAAATCAAAATGTATAGTATAGCACAGGGACAGGACAGGACAGACTGATGCACACAGAAGTGGCAGGATCCAGAAATAAACCAATTTGTCTACCTTTAGGATGACAAATTGTCTACCTTTAGGACTCAGGAGACATCATGCTGGCCACATGACCATGAGAATGTCTTCAGACAGCACTGGCTCATGGGCTTTGAAATGGAGATGAGTGCCACCCCCAGTAGCCTTTTCAGCTGGCAGAGTAAAATCTGCAGGGGAAATGACATGGGGAGAAGAAACCTAGAGTGAACAGTAGGCCCCACTGAGGTCTGCATCAATCTAGACATAGTTTGATGAAAGCAAATCAGATGGCTCGAGAACTGAGCTAAATCTCAGACTACAAAGGAAAGCTCTTCCAGTGCGTCACTGAAACAACCTAAGTATCTCAATCTTCTTCTGGCACGCCCATTTTTATTGATTTTTTGTCCTGCTGTTCTGAGCAACCTTTGCCCTCTTCCAGGGGTCTAATAAGCATACCTCTCTAGAGATGTGCAAACAGTCTATTGGATAACTGAGCCTCTGTCCCTGGATTCTGTTCCTCTTTGTCATGGCTGTGAGTCTGAGATCCTGGCAAGCTTGCCAGGCACTTGCACGGCACTCTTCAGGAATCAAGCCTCATGCGGCCCCTGCATAAGTGGTGTCCCTCTTCTGCATCATGTGCAGCAGCCCTTGCTTGTCCTGCATGCATGGCCTGGAAGTGGGACACTGCTTGTGCAACCTTTGTTCCACGAGTGTTCATGGACTTCCCCTTGGCTCAGTTTCTAAGATCAGACCAAGCATGAATGCTATAGGGATGGATTCCATGCAGCTTCATTGCAACAATACTTTCCCTAATGCAAGTAGGAGCCAGTGGTGTGTTTTGCAGTGTGGGCACCCAGTGGAACAGTCCCCAGAGCCATGTCTCTGGGAAGATGCCAAAATGCAGGTAACTGTCTTGATCGATATCAACAAACCCTTTCTAGCAGAGTTCACCTCCACCAGGAATAGGTCTTTACTAAATCTAATCGCTATCAATTGCTTATTCAAGACCAAGCCCCATCAAAATACTTCACTCAACAACAGGGACCAATGTGTTGGACTGAATATTCATTGTTTGCTTGCTGCTCTGAGGACTGTAGCTGAGCTAAGAGGGAACAGAGAACGTTGAGCAGGATGGCAGCTCATGCAGTATCCCTGCCAATTAATAACTATTTTTTAAAAGGACTGGTGCTCTTTTCTTGTAAGCCCTAGCAATGTTACGCCACTGATGGAGCACAAGGTGGAGAAGCTCTGGATGTTCATGAACGATTTCCTGGAAATTTGTGCAGTTAAGTGTTGGTTGGTGGGTATTTGTACCACAGGGCAACGTCTGTGATACAGTCAAGCACAGTGAATTAACTGTATACTGTTCCCTTAAGTGCAAGCCAGGATTTGTAATCTGGGGGTGCTTCTGGGCCCTCAACTGTCACTACAGTCATGGGTGGACTTGGTGGTCCAGAACACCTTCCATCAGCTCAGGATAATGTATTAACTATGACCCTCCCAGGACAGGCAGAATCCAGCAGCAGTAATCCATGCTCCAGTAACATCTCACATGGATTATTGTAATGCAATCTATGTGGGGCTGAATTTGAAGATAATCTGGACACTTCACTTGGTTCAAAATAGGCCAGCAAGGCTGCTAATGGGGACTGGTCAATAAGAACATATTATGCCAGCCTTCTTCCAGCTTCACTGGTTACCACTTGAAGTTCAGGCCCAATTCAAAGTGCTTACACAAATATTTAAAGTTCTAAACAGCTTGGGGGCAGGTTATCTAAAGGAATGCCTTTTCCCATATATGCCTACCTGGAACGCTGAGATAATCATCTGAGGTCCTTCTCAGAGAACCTCCCTTAAAGGAAATATAGAAGGTGGCTCCAAGAAGGGCCTTTTTAGTGATGCCAGCCTGATTACGGAATCAGATCTCCAAGCAGGTGTGCCTGGAGCCCACTCTTCATTTCTTCTGGTAACAGGTAAAATCCTTTTGATTCATCCAATATTTTAACATAAATAATCTTTATTTTAAAAATTATGCTGTCTGTTTTTACATGTCACCATATTTTATTGCTGCTGTACCCTGGATTGATTTGAACATTACCACTGTGGGTTTATAGTGGACCCATTGAGGTTATTTTAGTATTGTTTTTAGGGTTTTATCTTTGATTTTAATGCATTGGTTTTTATTTGTGTGGTTTGGTTTCTTGGAATGTATTCCATCAACAACAGTATCTGAAATTCAATCCCAAGGTGCATCACTTCCTACCTAAGTTCTCTGCTTCTTCCTCATTGGTCTATGCACAGAGGCTGGAGGGCTAGAGTACCCCCCTACTGTTACTGTTCTTTCCAGGGAACTTTATGGTAATTGCCTACCAGGACTGTGGAAACTATGATCCTGTTTTCAGAGAACACAAAAAAACAATGGTGATACAGAGAAACCACAAATCATTGTTTCTTCATGCTTTCTAAACCCGAACCCTAACCCTAACCCAAACTGGGCTCAAATGGAAAAAATGCTTTTAAAAAACCTACCATGGCTTCTCTGAATCCAGCCAGTCAATTCTGTAGTTCAAAGTGTTCAGCAAAGAAACTTCTTCCACAACACAACTTAACTAGGCACCCACATTACTCTGGATTTGGGGGGGGGGGGGGGGGTTAAATGGGAAGGCAGAAATGGTTTGTGCATCGTGTTAAAAATAAAACCTAATAGAAATATCCCCTAAGTTGAAAATTCAAAGAAAAGGTAGACTGTCTAAATGGATTCTTTGCTTCTTGGATCAATGGCCACAGGATATGTTATAGAAGCAAGGTGTTCTCCTGGAATAGGAAAAAAATATTCTTGTAGTAAAGACACACTGTAAAATGCAGAAATTTAGAACACGGGCTCTCAAAACAATATACTCCAGCCCTTCATATCAGGAAACATGGTTATTGCAACAAAGGTTGGCAAGGAAATTCAAGAAATAAGGGATCGCCACAGTTTTCCAAAGGCAACACAAGGAACTCTTACAAAGGCAGGAAGTATTTGCCTATCGCTTCATTGCTAAACTTAGTTGTTATTACAATTGCAAAAAAAAATAAAACCAAAAAGTGGATTAAGTCAGCACAGAAGTGGGGACATTCTGTGCAAGGAAGTGGATTAATCTTGTGTTGATACACAACATTAATCCTATAATTACTGGTTGCTATCTTACCAGACTTCTGGCATTAGGGGGTAAGGCAGTGCCGCATTCTCCCTCAAGAACTTTACGCAGTTGAATTGGAAAAGAGAGTGAGCAGAGAAAAGGTAAAAGCAAGAGGTGAATGTAATTAAGTGTCCTCCATTGCAGTTACAACTGAAGACAGGGAGGCTAAGCAAAGAGACTGGATATTTTGGAGGCCAGACTGGAAAGAGGAAGTAAAAGTGGCAGCTTATAGGTATCCAGAATGAATTTCCCAGTGTGAGGAGTAGCGAGTGACAATGAACAGAGCCTTTTTTGCAATTGAAGAAGTCCTGAAAACACTTATTTGGGAGTAAGTCAGTCCCCCTAAATACAGTGGTGCTTAATTCTGAGTAAACTCAGTAAATTCTGAGTTTTGTAGTGCACAGTAGTGCAGGTGGCTGATGGTGGCAGGATCAGAGAAACAAGAGAGAAATCAGAGAGGTTAGCTTTCCCTAAACTTCTCAGCAATACGGCTGTAATGTTTCCCAGTGACCATACTGGCTGGGGATAACTGGAGTTGTAATCCAACATATCTGGAGAGCACCTGGCTGACACAGGGCAAAACCATGGGAAGATTTAAAGATCATAGTTGTGACTATTGTCCTGAGTCTAGTGATGACTTCTTTGTGGTTAAAGTGCAGCTGACATGGAATTCTACACATGCATTCTCAAGGAAACATCACGGCATTCAATGGGCTTACATCCTATTAAGTGTATTTAGGATTCCAATTTTAGACTGGTACATTGGTAGGGCAACCTCCCCTCTTCTCACCCCTGTCTCTGCCCACCCATGTGTCACTGCTTTGCTGGAGTAACAACTTGTCTCACTTTTCAGTGCCGGTGAAATAACCATCATTTTTGTCCAAACACTTCTTTGCTGGATCCTTAAATTGTCCCTTCACAAGGAGACTCAATTTTATTCCATTTTAAGTCACACTGTAAACTAGGCAAAAGGTCTACAGCAGATCAACGCAACATAAGGCAAAGATAGAGTTTCCAACCTATAAGTTAAGTAACAAGAGAAAAGAATTTGTGGAAAAGATTTACCATCATCCCGTTGCCTCTGAACACAACATTTTGTTGCCCAATGAGTGAAGAATGCCATATTTCAGTCTCTCAGATCCATAATCTATTATCCAGTGTATTGACTTCTATTACTGCAGTAAGAGGAAGATGCAGGCCCTGATCCGGTTAAGATCTGTTGTTTCTAACACACCTTTAAGCACAATCCTGTGCAAGGTTGCTCAGAAGTATGATCCACTGTGTTCAATGAGACTTAAGCACAGGGGCACATGCACACTATTGCAGCCTGACACAACCTGGACAAAGGAGTCACATGCAGCTTGTCCCATCGCTTTCACTAGATCTATCCAGAGCCCATTTTAGCTGGACCAGAACTGCCATATATATTTGTCTTAACAACTATGCATCTTCTCTTTCAAGTGCTTATGAAGTCAATTATTTCAACTGAATAGCAACAGTATTGCTCAATTAAAACCATGTCAATATTGCTGTATTCTACATGAGGGTGATTTGTTCTCCGAATTGCTGCCCTTCAATAGCCAATCATGGACACTGGCTGTATGCATAATTTCCAAATATTTTGTCAGAAACAGATAATTAGGTATCATCTGTAAAAAGGGTTCTTCTACCAATTCTTCATATTTGCATGCAGTGTGAATTTCTGATTCATTTTTCTCATACTTACAGATGCAGCATTCACCTTTGGAGGAATTTATGCAGTATGTTCTTAAGCAGGTTTATTGAGTTTTCATGTCCTTTCCCTCTTTTTTCATATTATTCATTTTGTAATGCTTGTATTCCTTGCTCTTTTGTAAGCAGCTTTGTAAATGCTGCTTGGCCATTGAGGTTATATTTATATTTTATAAATAATAAAACAATACTTAAATGTATGCAGGGGCACATCTGGCTAAGTTCAATATGGTTTACTTTCAAACAATGTGCATAAGATTACAGTTTAGAGTTCTTTGGAATTGTTACAGATAGCCAGGAACTGACCATTTTGGCTGAATGACAAGGAATCAGATATTGGACCTGGCACGTATGAGCCAAATTCCAAACTAGCAGACAACCTATCAAGTATATCAAACAGGACCAAACTGAATGAGTCATACTCTGTCCAGAATTCAGTTCTTCTGCCAGTAGAGATCCTGGGTGAATACAAACTGAGATGAAAGAATTTGTATTCAACTGTTGATTTTGCTAACATACAGGAAATGATGGGAAACTACAGGCAGGAGTATAAAATTCACCAGTGACTACCCATATATCTATTATAATTGAAACCATGCTGCAAAATAATATATCGTTGACTGTAATAATTAAGACTGTTGAGATGATGGGCTTCCCTTTCATCATATGTATCACCTTTCCTGATTTACATGTGGCAACTAAAACCATGGAAATTAGACAATGTTCCTGTTTGACCAATGCATTAAGAAGTTGATTCCAGCCTTAACATCCTTTGTAGACACCTTTCCACTTTTTCTCCTGGTTGAAATCTATGAAACGATCTGAAACAGAAATATTCCATATGGTGTCTATATGTGTTCATATCTACACAGAGTATAAAAGTTGGGGATATAAAAGAGAGTCTTTCTGGCTAAGGGGTGGGATATAAATCAATCAACCAATAGTCTCTTCTTCATCATCAAAACGTCATGTGCCACCCATAGGCAAGGATCAGTAACAACCCTTTCAAGTATACAGATGAGGCAGTTCAAAATGCTAATGCATATTAAGTAGCTCAGACTTCCTGCTCTGTAGCCCATTGTTGTTGCAATCAAACAAAGGGTTGAATTAAATCACTGCCTTAGTTGTATATGGCAAAATATTGCTGGCGGCACTCTTCTGAAGCCCTTTGGTTCTGTTTAGCCTTCCCTTTGTGTGTTCAGGGCTTCTAGAAAGATCACACTTCTTTTCTTTTTTCTTGTACAGTATCGTTGATACTTTGTATAATATTTTTTATGGCATCCTTCTGGAAATCCTGGCACTGGGTTCTGGTTTTTGTCTACCTTCTAGTCTGTGAAGTGAATCAACAATTCACTCATCAGTACAGTCCTAATGGTATAATGTAGGGGATGTCCAGGTCACCTTAGAATACTTTCAATCTGTTCAATGCCTGGCTAGTTTTGTGCCAGAAAGCATCTGCCATCGGAAAGAAGCGGGTTTATCCAGAAGTCCAACTGCACCCCAGGATCCCCTGGCAATCTCTGTGTTCTTGTTTGTGAACTTAATCAATTGTTAATAGAGAAAGCCTTTTCATGCTTTTGCTAAGGGCCTCATGATTCTCCAACTGCTCCGTGATAGAACGGGCTAATCATTTCATGCCTGGTATGCACTGGCTTCCACTTTGCACAATGTGCATCAACCAAGGCAAGGTACAGAGGTGTCCACTTCCCTAAGCCCTCAACATACAGAGAGGAGATTTATGGGTCAGAATTCTAATGCAGAACAAGGATCCAGGACATGATGGCTTCTGTTCAAGATCGCCTCAGAGGCAAATAGGCAGAACTTGTCAGTTGAACTGAGGTGTCTGTCTGGAACACAGGGAGATACAAGCGCCAAGCCCAAGACGGCCTTGATGCCTTTCATAAAGAACTTGGCATAAACACATGTGCCAAAATGGTACTGAGTGTCTTAAGATCTTTCACTGGGCAAATATTGCTAAGACAAAAGGACTGAATAAGAGCTATGCAATGTGTGTGGGACTGAAAAATTCAGTGGCTTGGCTTGAAATATCCGTAATATACATAATTAGGGTTGGGTTGAACCTCAGTAATAATTTTGGCTGGAGATGCTACTTTGATCAGGTTATTCAAACACCTGCTGGAGCAAAGTTTGCAAGTGCACTTGCCTGAGGCAACTTTCTATTTTGGGTCATGTGATATCCTGCCAATCTCCTGGAGAAAAGAGTATCTAACTCTATAAGGAGTTCATATCTGCATTTGAATATCCAAGTTTTCCTTCCCTTCTTTACTGGGCAAGCGTGAGAGTAGGGAAGGATAATCCATATATTATTGGCTGTGAATCTTATCCTTAGTATTCACAATTTAGGAACATATGTGCTTCCTTGGCAAGCTGCATTTCTGCCCATCTGTTCACATGGCATGAAGTACAAATGCAATTTGCTGAGAGGGCTGCAGTTGGGTGTGCAAAGCTGTCAGCAGGAACTGAAGATGGGTACTTTGTGCAGGAACCAAAATGTGTTCCTTGAACCTTTCCCCACCGATTCTGAAGAAAGGTTTTGTGCAAGTGTAGCCCTACACTAGTCCAAAGTTGGATTTTTGCATTCTTGAGGATGCTTAAAAAGTCAGTAAAAGTCAGTAAATAAAGTCATTAAATAAATAAATAAACCAAGCAGGCTCACTCCTTTAAGATGGAAAGAAATCTGCCTCCTGAGTAATGGAGTATGACACAGAAGCTGTCAGTTCGTAATCATTTAGATTATTTCCAAACCTTAAAGAGTGCCCGGTGATAATTAGCTCCTCACAAATGTTAGATAGCCATATTTAGCATAATTTGATCCACTGACTTGTTTCACTTTGACAATTCTTTCTATCCTTGCGGCTTAAAACTTGTTCTGTGCTAAAGGTCCTAATTATTTCAGATGATTCCTCATCTATAGCATTTTTGAAGCCTATGAATAATTTCTTGGAGTTGCACTGCTGGCATGGCTGCAACCTTGTATAAAATGCAATGTGAGTCATTCTGGGAGACAAGATGCACATTTCTTCTCGAGTGTGGGCATAGCTAATTGTGTGGACTGCTGGTTCCTTGTCCCATGCTTTGACTAAGCAAGTAGATGCACTCATATCTTTGTGAGGGAGCCTTGCCTGAAGATGTCCTTAACCTGTCCTGGCCTGCTAAATTTGGAGGTGCCCAGAAAATCCAAATTAGCCACTCTTCACTGCATCATCAAGAGCTGTAGCATTTCTATTCCTTTCTCTCATCCCTTTCCTCCCATTTGCTTAGGGATAGGAGTAAAAAGAAGAACCTTGGTAGTGGAGAATTTCAAAGAAATGTCTCACGAGAAGTAGGAGGCAAGGGTTCCATTTATCATAGTAGGTGTATGGGGTGGCCAGGAGATCTTGTACCTGTTTTTCCTTGTAAACAGTAGCTGCATTCAAAACCCTTCCTAGGAAGGCTTTTAGGCTGCAAGCTCTGCCTGGAAAGTAGAGATTATACTAAATTTAAAGATATGATAGTGGAAAAGGAAAAACAAGACAATATGCAGACGAAAGGAATAGTAAGTAAAATTTATCAGATATTACTAGAAGTGGGGTATCAATCAATGACCTACTTAAAGCAACATGGGAAACAGACTTGAGAAAGAATATTAGTAATGAAGACTAGGAAAATATCTGGGCTAAGAGGATATTAAAATGTATGTCAGCAAGAATAATGGAAAAGTTATATAAATTAGTATGGAAATGGTGCCCAAGCCCAGTAAAGTTGAATCATGTAGATAGCAAATATTCCAATTTATGTCGGCAATGTGGTCTTGAAGAGGGTACATATTACCATATGTGGTAGGAATGTGAATATATAATGGTGTTTCGAAAAGAGAGAGTAAAACATTGAGTTTAAATATTGAAGTATGTCCTGAGATCACATTACTCTCAATATTTGATAGGAAACAGTGCAGTTGGAATATTAAAGAATTAATAGCAAACAATAACAGCTGCAAGATTAATTATAGCAAAGAATTGGAAAGTAAAGCATGATATTTCAATTGAGTAATTGGTAGAGAAAATAGATTTTTAATTGATTAAATGGCTGGGGTCCTTCTGGGCATTCCAGACTTTTGTGGGATAAGCCTGAGATTTCCCCAAGGAATTTCAAAGATGCTCAAAGACTTAAGCTATGTATCTTCCCTGAGAAAAGGGTGATACTCAGAGCTGGCCCTGCTATTAGGTAGAGTGAGCCAGTGCCTCAGGCAGCAGATGTGAGAGGTGCAAGCAAGGTGTTGGAAGAGAGATCTGTGGGCAGGACAACCTGCCTTGTGCCCCCTAAGCTAACCTTGTGCCTTCAGGTGTGCTAAAGGGCACTATATTCTTGCTAGTGGTGAACAGAGATTATTACATCAGTCAGCTTTTGCATAGGGCGTAGGAGAAGCCAGCATATTCTCCTTTATACAGCAGAATGCCTTTGGCTGGCCCTGATACTATTAAATGCCTTTAATTGTACTACAATACTACCAAAAAAAGGGGGGTGGAGGAAGGAAGGTTGGTTTGGAGGACAAGTAGACTGATCAGCAAGTATACAACTAAAGGAAGCGGTATAATCCTTGGAATCATATCTAATAAACTGAACTTCATGTCAAAGTTTTGCGATGACTATTCCAGCAGGGATCAAGTGCATATCTCTACTTGTAGGATGAATGTGTTTTTAATTTTAAAGCTGAAGTTGCACAAGCTGTTTCAGAGCTGCCATGCGAAACATCCACTCTCATATTATTACTCGTTAAAAGGGAAAAGAGGGAAGGAAGGTTTAGATGATATATTTTTATTCTCTGAGTGGACAATTCAAAGCAAAGTTCATGGGTTAGAGAAACCTTTTTTTAATGCACTGGAAGATTTTTTTAAAGCATTTGTCCTTGAATTCATCAGGGAACTGGAGTGCTTCAAGCCGAATGGATTTGTGCGCAAATGCCCACATCAATAAAAAATAAATAAAAAAGGTTTGTACAATGTTAAACACAGTCCTTGGAGGTAAGCTAATTAGTAAACTAGAGAGTTTTAAAACTCTCAAGTGCCATCTTTGAACTGAAAAAGACATCTACTAATGAAGTCCCCAGTGGGTTAAATGTCTGAATTTGGCAGTTCTTGCACTGTTATAGCTGAATTTCAATGATGACGATGCTACAAAGATAGCAGCATGAAAAGTTGTACTTAAAGGTAAGAAGAGGGGCTCTAGCAGCTTTTTAAAGATGTTAACATAACCAGAATTCCACTCTATTTATCAGTGACGGTTCAAGGTGTAGGTCAAAGAGAAGTGATACAACTCTTCATTATTTGAAAGAAGGGCAAGAAAGAAAACTATAATATATTGGTGGGTGCTATTAAGTACATCTTGATAAAATATTTCAGCCGGGGTGGTGTAGTGGTTGGAGAGATCCAAGTTCTAACCTCCACTTGGTAATGAAGCCCACCAGGTCACTTTGAGCTAGCAACTGCCCTTCACTCTAACTGCCATCTCAAGGGTATTGTGCAGATAAAATAGAGAGGAAGAGGATTGTGTGAATGCCTTGGGTTCCTTGCAAGAGGAAAAAAAGATGAGCTATACATGCAGTAGTTGCAGTAATAGCTGTAATAGTAAGATGTTCATTTTCTCTGAAATGCACCTAATGGAATACAGATGTAATAGAGAGATGTGTACAAACCAAGTCCTTCCCGCTACAGTCCATTTATGGCCAAAACCAGACAATGGTAAATACAGTACTTCAGTGACCAGATAAATAGGTTTGGAACATAGTGTAGATTCCTCAGTGGAGAGAAGCATCCTGTGACTCCTAGGCAATAGCCGGCAGGATTGGGGACCTCGGATATTCTGGTTCCCCAGTGCTGAGACTGTCGCACGCCGAGGTTCCTCCTCCTAGCACTCAAAAGGCCACAGACCATTTTCCTTGCAAAGCATTCTTTATTGACCCAAAGGCACAAATCACCCAGTTAGACTCTCAGAACATACATAGAGTGGTTTGTTGAACGCAATCTAGGATTCACCTCCAGGAACTCACCTTATGAGCA
Source organism: Varanus komodoensis (assembly GCF_004798865.1). Taxonomy (NCBI): domain Eukaryota; kingdom Metazoa; phylum Chordata; class Lepidosauria; order Squamata; family Varanidae; genus Varanus; species Varanus komodoensis. The sequence continues at coordinate 52,724,715 of NW_025335268.1, forward strand.
TGCCTGGACCTTGTCCCTTCAAGAGGGGCCTTCTGAAAGCAAGCATGCCTCCTCTGCATGCACTGATCCTGTAACTGGGCTTCCCTTCTCTGTTGACTCCACCTCAAAGAGTCAAGAGCCAGGTGTGTGTCTGAGAAACTCCCCCTGCTCCAAGTCCCCTCCTGCCACATGTACATCTTGGTCATTCCCAGGAACTGGGAAAACTGTTAAGTGCATGCTTATCTCTCCCACTGATATCAGTGGGCCCCACAAAAGTGTATTCCTGAAGGGTCACCCCCCCCCAATCTTTCTTAAGACTTTAAGTGAAAGAAAACACACCACATGCACACTGCGTTTCAGCTTGTGTCATACAAAATCTGATTGCACATCACCAAGTTCTTTGTATGGCTTACAGTAATACCAGGACATTAAAATAAACTTGTAATGTATACAACATGAGAACATGTAAGAATACAAAATGCAACCTAAAAATGCCAACAGTGGGGAATAAAAACAAAATCCCAGGCAATGTCAACCCTATTTTAAAGCACTGTGCGAACTGCTTTAAAGTTTTGACATTGCAACCACACCAGGCATACTTACTCTATACTCAAAGAGGGTAATTATTACACAGAAATTACTCAGAGAGTTAGCACCAGGTTCTGTTAAGTCTTCTGCTCATCACTGTATTAAGAAGCCCTGGCACTGCTTCAGGATATCCGCTTCCCCTGCCTGAGTCTGATGAAAAAGAAAGATACAGCTACGTATCATCCATCATCCCCATACTGGTAACACCTCAATCCAGATCCCTTGATAACATCTCCCAGTGGTTTTATATGGATGGTACACAGCATGAAAGGAAGAACAGAACCCTTGGGGACCCAAAGCCATATGTTGTGCAATCACTGAATGTAAGAACAAAAATTTTATGCAGAAAAAAAATCACTCAACTTGGGGCTCTATTCAGAGATTTCATGATCGTCTTAATCCTGCAACAAAGTATTTCATTGGAAAGACTATTACTCCCTGCTTAATAAGAGGCATGATTTATCACAATGGAATCAATACAATTGGCTATATTACCCGTATTATCTAATAATCATCATATTTCTGTATGTTAACATGTTCCTCCCCCACCCCCAACCTTTAGTTAGGCTGGTGATTAAAGTTAGCTAGCTTCAGGGGATAAATATCACAGCTACTGAAGGGAAATGGATTTATGAACAATATTCTTTGCACATGCAAGACACAAGAGAGAAAGTATGCGAGAGAACTGACTATTGGGCTGTAGAGGGAAGAAGGCTGCTTTTGTGAATATGCAGGGGGAAAGTCAGAGCACAATCCATAAATAATGCAGAGAGATTCCACTGGCAGCTGTGCAATTCAGTGTTTGCTTCCAACACCAATGGTACTTAGTAAGGTATCCGGAGCTGCTATGCCTCTCAGTACGAACTGCTGAGGAACATGGGTGAGAAGCTATTGTTCTACTCATGAACTGCTTCTGGGCTTCCCATAGGTGTCTGGTTGGGCCCTGTGAGAAGAAAACGCTAGACTACAAAACCCTTTGATCTCCCTGGTAGAGCCTTTCTTTGGTTCTTATAGGAAAACTCCGTTAATGTGTCAAGAAATTCTGTTTTCTGTAGTTGACAAGACTTGATGCTTTGGTCACATGTAATCCTGTCCTTCCTTCATAGAGTTCATGGGAGCAAACCTGGCTTTACCCTTCCATTTTATCTCCAACAATTCTCCTGAGAATTAGTTTTGTCTAGGAGACAGTGACTGGCCCAAAGACTCCTGCTCATGCTTCTTCCCACCAGTCAACTTCATGGGTTGATCCCAAGTTCTACAATGATCCATCTTTTCCACATGATTGATGATTTTGTAAACTTCTGTTATCTCTTCCCTTCTTCACTATTTTCTAAGCAAAAACATTCCACATATTTTAACCTTTCCTCACAGAGGAGTTATTCCAACCCCTTGACCATTTTAGTTACTGTTTTCTGTCTCCTGCTTTTGAAGAGTGGTGTAAAAATGCTTCAAATAAATGAAGTATCATACTTGTTCGATAAAGCAGGCAATATTGCCCACAGTTCTGCCTACAGTGTACTAAATCCTATTATTAAGTAGCCACTTAACAGGCAATGGAGACTGGTAGAATATCAGAGTACCCACTCTGGATTTTAGTCTGAACTTTCAGGTGGTATCCATGGTGCTAAACCACTACCCCAAATGAGTTCATGCATAGCTCCTTACAGGATCAGAATACAGCTCAGATTGGATACTCTGACCCATAATATGGGAGTCTTCCATCTCCATTGCTTTCAGTATGAGAACCCCTTAATGTCCCTGTATCACTTACTAGTATGAACTTGACTCCTCTAGTTTTCTCTTCAAGAAAGGAAATAGAGAAAGGGCAAATCTAAACACATTTAAGTTTCACAGAGTTTGGTAAAAATGTTTATGTAAGTATGCATAAGAAGGAGAAAGAGAGAGAGAAAAGAGCACACTAAACTCTCTCTCTGAAATCAGTGACATTGTGAAGTGCATAATTTTGCCACAATGGTGCCGAAAGTATCTAAGTTGTTATTTACCAGACTGAAACCTGATATTGATATCATCTTTTGTAACTTGCCTGAAAAAGCTCCCTAGGACACTCTCTTTATGTCCTCCCTTCCAGAAGTTCGTCCATTGGAAAAGTCCTGCATCACCCTCTTGTAACCAGTAATAACATCAGGTCACATACTTGAAAAGGGAAGAAAAGAAAAAGCAGATCAGCCATTTCTTGTGTTCTCTAGGGAGAGACTTGTCCCTCCCCATCTTTTGATGGCCCTTCATGCTGCTTTGGTCTTCTGAGTGAAAAACCGACCCTTTCTGACACATCCTTTGGTACTAAAAGGAGGGAGAAAAAATACCTTTCATCTGCTTGAGATAGCAAAGTGATAAGGAGCGAGCTCTGAGCTTAAGGATAGACAACCCTCCCTGTTCGGAAGCTCTCCGTGCCCCTCACCTCACATTCCTACTATACTTGTTGATACAATGGAAGAAGGGCTGGCATTTTCAAGGACAGATAACTCCCTTTGTACTTGCTGCTACTGCAGTTGATCTTAAAACCCATCTTGCTGACATGTCAATACTTTTATTTGCCAGATGGGAGCAGCTTCAAAGAAACACTTCTGCTTTCTGTGTTCACATCTTCATGCAGCTTTATTGGTACTTAGTGAATAATTTAATCTAATGAATGCCAAGAAAGGAAACAGGTGAAGGTGTGACAATCATCTGGGGTACAGCATAGAATGAAAGAAGGATAGCCCATCTCATTTTTATTTTCTCTTTTCATAGAATCATAGGACAGTAGGGATGGAAGGAGCCATGAAGGCCATCGGGTCCAACCCCCTGCTGTTGCAGGACACCAAGGTACACCATCCCACTCAGATGGCTGTCCAGTTTCTTTCTGAATGTCCCTGGTGTGGGAGAGCCCACCACCTCTCTGGGCAGCTGGTTCCACTGTCGTATTGCTCTGAGAGTGAGGAAACTTTTCCTGATGTCCTGCCTGAATCTGAGTTGTCACAACTTGACTTGATCATTCTGTCTCCTACACTCTGGTATCAGCAAGAAGAGATCTTGACCTTCTCTTTGTGACAGCCTTTGAGGTACTTATTGAGACGATGTTGTGGCCTCTTGTCATGCACTTTGGACTCATCATGCCTCCATCTTCCAGTTTCAGGGAACTGGATTGTTGCACCCAGGTCTTTGTGGGCTTCTCAGAAACACCTGATCTCAGAGACATCTGGTTTGAAACTGCACCAAAGGGCTACTGGCCTATATGGCCCTTAGGATTGATACAGCATGGCTCTTTTTTTGTTCTTGTAGCTGCGGTTCTTATTGCCAGGGGCTGGGGCCAGGGCATGGGCAGTAGGAGACAAGACAGAGGCACCAGGACTAGGGCAACAGACCTTGAGGAGAGAAGAGTCCAAAATCCAAAAGCAAGGTTTAATGGTCAGTCCAAGTCACAGAGCGAGCTAGTGCCAAGAACCAGAAGTGTGTAACTGGGCAGAACAAGGGCATGGTCATGAACAAGCCAATGCTCAGGAAAAGGAAGACAAAGAGAAGTGCAGGTACTTTGAGGCAGGGAAAATGGATAGGATGCACAGGAAGGGTCAGCCAAGATACAGGAGCTGAATCGCAGCTAGCAGGCAAAGCTGTATTGCTGAGCCAACGTGGCAAGGGAGGATGCACAGCAAGGCAGGATGCAACAGGAACCAAATGCAGCAAGGGTCAGGCAAAGTACAGCAGCTGAACCACACAGCCAGCAAGAAGATCCATGCTGCTGAGGTGAGACAGCGAGGCAGGATACAGGTCAGATGAGATGCAGGCACTACAGAAACCTGGAAGACCTGTGTTGCTGAAGCCAGTTCTGGAGGGAAGGGCTTCCTTCCTTCCTTCCTTGGCTGATTTGCAATGAAATGTATGATAGAGTCAACAGCAGAGCTCTGAATCTTGCTGGGAATCAAATATAAACCACTGCAATTTCTTTCTTTTATTCCCTTCTACAGAAAAATAGTACCTGAACTCAGGTACCCATTTCCCATTTCATCAGATAATGGGATTATTGACTTGAGGAATAATAGTTCTCTGTGTCTTCCTTCTCTTTGCCCCTATGTAGGGATGTAGGGATGGGGGAGAATTTTGATTGATTCACTTTTTAATGCGAGTGTGCCTAATTTTGGACGTTCAGACCAATGTATCAACAGAGACTTATGTGCATCTCCAAATTTTGCAATTCTCAAGTTTTAAAAAATGCATCTATGAGGGAAAGTACACCAAAAATGTGTATGGTGGTGAAAATAACATTTAAAATGCTCAGTATGTTTAAACTTTGAAAGCACATAAGGCATCCACTGGGTTGCAACTGAGCAAGTCTGTGCTGTGAGCTGAGTCCTCCCTCCCAGAGTGCTCCCTCTCACCTGCACCTCTGTACCAAGCATCTTTGACATGCAAGTCTCTGAGAGTATACAAAGCGAATTGTTGAACCCTCTCTGGCCTTCTTCACCCAAAGCTTTGCTTTTGATCCTTCTGTGTCTGTCCCTGCAGGGAGGAGCACTCTGGAACTGGGCAGGCCTTCAGTCCTCCCTCTGGAATTCCAACTGGGCCACCCTATTGCTGCAACAACAGACTATTGGGTCCACCATCTCAGAAGGCTGGACTCCCCCATCCAATAGACTCCCCATCTCTAAATCTCCCCCTTCAGGATCATCATGTTGCTCTTCCTTGTCCCCATGGGTGGTTTGACTGGGCCCCACAAATGCCCTTGAACTAAACTTTCCCATAGCAGGCACAGGTGGGTATCCAGGGCCTTGGACTGCAGCTGGAACTAGGTCCATTTCAAGAACCATCTTGTTATCAAAGTCTGAGCTGTCAGCCCAGGCAAAATGATCAGCCTCTCATGCATATCTCCGAAGTTTTCCAGAATGTGCATGCACAACAGTCTGCGGCTGGCCTGAGCTTGGAGGGGAGACCACCTGAGAACCACATGTAGCCACCTTGAGTTTCACGATGGGAGAAAGGTGGGATAAAAATATAATAAATGAATGAATGCCATTGTACTTGGCAAAAATGCAGAATTTTAATTTTCTGAAAATTCTCAATATCTGGAACAAACTAAACTTAAGACCAGAAAAAATGTGAAACAGAAAAGCTAAAATTAATAGATGTTTCCATCCTTAGTACCAGATATTTGATGCTTCTTTATTCATTGACATTCTGTATTGCATTTTACCTTTCAAACCAACCAACCTAGCAGACTTTTGCAGCTTGATGCAGCATTTTATCTAAACATAAAGCCAGGTTTCCAGTGAAGGAAACAGTTGGTGGAACTTTTATCCAAGTTTATATAGTGTGATGTCTCAGTAGAAATCAATTTGGTTTTGGGAACTATTGTTCTCATTTCCCTATTTACCACCCAGATTCAAATTGCTGACACACTCTGTGTTTAGTTCTTGCTTGTGTCAAGCCATTTCACTCTTTACTTAAGAGACCACAATTTATTTCTCATCCTCTTCTGCCATCACTACCACTACCTTTTTGGCATCTCGTCAAATGCTGTTAGCAGGGCGGAACTTACCGATACCACTCAAAGCACAATAACAGAGCAGATCTAAGCTGGGTCACAGGTACCCACCTTCTGGGCTGATGGAATGTAAGCAGCATTTTATTACAATTCTTATGATTAGGATTGTTTTGCTTCTATAACTCCCAAGTCGTAACATACAAGAAAATGCAAAGTAAAAGACAGATAACAATAAATGATTATATAGCTTCATTACAAAATCTTAAAACCAAATTTAAATAGTGAAAACAGGTTAGAATAACAAGACTTGATAAACAGTTATCATAGCCTCAGTTATCATAACCTTAGAGCTGATAACTGCCTTGGCAAGGGGGCATCTTAACCTGGTTCCAAAAGGACAGTAGATTTGGCTCCAGGCAGGTTTCAATGGGGAACCTGCTCCTTAATTGAGGGGATGTCACTGAAAAGGCCATCCTCCTTGTTGTCACCTCAGAGGTGGGAGGCAGAAGGCTCTGGTGTTGATTGTCATGTCCAGAAAGATTGCAGCTGAGAGAGCTGGTCCATCAAGATTTGCAGTCCCAAACAATCTGGGGTTTTATACCTTAAAAGCAAAACCTTGAACTGGGCTTGGAAACTTGTAGGCAGCCAATTCAAGCAAACCATAATTGGTATTAAATGTTTGGATCGTCTGTTCCAGTTATTAGTCTGACTGCTGCATTTTGCACAAACTGCAACTTCTGAACAATCTTCGAGGTCAGCCCCATTTACAGTGCATTGCAGTACTCTAGTTTAGAGAGTGTCAGATCACAGATGTAGCAGAGCTTCAGCTGGTGGCGTGATGCTATCATCCATCTAGGGTATCTGAGGTTCTGTTTGTGTAAAAGAGCACTGCTTCAAAACCCCTCAGGACAGCAGGCCATGAAGTGATGATTGCTCTCTAAATCATCATCCCATATCATGACTGTGATCTTCCTAGGGACATCTGTCAGTTGAGTGAATAAAAGAACTTATGAGATGAAAGGCTTGGCAAATCATTCTGTTTCTCTGGCCCCTCTTCCTCGTTGTATGTGTTTTCCCATAAGTCTGTTCTGTCTCATTTCCATATTGATTTCTATTTTTAATCTATGCAAAAAGAAATCACATTTGAATTACACATTTTCAAACTTATTTTTCTTCAAAATATACATTAGCTGGTGCATTTTCTCAGAAAACATACATTTTAATTTGTGTTTATGCACATTTTTAAACCCCAAAATTAGGAAGAGCAAACACCAGTGGATCACTGCATTCTAATGTATATGTTTGCCCAGAAGATACTGGCCAGGCTAATTCATTCTAGATATACCAGCTGTCCATACTCTCTCTCTCTCTCTTTTCTTTCTGGCAAACATAAATACTTTTTTAATTAAAGCTTTATTATGGTAATAGAAACTAGCAACACTGGCATCATAGTATAAATTAGGTAAATTGCAGAAATGAATATCAAGAAACAAGAATAGTTAGAATTCTAAGCAATTAAGCTATTATGGGAGTGTGTTAGAAGTTGAATTAAAGACGAGGGCCTCACTGCCCTCGCAGGCTCAAATGATTAACACTCTGCCCTTAAGGTAGATCTTCCTGCTTTAGGGCTGACTGTATAGAAAACTTGATGTCCATCCCCTTTAATTGATGGCTGACTCTGGGATTAGCTATGCCAGTTGGAAGCCCCTCCTCATTAGTCACAAGGTTATTGTGACTTCCAGTTCGATCTGAAGTAAGCTGATTTTTTGGTGACTTTTCAGCTTATTTCTGAGCTCCCAAATGGCTTTGGCATTTTAGCTGGGAGATCTACTCCCTCCTCCTCATCTTACTCAAAATTTGATTTGATGTCATTTGAAGGCTCTTCTGCAGCAACAGTGGGCCAATCCCTGCACTCAAACCAAAAGACTGAATTCTTCAAGCATCGTTGAGGTCACAATGGCCCAATGTGTTTTTCAGAACCCACTGAAAGTTCGAGAATGGAGGATAAATAGGATCAAAGAATTCATGAGAGGCCAAACACTAAACAAACCCTACATTTCAACATACCTTTCTTTCCCACACTATGAATTCTTTTATTTTTAACCATGTATAAATGGGTGCAGATCAAAGGATCATAAGAAAATCTAGAAGTGATGTAGGGTAAGTCGTACATGCCCCAAATACTTAAAGAAACAGAAGAAGCTCCCTGGTGTGCCTTTGGTTACAGGAATAGTCACACTGTGTGCAACAATAAGGATAATGGTTTAATCTCTAGGAGAAAAGACTAAAAAAAAGGAGATCCAATGCTGGGAAAATGTAACACGGTTCTTCAAATCTTTAGCTTTCATCTCACAAATCAGACAGACCACTGCATTCTGCTCTGTAAAGCTCAACAGAGAAATGACATTCAGCAGATAATGCTTCCGTTCTATCATTTTTGTTTAGTGCTTACTCACCACTGTGATATTTAAAAGCTATACAGAACTAAAGGGACAAAGAATTAAAGGTTATCCACAGTCCCACCCCTGTTTTTAGGGCCAGCATGCCAGGAATTGGGCTGTATCTTTTCTTAAGCTCCTTAGGGCTTTGTGAGGAGAAGTACAAAGTTGTGGAAAACATTTAATAGGACTGTGGCAAGAAAGTGGAATGCCAGAATGGTACATGTCCTGGGTCCTTGCTTTAATTTCACTCTGAGTTCCAGAAATTGTACAACCCAGAGTTGGCACCTGCCAAGGGTGCACAACTCTTGTGGCATCCACTGCTGATGCCAAGTTGCCATCTAAATTCTCTGCAGTGCATCCCAGCCATTCTCTGCGGGCAGGTCAATGGCGTCTAGGAGCAGCCAATCAGTGCTAGGATCCAGCTACAGAGAAGAGCACCTGCCTAATGATGCTTCACCAAGGGCTCTTTTCCACCTTGAAAAGTCCCTGAGAGCAACTCTTTTTCAGTAGTGACTTATTTGGAGGTAAGCTACAGGATACAGTCACTGACATGCCAATAGAGAATTCTCTGTTGCCTTATCTGTAGTGTGTACAAGCTGTTAACATCACATCCTCGGAACTCAGCAGGAGCAGGGATGCTTACAATTAGCGATGCTGCTGCTTTATGTTAGAGCTGGGAGGACGGAGAAGGTTTCCACAGGATGCTGGTTCCCATGGCTACCATAATGTGGAGCTTGGCTTGGGCCTTGCACAGTTATGCCCCATCCCAAAGTAACAGTTCGTTTAGTTTCATGCCTCCCAGGGGCAGGGTTGTAAAACGGGTAAAGGGTTCAATTGAAAATGTGGTGAATCCTTTTAAGGCCAAGTCTCTCCACCCATGCAGAAACTTTACTAAGCCTACAGCACAACTCTTTCAAAAAGAGCTGAGCTGAGAGATCTTCCTGCAATTTCCAACATCTCCTCTGGTTTAGCTCCAAGTTATTTCACACTGTCCTTCTCTGAGGATCTTAAAAAAACTTTATTGAGGTTTTGAGGTCTGTTCATTTATTTAAACACATTAAAGCACTGATTGATTGGTTAAAAGCCAGCCAGTGAAATTGATTGCAAAATCATTAATTTGTTGAGATCCCTATCAGACTTTTCAATCTAGACTCCTCAGCTGTGCCCATCTCAGCTTCTGCTGTTGCAACATCTGCAGGCCTTCCTCAAACCAGTCCCCGGCACAGATTTTGGATTACAGCTCCAAGGATTCCTGATCATTGGCCATGCTGAGTGAGGCTACTGGGAACTGAAGTCCAAAACATCTGGAGGACCCCAGATTGGAAAAGCTTGGAGCATACTTTGCATGCTATCATATGCATAGCAACACATAGATAGATTTTAACATGTGTACATTTTCTGTCATATGTGCTTAGACTGGGAAGCCAGAATGAGCCATGGCTTCCAGTTCACTATTTAGGGTGCAATTCTAGGCATGTTTCACCAGAGAAACCACCCACAACTCCCAGCATGCCCCAGCCAGCTATGAGTTTTTAGTCTGAACTTGCCTTGGTAGTGAAAGAGATGGTGCATGCACCATGAATTCATCAAGCATGATGGGAGGGAATTCCACTTTGTCCCTTAGCTGGAAATACCTGCTCATCTACACAGTTGCTGGCACCAGTTCTGATATTGCCAGTCAACTTATACAGAAGGGCAGTGAACTGGTCCCCAAACAAGGAGCCAAATGCACAGCATCCATTTACTCAAATATTTCCAAGAACACAGGACTGGGATGCAGGTCATCAGGGTTCTAGTCCCCACTCAGCCATGGAGCCAGCTGGGTGATTTTGGCCCAGTCACAGACTCTCAGCCCAACCTGCCTCACAGGGATAAGATTGAGAGCAGGAGGAGGAGAATGATGCAAGCCACTTTCAGTTCTTTAAAAGAAAAAATGCAGGATATGTCTCTAATTAATTAATTAATTAATTAAAAGGCTTGCTATTGCTCAGTTGAATTGGGGAACTGCATTTGATCATATGTCAAATCGCATTTGTCATTTAACAAATAGCTAAGAAGTATCTTTGAAGAAACTAGGAATGACTGAGTAATTTGATCTGACATGGTCCAGTTCAGTTCAGTTGGGTTTGGTTTGGTTTTTCTTATAGACTTACCTAAATTTCATCATGGGGAACAGGATGTGAACCCATTTGATTTGGAAATCTTACATTTCTAAGGTTCTGATACATTCCATAAAACAAAACAAAATGCATTCATTAACATGAACACATCTGAAAGATTTGAAAGAAAAGGTGCATAGATTTCTAAAATGTGCATCAACATGCTTTGGTCAATAGATAAATGTCTCCTGAATGCATACATTTGAAAAATGCACAGGAAAAAATGAGTATATTTGAAAAATGAGTACAGAATACAGAAACATTTCTTAGCAGATGAAAAACATATGGCACAAAATGAGCTCGGTGGTGTGAAAATGAGAACCTCAGTGGGATCAGCTTGACAGATCCAGCAATCCTTGAAAGAAACTTCTCCAAATACATTTTATTCTGATCATGGCACAGTCCTCTTGGAACCACTCTCCTACTTAACCCAGCTGAGAATTATACTTTTATACTTTCATTTCCTGCACATTCAGAAATTCACAGCTCATTAGGACCTTCTGACTAGTTCATAAACAAAGCCTTGTACTGTTATCATTACTACCTAATTAAAATATAGATAATTTGAGTTTTTTATTACATCTCATAAAGCTTAATCAGCTGCAAGGTTATGCCCCTCCAAAAAAATTGCTATTCAGACTTCAGCTAATCATATTATTCAATGTTTAGCTCAGTTACAAATTAAGCAAACAAAAACTATTCTTAAATAATACTACAGTCTCCAATTAAAATCAAGTCTACTGAGAGCATAACTACAAACAAGCAAACAAACATTTAAATATTTTATTTATAACCAAAAGCAAACAAGCAAATGCCTTTCTAAGTAACAGACACACGTTATTTTACTAGGCAATTGTACAAGATGTGCAATGACCCTGAAATATACAAAGTATGTGTCAAGTTTAGAACTGTAAGACCATCAGGGCAAACACCAGCCCTTCAGTATTCCATTATGTGCCCTGTACACTGGTCAATGCTGTCTAAGTATGGGTTCTGTTTCATGTTACTTCTATTCAGAGTGGACCCACTGAATTAAATGGGTTTAAGTTAGACCAATATTGGATTCGACACTATATAACAACCGCAACAATGCATCATCCATGCCCAAGCTGATCTCCTAGTAGGGACAAGCTTGTGCAAGAAAGAAAGGGCATGATTTATCTCCATTTAACTATTGTAGAGTCATGTTGCGTGAGCTCTTCCAGCTCACTGCATTCAGTTTCTCTGTGGTTTCTGCAGGAATCCTGAGAGAGCTTGGAAAACCAAAGACATGGGAGTTCACCGCCAGGTTGTCCTGATGCTCTCCCCATTCTCTGCTGCCCTCCCAGTCAGCCAACCCTTTGAACAGGATGGGCAAACCAGCATGGAGAGGGGACACTGAAGACAAGGCCAGGACAATGTTTTTCTTACCACAGCTGAAAATGGGGCAGCCCCCAAATCGGCCTGGGCTCAGACCTGGGCCAGATCTACCCCAAGTTTTTATTGCAGAACAGTATCAGCTGAATAGTTCCCACAGCACACGATGCTGCTCATTGGAGGTATTGCTGTCTTGGTCACATTGTCTCGCTCCCCTTATTCTGGAATTTCATAACCCGCTTCATTCCTACTTTTCTCCTTCTTGCACTTCAGTTTGGCACACACATTATGTGTGTGCTGTCCTTGCCTTCCCTACAAGGGAGAAGGAAGAAGTATTCCATCCAAGCACAGGCTCGGCAAAATGGGTCAGCAACTCAGAGAATCCTCAGCTTTCCTGCCACCCCAAGCCCAACCCTGGGATTCTTTCTCTGACTCACCAATGCCCTCTCCTCCCCCTTCTGAAAAAAATAATATTTGTGATGCCTTTTCATTCTTTCCCAGTTGTCCTCATGGTCCTCTTTCTCACTTCCTTGATTTAAAACCTTATAATATCAGTGTATATTAATACGATTTCACTTATATTTGTAACTAATGGACTTGTTTTACCAGTTGCCGAGATTGTAGGTTTAAGCAAATAGGCCAAGTGCGTAGCTTTCACCAGGGATGGGCCGATAAGCAAAGCAAAGATTACTCTCTGGAGATTGTCTCACCACTTGTACCAGATTTTTCATGATTTCTGTCTGCTTTGCACTTAAAGAAGATTTGTACAAATCAAGGAGCAAGCAAATAGATTTCACAAATCTATGATCTGTGCATGCTTCCTGATTTGTAAATATTTCCTCCATAAACGATCAGGGCTGATTCAGTCTACTATGCAAATTTTCACAAATTTGGAAATTTGTGCAAATCTAACTGGGAATCAGGCGCAAATAGAATGTAAGCACATTTAACAATATTTCCAGTGGGCACATGATTGTGCTTATGTCCAATGCTTCGAACAGGGCACACACAAATTTTGCAAGTAAAAAATAGATTCTCTGCATCCTTAATTTTGACATAAAAATGTACTGGCACCATCACAAAGCAAAGTAAGGAAAGATTTCTTTCTTCTATTGCAGTTGAAAGATAACATTGGCTGTCCAGAGATGTGGAGAAGCTAATATGCCTAATTAAAGGGCAAGTCTTGTTCAAATTACCCCAACCTTTTAGAAATGAGAAGGCTGAATGCTCCTGTGCTTGGAAGTTTTGTTGTTGTTGATTTCAGAATTATGTGTACTGCTCTTGAGAGAATATGCTTCTTTAGAGCATGAATTATTGGCTTGGGGAAAAATGTGGTACTTAACACATCAAGAGAAAACCTGGCTTTCCTTTCTGCTGTAAATTTCATTAGAACAGAGCACAATATATTTCACACTGACAGCAGATACACTAATTCCTGACAAGTAGAGTTCAATGAAGCAGCAAGGTAGATTTAGTCACTGAATTTTCTTGGGGCCAAATTAGCCATTATGAGATACATGGACTGACAACCTTTCATATTTCTTTTCTCTCTTGTGGAGAAAATGGATAGGGTGACATTGTTCTTTCTCTCTGATAATAATAAAACCTGGGTCATCCCATGAAGCTGTATGGTGGGAAATTCAGCTCAAATAAAAGGAAGCCTGTCTTTTCAGAACACATGGGCAAACTACAGAATCCACTTCCATAAGAGGTAATGATGGCCACCCATTTGGATGGCTTTGAACAGGGAGAGGATAAAGACAAACAAAGGCTACTAGTCCTTATGCTTCTGGGTTATGTCCAGTATCCAAGGCAGTATGTCTATGTACCACAGTTGCTGGGGAATCTGGGTGGGAGAGTGTTGTACTTCTCATGTTCTCCTTGTGGCTTTCTATGGACTGCTGGTTGACCACTGGGTGAATGGAATGCTGGGCTTTCTGGAACCTTGGTCTGATCCAGCAAAGCTCTTGTATTCTTACGTTCCTTGTATTATAAAAGACAAGCCCCATGTGACCTTCATACCCCTCAGCTTTCTGACTATGCTGGAATGGGTAGAGAAATGAGTACCATGTGCTAAATGTTAGATGGAAGACAAAGGCAGCAGTGGCAGCGCTGTCTCTCTTACAGCAGGGAGTTCAGTTTTCATTTGCAGATCTACATTCAAATCTTAATTTATGCCATAGCAAATTTAAGCTATTATTGATTGCGCAAATAAATGCTGAAAGCATGCCCACCAGCACCCCACACAAGAATGAAACAAACCAAGCATGCTGTGAGAGCGAATTCAATATAGAGAAGAATGCTCTATTTTAAATAACAGAATAGTACAGATATTCTCAAATCGGTATAATCTTTTGTGCTACATATTGCAGAATCTTTCCTGAAATGTTTGTGTGTATAAAGCATTTTAAAAGTCTGTTTCCAGACAGCCAATGTTAGGTTTGTAGACAACAGAATAAAGATCTGAATGGAATTTGATAAGCATTTAATTCTACAATGAGCAGAATAGTCAAGCAAAACTTGCTGTAGTCACCAAGTCACATTAGACAAGATAATTAATAGTAGCACACTATACACCATTATGTTCCAGATAGCAAAGATTAAATTTTGAAGTTCTTATTAAGTAGGGTTTATTCTGTGAGGGGAGAAAGGCCTTTTTAGTTTTAGTTAAAGCAATTATATTTCTGCAAAGATATAAGAGAAGGATGACATTTTAGGCACTTTTAAAAGAGATGTGAATGCAACAGTTTTTCCTGACACCACGTAGGCACCAATTCCATTTCAAAGAAGTTCTCGGTGACCACATTCTGGTGCTGGTTTTGGCTGAAGGCATGAAGAAGGAAGGAGAGATTAAAGAGAAGGAAAGGACAGAGACAGAAATATTACCAATTCCAAGGCAAGGTGCGGGGAGCTTTTCCTAAAGTGTCTGGGAATTTATCCTGTGGATCAGAACACCAGAGTTACAGGAAGTGCTTCTTAAAGGCTATACGTATGTGCCAGAAATTATGCTCCCTTAAGGGCACAAGGAGGTGGCCATGCTTCTGAGATCCCCCTCAGCAATAACTTACCAAGTACCCCAGAATAAAAATGGAGCAGGGAGAAAGATGGTGGAGGAATGCCTGTCTCTTTGGCAAAGGATAGCATTTACTGAACTTTTACTGGAAGGAATTTCTTAGTCATACCTTGGCTTAGAGAATAGATATTCCCCTAAGAGCAAAAGAAAACTGGAAGGGTGTCTGGGTTACTACTGGCCTTGCCATGCATAGAAAATCTAGAATTGTTTGGTGTAACGTGGGATGCAAATTCTAGAAGTTGGTCCCTTACTTTAACAAAGGCAAAGAGGTGCATGTTTACCGGTGGTGGCAGTGCTTTGGCATGGAGGTTTCCCTCTGTAGGAAATCAACAGCAATCTCGGGGTGCCCCTTGAGTAGCTTGATCAGGTTAGAAATAGAAGAGAATCAGTGAGTGTCACATCTTCCCCACATTCAAGGAGTTTAAATCTCAGCTTCTTTCTCTCATAAATATGATGAATGTTGGTAAATTCTAAAAATGACCTGAAACAAAACCCTAACCCATTGCCACCAACCAGACTCAGTGGGTACAGCTTTTTCTCAGCAGGGGGACAAGCATGCCATGCCTGCTTCCCAGAGAGCTCTTCAAGAGCCAAAGATGTGGAACTTTGATAGACTTCAAACCCAGGTGTTTAAGAGCAAAGGACAAAGAGCCTTGGGTTGGTTTTGGTTAGTCCTGCATCTTGTTTTTGTGTTGTTGTTTAATTGTGGGGATGGGGGTTGTCCTAAATATGGAGAGCTTGGCAAATTTTGGTATATTTTTGTCACAACCAAACTGAAATGAAATTCTTACCCAGCATCCCAGGTTAGAGACTGGATTTCTGTATATTTTATGATGCTCTTTGCGTAGGAGAAACTCCTTCTGTGGTGTATACCCAAAGGGATATCCAATATGCTGTTCTGTATATTCAAGATTGTACTCGACAGACCTTGCCTGAGCAACACAGATGTTTCTAGAATCATGAGTATGGTTAAAACAGTAAAGAGGCTTAGTAACACAGAGGAAAACTTGGAAGCAATTTTGGTTACTTGGACTTAGAGAATGTTACAGGCTTAGTCACCATAGGACATGAGAACTAGTGAATCGAGTCAAAGACTTCATGGAAAGAAGGATTTCTGAGGAGGGATTTGAAGGAATTAAAATTTCTGTCCATCATGCAGGAGTTCAGAAAGGCATTTCTAAGAATCTAGGGTAGGAAGGGAGGGAGCAGAAAATCTTTGGATGATGGAGTGAAGATCACAATTTGTGCTATTTTAGGACAGAAGATCAGGGAGCTAAGGATCCATGAGGCCACAAAGCCGTTAAAGGCAAAGATAAAGAGCTTTGCTGGATTCAGGAGCAAACATGAAGCTGGCATAGGGATTGAAGAAAGAGTGTTGGAGGGCCAGGGTGACAAGGGGCTTGGCAGTGGTGGAGAGAACCGAGATGAGTACAAAATGTGTGCATATGCAGAATGGATAAAAAGAAATACTCCTTCAGACAGCACATCAACAAACTTTGGCAGTAACTCGCACAGGATGCAGTGATGGCTCCTAACACTGAAGGCTACAAAAGTGGGTGGGACAGATTCATGGAAGCTATCAAGCCAAGGCTTCTATCTTACCTCCATTATTAGAGGCGGCAAGTTTCTCGATGCCAGCTGCTACGAAACATGAGAGAAGGATATTGTTGCACTTCTGCCCAGCTTGTGGGTTTCCCATTGGTAGCTGGTTGGCCACTATGTGAACAAAAGGCTGGACAAGAGGGGCCCTTGGGCCAATTTAACATTGTTCTTCTTACGCTCTTGCGTTCATTTAGGAATGTGCAAATCTGAAAAAACTCGAGCTCACCCAAGTTCTCTGATTTCCACTGGGAAGGACAGACCAACATCAGACTTTTAAGGAACATCCATGCACACTTTTGTGCATAGTTTTTTCTCAAATCTCCACACAAAGTATGCACATCTTTGAATTGTGTGGCTTCTTCTATTCTTTAAAGCATATTTCTGTACATGTTCCAAAACTGCACATGCAACTGAATGCTTTGTTTCTTTGTTTGCTTGGAGGTAAGGGTGTTCAGGAACCCCTCTGCAAGCTCTGGAATGCATGAACTTCAATCACAGATTGCATCTGAATCTGTGCTCAGTCCAGAACCTGCAAACTGGGTGAATCCTGGTTAAAAAGAAGCAGATCTGAAACATTCTTATGCATCCCTTGTTCCTACTGGCTTGCACACATTCCCTGGGACGGCCTTTTGCAGCATTCCCTAACCATGCATGGAAGCCTGAGTGTGTGCAGTTTAACACAAGCACAGCGTATGCCATCATGCAGACATTCATGGGTCAGGAGTAGGCCTGCTGATCATGACACACTCCTTATTTCATATTCACTGTGTATGTATTCACACATGTCAGAAGCACTGTGAGTGGATCATGAAAATACAGCTTGAGATGTAATCCGCATGGAGCACCCCTTTGCAATTGCCAGTCGTGCAATACCATTAACAATGAAAAACAAATTCTTTCTTTACTTGATCATTCTACCGTGGAAGCTGCACCCTTTCAGCAATTATGAAAGTAACAGGGATCATTTAAGCATAGCCCCCTTTGCTCTTTAGACAGCAACACAAAAAGACATTCTGAGTACAGATGTAGAGCATATGCTATTATGCATATGAACCCTAGACAAAATTCAAGAGACACAAACACAACTGTGGTAGATATTTCAGAAATCTTAGTTCTACACCAAGAGTTCCAGGTGAAAGGATTCTGTGCAGCTTTAGCTGCCATTCAGATATGAACAGAAGGAAGGTCTGCAAGGCAATTTGTAAGTACCAAATCAGAAAGCAGCCTGACATTGAACAAGCTGTTGCGAATATTGCACTTGTAGTCATGTGGATCTTGGAACATTGATTGCATCGATGACTATGATGGATTGATTCTGTAGGTCAGCTGTCTCTTTGCTACACCACATATAGACGTGAATGCCCTAATCATGAAACGGCAGGGCTCGGGCATAAGCACCAAGGGTGAGAACTGTCTGTGTACTAATAGCTCTCCCCGTGGCTACAAATTTCAGGTGATCACAGTAGGTCAGGTAGGGCTGTGATGATCATAGCTAACTCTCCTCTGTTCCTTGAACTTCCTCTCATGCTCAGCTCTGGCTCAGAGAAAAAATCCATGAACATTCACAGAACTCCAGTTGCACGACTGGCAACCTTCTTCCGCAGTATGCGCACCACAAACCAAGGCTGCAAGTCACACGTGCAGAAGAGACGCCACTTGCTCGTTGTTCATGTGAGGCTCAGTTCCTAGTGCGCACCCACGCAAATACTCAGTGAGCTCACTGAGAAGTCAGGCTCTTCGCTGTGAGAAAGGAGGCTGGAGTCCAAGGGACCAAGTCCAGGGAATCCAATGGATTCCCACCCCCCAGAAAGATTCTTCACACACCTCCGCAGTCAAGAGAGGTCTTGCCCAAATTTTTTCACTATCACTACGCATGTCACCCCCTATTTGGAGGTGTTATCTTGAGTCTCAGAGTTTATCAACAAATATTCAGATTTAACAAAGGGACCACACATTAAATCTCTACAGAGAGAGGGAACTCTGTCCCCAAATGCTTGATGATCAGCTGTCTGGGTTCTTCTCCCAAACAACAATCTGCACCATTTGTTACCTACAACTCCCATCAGCCCTTGCCAGCTTAGCCAATAGTGAGAGATTATAGGAATTAGACGTAAAAACATCTGGTGGGCCACAAATCACCCCCCCCCCCAACCTGCATGGTGGCATCTATTTTCATAAATGATCCATGTGTGCAAATGTTCCTGGCCACAGACTCCCGTATGCTCCTAAGCTTCTGTAGGACTAACACCAAGTATTAATTGGCCTATAATTTTTCAACGTTCTTTGGCTTCTTATATTGAGGAAGGGCAAAAAACGCAAGCAACAACACTGTGCAAAACTCTAGAGAAGTAATTTGGAGTCCAATTCTATACCTGTCGAGGCAGAAGTCCCAAGTAAGTGACTACAGGATTGCAACTTTAAGCATTTTTTCTCCAGTGTTTTGTAATCCAAAGCACTTTCTTTGATGTTTTGCATTATAAGTCTGAGTTATTTCTTTTCAGTTTGCTCTCTTGAGGTGTTTGTTCCTTCCAAATAGATGACAGAATGTTTTATTGATTGATTAGAATGTACCTCTTTGGAGAGCTCAAGAAATTTATGCTGTTTTACTTCCTCTTTTCAAATATGTTCTGGACTATTCATGCATCTTGCTCTTGATTTCTTCTGTGCTTTGTGCCCAGCAATATTCTAGTGTGGTGCTATAAAAGGAGCCTTTTCCTTTCATTCCCACAGCTCCTGTTTTGGAAGGTTGTCCACTGTCTTCTTCTCAGATGTTCAGCATTACTGAGACAACACCACACATATCTACTCACTACTCCCAGTTAGCAGGGATGTACACGACTTGTGTTGTCCAGGGCAGCCTCCAAGGTTGTCCTGAGCTCCCTGCCGCCACCAGTGAAGGGCCACACTACCTCTGCTCACCACTCCTTCCTCCAGACTATCTTATACAGGAGCGAACAGTGGTCGGCTTTGCAGATGGCAGCAAACAATCCAGGATGGCTAAAAGCACCCCAAAGGAAGCTCTCCAAGCTGGGAGAACGGGCATCAAGAAGGCCACTGCAGCGGTGTGTGTGTCGTGCGCACTGACTCAGAAAAGTCCCTAGCATGCGCACAAGAGGAAGAAACTTCCCATGAGGACCAGAGGGCTGAGGAGGATGTGGATCTGGTGCCAGCAGAACAAGCGTCACTCTCCAACAGCACAGACTACGGGAACGAAAGTTCAGCAGATAAGGGAATTCAGGAAGAAGCCAAAACTGTAGAACAAGCAGAAACCAAGTGGGCAGTTGCTGAGGAAACAATTGCACCACCTGGAGGTACGATCGGTGGGATTGTAGGAGATGGTGTTGGTGAGGAGGTCGGCGATGCGTGTTCCCTCAGACGTAGGTGCAGATCGGGACAATTAGAATGGAGATTGATTGAGTGATGCAGGGAAAGAAGTCGCAGTGACCCACCCACGGAGGGGTGACCCAGGAAGGTAAAAAGCACCCCATGAGTTGAACTCATTCAGAAAGAGAGGACAAATTCCTAGCTCACTTGACTGCACAAGTAACTGTAATATTGTATAGAATAAAGGCTTCTGCAGCATCAACTGGAGTGATTGCTTTCGTTGGGAAGGAGCACCAGCCTCGCAGCAGTGTGAGCAAGTGTAAAGTAATGCGCATGGGGGGGGGGGAATCCCAAATCTGAGCATGAGCGGATGGGATTTGAGCCAGCAGTGGCTAACCAAGAACCGGATCCTGAGGCTGTGGTGAACAGCTCAATGAAAGTGTCAACCCAGTGTGCAGCTGCTGTGAAAAACACCAACTCTGCGCTGGGCACAATTTAAAAAAGAATTGAATTTCAAACTGCCAATGTCATACTGCCCTTATACAAATCTGTGGTGTGACTGCACTTAGAATATTGTGGACAGTCCCCGGTCTGCACCTAAAAAGGATATTGCAGAGTTCGAAGAGGTGCAGAAAAGGACAGCTAAAATGATCATGGGGTAAGAGCAACTTCTTTATAAGGAAAAGTCACAACAACCAACATGATTTAGTTCAGGGGAAAAAAGATAAATAAAGGTAGACATGACAGAGGTGTACAGAATTATGTGCAATGCAGAGAAAGTGGAGTTCTCCCATAATACTAGAACCTGGGGTCATCCCATGAGGCTGATTTGGGGGAGATTTTGGACAGATGAAAAAAAAAAATACTTCTTCATACAGGGCCTAGTTAAACTATGGGATTCAGTTCCATGAGACATGGTGGTTAATCTCAATTTGGGTAGCTTTAAAAAGGGGGTGGGCAAATTCATGGAGGAGAAGATTATCAGTAGCTTTTAATCTCGATGGTCTTGTGCTGCCTCCAGTATCAGGGGCAGTTCACCTGTGTACACCAGTTGCTGGGGAACATGGGTGGGAGGGTGCTGCTACACTCATATCCATCTTCTGGGGTTCAGTGGGCAGGTGATTTGGCTTCTCTATGAGGATTCTGTACTAGGCAGACCTTTGGTCCGATCCAGCACAGCTCTTCTTATGTTCTCATGGTTTTATATAGATCAATCTTCCACACTGCTTGCAATATGTATCAGGATCGCTGAGGTGTGTGGGTGTGTTATAGGACCTGCTAAACTTCACTGCTGGGAATCTAATTCCTGAATTTGTATTTTCCTTCTCCCTCCCAATACTTTTCCTTTCATGATGTGTCTTTCAGATTGCAAGCCTGCAGGCAGGGCCCGTTCTAATTTGTGGAAGCCACCTTGGGAGGCTTTGGGGTGGGATAAAAATGTTAACGATAAGATGAAACGAATAAGTATGTATGTGTGTGAGTGAGTGCTTGTGTATGTGCACCCCCAGCCAAAGAACCAGCATCACATGTGATCCTTGGGACCAAAAAGGTATACATCCTTGGTATATAGGATTGCAGGTAAAGAAAGACCCTTGATATTATTTATTTATTTATTTTATTTATTTATTAAAACATTTTTATGCCGCCCCATTCGCCGACTGCAGGTGGAAAAGTACCCTTTGTATATAGGATTGCAGGTGCAGAAGGAAAAGTATTGACATTTACCATTTCCAAACAGACTAACAATAAAAATTTCAGAAGCACTAATGATGATACTCAATTCTTGCAAGGTTTGCATGTCAAAAGCAAGCCTGTTAAGTAGCAGTAAATTAAGACAAAACTGCTATCAAGGAAAAGCTCAGCTGAATAACAAAGTCATGATTCTGTATTAAAAGTAAGTTAGAGAGAGTTGTACATTTTTATGACATTTGGCAGTGAATGCCATACTTCTGATTAGATAGCAGAATGTTTCTGCAAAACTAATCCCTCTGGTGTGCTAGAAAGAAGGATATTAAGTATTTCTCTGACTGTGAGGAAGGTACAGGGATACTCAAATAGACAAACATATTTGTTTAAATAGAAAAAGCCATATTGACTGTGAGCATTAGCAGATCCTATGACATTACAAAGGGAAGCAGGCCTGCAATAAAATGTTGCAGTATAAATTGATGTTCTTCAAGATTCCATTCTTTCCATTTCATTCCCGCCCCAATCCCAGGTTTTTCTCCCTTCATTCCACTTGGTCATGTATCCTGTGTTCAGTGGGCATGTTTCATTCTCACAAGCAAAGAATATATGTTTGTAAAGCTGTTTTGCTTTCTTGTGTTGTTATGTTATCTTGTTTGTGTTTGTTTAAAATATTTACAAGCCCCCTGTTATTAGCAAAATGCAGGGCAGTGTACAAAATGCATTAACTCATCAATTAAAATAAAATGCAAAAATTTCAAACAATAAGCACAAGGAACAAGGTTTTGAACATCTGCACACCTCGGTGTCCCCCACCCAAGCCTGCTGATGACTCTTTCTTGTTGTGTGTAGTTGGTGGAACTCTTAAGTCTGCACACCGGAAATAGAGAGAAAGATTAAGCCTCACCTGGCGTCTTTACGCTGCCCATCTCCAGTAATTAAGCTATCCAAAATGAATTACATTGCATAACTGAAACATGAACTGGCCCTCCAAACAGATCAAA
Source organism: Varanus komodoensis (assembly GCF_004798865.1). Lineage (NCBI taxonomy): Eukaryota > Metazoa > Chordata > Lepidosauria > Squamata > Varanidae > Varanus > Varanus komodoensis. The sequence continues at coordinate 52,747,406 of NW_025335268.1, forward strand.
ACTGGAATCCCTCAAGGTCCTACAACCTGACTGTGTTCCAATGGATACCTAGATCACCATAATTCAAGAACATATGGAGGTGCGGAGTGGGGTCACTTCTGCCTGTTCTTTATTTGGAGTCAAAGTGCATACACCATCATGGATAACTGGGTGCAGGATCTCAAGCCCATGGCTAAATCCAGCTCACCTGGTGCCCCAGTTCTGGGATCCTCAAGAGGGCCATGCCCCACTCCCTTTCTGACTGATCATTCAGGAGCTGCCCAGCTTGCACATGGGTTTTTTCTTGTTCTAAAAAGTTGAAATTCTTCTCCTAAGATTTAAGCTAAAGTATGCTGGTGCTTTTTGTAATTTGACTCTGCTCCCTTTTGCCTTTGGCCCACCTAATTTTGCCTCTGGATCCACCTATCACTGGGACACAACCTCTTAGAGCTTCTCTTCCATCAGTCTGGAAGAAGTTCTACTCTCCTGAGCATTGGTGTCTGCATTCAAGTTCCTACCGTTTTCCACAGTACACTTTTGTTGTGTACATGTAGGCTCCATACAGGTGGTGACGGTGAAGAATGGATATATCAGTCTACTTCCATCTACCTCAGTGTTTCAGGTAAATCTCCAGTTCCATTTGTTCAGTTTACTCTGTCCTGTTTCTGCATTAATATGTGGAATACCACAACATTTGCATTGAAACACAAATTTTTGACTATATGGCCTCACAAAAATGTGATGAAATATCTACATCCCTTCCAAGTGTGCATTTAAACATGTTTTTCCTTCATACACTGTATTCTGAAACTTGTGTCTTTATTATTATTATTAATTACTTTTCTATACTTTCCCATAGCTGAAGCTCTCTGGGCAGTTTACCAAAGGCATACAAACAATAATATATGCACTATGCTACTTTTCATGGAATGCAACATTTACAGACATGCAAATTCAGATGGAGTAACTGAATTCCAATCTGCACATTAGTTTGTATCAGATTTTGAAAAGTTATTACCTGTGTGATCCAAAAAGACTTACCTACATAATACAAAAAGAAGCAAGAGCACCCTGGCTTTGATTTAATGATTAACTACAGCAAATTAAAAAAAAAATACAGTTATACATATCCTATTTCAGTTTAAACAGCATGTTTCTGAAAAATGTCCCTATAATTGGATCCAGGGTGCATGGAAGCATTTGGGTTTCAATCACACATTTGACACCACTGATTAAATGAAGTTTAATCATCTGAGAGTACTTGATAAGCTGAGAAGAGTTTTCCAACAATGGAAAAAATTAATCTTCCATGATTACTTAGGATAATGGCATGAAAAATGACAGCCTTTAGTCCAAAGCTGTTTTTCTTCATTCCAACAGCACATGTGCATGTAGACCCAAAGGTTTCCATCTGCTAGAAATCTATGTTTAAGTACTTAATTTGGCTTGGTTGAAGGCCTAGCTTAGAAAGCGGCACAGCCTGTGGGGCTGTGAAGGACCTCCAAAATTTCTTTATCCCGCCATCTCCCCTTCAGTCCTGGGCCTGCGTGGCAACACCAGGGGCACAGCTCCAGTTCTTTTTCCTTAGCAGAGCAGCTGCCATTATTTGTCATTCATTGTGAGTGAGGCATCTGGTTGGGGGCGGGAATCCACCAGCTCTCCTTGCCTCACCTTCTGGACTCCAGCCTGCCTTCGGTCTGCACTAAGCCCACCTTGTGCAAAGTGTTCACATGAATGTCTGGCGGGAAACAAGCGCAAGTGAACCCAAGCGCACAGATTGTGCACGTGCCCCTTGCTCCTGCATCCCCCCGTGCAAGCGGAGCTCTGCTTCTGCACGTGTGCCTTGAAGGCTTGGCCTTCTTTGTACAAAGAAGGGTTCTGCTCGCGTCCCCAAAGGAACTCTGATCTGCTTGGCACTGGTTCCGCTCCTACCTGGCTGGCCGACCCCAGAAGGTGGTGCTGGGGGACTACAGCTCTGCACTGTGGCAGTTGTGCCATGGGGTTCCGCAAGGCTCTATTTTGTCCCCCATGCTTTTCATCATCTACATGAAACCGCTGGGAGAGGTCATCAGGAGGTGTGGGCTGTGGTGTCACCAGTATACTGATGACACCCAGCTCTACCTCTTGTTTACATCTGCTCCAGGTGAGGCGGTGGCTGTGCTGAACCAGTGCCTGGCTGAGGTAATGGGCTGGATGAGGGCCAATAAACTGAGCCTCAATCCAGATAAGACAGAAGTCCTGTTGGTGGGCAGATCGCAGTTTCAGGTAAGTGACTTTGACCTTGTCCTGGACGGGGTAGCACTCCCTCTATAGGACAGGCTCCACAGCTTGGGAGTGCTCCTTGACCCAGAGCTGTCACTGAAATCCCAGGTGGCGGCAGTGGCAAGGAGTGCTTTCCTACAGCTTCGGCTGATCCACCGAAACCTGCACCCTTACCTGGACAAGCACTGCCTAGCAACGGTGGTTCATGCTCTGGTAACCTCCTGGTTGGATTACTGTAATGCGCTCTATGTGGAGCTGCCCTTGTAAACAGTCTGGATACTTCAGCTAGTACAGAACTGAACTGCCAGGCTGCTGACTGGGACTGGCTGTTACTCTCTCATAACGTCGGTCCTCTACCAGCTCCACTGTCTTCCAGTTGAAGTCCGGGCCCAATTCAAGGTGCTGGTTTTAACCTATAAAGCCCTGAATGGCTTGGGACCAGGATACCTGAAGGAGTGCCTCTTCCCTTACATGCCTTCACACCTCTTAAGATCTATGGGAGAGGCTTTGGTCCGGGAGCCCTCTTTAAAGGAGATAAAAAGAACAACTACCTGGAGCAGAGCCTTCTCTGCGGTGGCACCCAGATTATGGAATGTGCTTCCTGGAGAGGTGTGCCTGGCACTGAGTTTATATTCTTTTCGGTGCCAGGTTGAAACTTTTTATATAATTGCTATTTTAAAAATTAATATGTTATTGTTAAGTTGCTTTTTTGTTTTTGTTTTTATATAATTTTATGGAATTTGTTTTTGTTTTATTGTTTTTAACTGTACATGCTGTGAGCCGTCCCAAGATGCTGAGGCATGTGGAGACAGCATATAAAAGTTTTAAATAAATAAATAAATAAACTGCGTAAATCTGGGCCGGTCCTAGCCTCTCAGCCCAGCCTACCTCACAGGGTTGTTGTCATGAAGATAAGACTGAGAGCAGCAGGAGGAGAATTATGAAAGCCACTTTGAGTTCTTTGAAAGAAAAAAAAAGCAGGATGTAAATTAAATAAATAAATAAGCAAATGTGTGGACCTGGTTCTGGTTCAGCTTTCTTCCTGATCGGGGCCGAGTGTGGGAACAGAACCTGACAAGTGAAACAGAGGCAGCTTCCAGCTGAATCTTTGCACCCCTATCTGCCCCACTCCGATTTCCATGTTCTCTTTTAGATTAGCTGTAATTCTGACAGTAGCAGGGTATGGGGCGGAAGAATGACTTTTCCTACCACCAATATATTGTTTTCAGTGGTAGTGTGCTCTTAAATGTGCAATTCATTGATCAAGTATAACAAATCAGAATTCGCTTTACAAAAGAACTGTTCACGATGGAGATAAAAAACTGGTAGAAAGGGTTGCTGATAGCTACCTACAAAAGTTTTTATTCTGTTTGGGGGCAAAGCTATGGGAATTGTCATAGACTGTCCTCTCTTCAAAACTGACTATCACATCACTAGATGAAACTGTGTTTTCCCCATTTTTTAAATCTCACATTCTTCCCCTCCTGTCTATGAAGAAATGCATGCATTCTCATAAATTCTTATCAAAAATGAATCACACAAAATTATCTCCATCCCTAGATCTATAAAAGCTTTCAGCCTACATGAGCTCTGGTTTGTAATTCATGGGGGCAGGAAGCATGTTAATACCTTGCTGAGCTTTCCAAGTCACATGATTTTTGTGTTTATTGATCACAGCCAATTTTATAATAATTACAAACCAAATGCTATTCTTACACATCTCTTTCGATTTTCCACTATAGAAACAACATTTATTGTTGTTGGGTCCATCTGTTTGGTACATCATGACTCAGTAGTTAATTGCCGCTGTTCGTTCTTCCTTTTTAAATTATAGTTGTTATTGTCATTTGTTTGTTCAAGCCACCTTTCATGTATATTTTGTATTGAACTGCTGTCTTTTGCTGGTTATGTCTTTTATTAATGCTACACGATAAAACCACAATGTAGAATCCAATACTTTATTTCAAACATGATCCAGAAATGCTATAACTAAGGATGCATGGAGAACTTTGCTGGTTCAGACCAAAGTCCTATCCAGTCCAGCATCTTGTTCTTCCACTGGAAGGCTGTCCAAGCCATCTAGAGCAGTAAGAAATGCAAGTTTTTACACAATTCTCCATCACCACCCAGAAGTCCATTTTGGAAGGCCAGACCAAACTTTTTTTTTTTAATCTAGCATCTCTGTCTTAAAAAAAACCAAAACCTTAAAATATGTGTAAGAGTTAATTTGATTCATAGAAATATCCCTACCCCACAGAGCCAGGTCCCAATCTAAATCACCTCTGCACCTACTCTGAAGTAAAAACAAAAGCTAAACATGGCTGCTGATGTAAAGATTTAAAGTAACGTCTGTTTGGGCCCTGAGCTATTGATTTCTACAGGGTGGCCTTAGCACCAGAGCTGTACAATTCTACAAGACTAGCCACCTGAGATGCAAGTCTTGACACACAACAGCATACACTTGTGCCACCCGGCTGATGATGCATCAATTGCACGAGTGAATGAGTGTGATGCATCCAGTGGTCAGGTGAGACAAAGACCTAGTTTGTTAATGCACAAGGTGGCTATGGGCTTCAGCTTCCTATACAGCAAAAGGGAATATTAGTAAGCTGCTTCCTGGTACTTTAGCAAGAATGAAATAGTTAAGGACTGTAAAGCAACTGTTGCTCAGAAAGATATGCCACATCAATAGTAATAACCAAATGTTCCTTCTAAATCTATTACCATTACAAAACCTGAATTCCTAAATTGTCTGATCTTCTGGAGCTAGTAGCCCATAAACCATTTGCTCTGTTCCATCTTAATCTGTTTTGTTAAGTTATCACATTTTAGGCAGAGTTTTCTGCAATATAACAATCAATACTTTCCTCTCCTTTTATTTGCTGCTTCAGTTATTCCAGCTTCTCATCTGTTTTGAGGGGGAAAAAAACTTCATTTCATTTCAGAGTCTGAATTCTCACTATACGCAAGGGATGAGACTGACTCCTTCCCTTCTAGATAAATCTAGATAAATTCACCCAGTTTAAATGAATGCTGAGTTAGCTTCTGTTCTATATAGGCTGTAATCCTATATAACCACCTCCTAGGAAATAAGTCCCACTGGATACATGGGGATTTACTTCTGAGTAAACATGCATGAGATTCAACTCTTAGGGGCAAAGCTGTAGCTAGGCTTTTTGTGTCTCCGACACCTATAATTTGAACCAAATGCCCACAGTAGTTAACTTGAATTAATAGCATTGATGGACATATACAAATAGGATCAAGAGACTTATGACATTTCCTAAGCTTTGGGGAGGTTTGGTTAAGAATAGCTGCCCACTAAATTTTGCTGAGGTTTGCCACTTTGATTTGTGGTTTCATGCCAAATTCATCTCACACTCTCTTCGTTTTCCAGTTTTTCTCTGTCCTTCAGATATTCAAATGTTTCCATTTTGAATGATAAGATAAGAAAGCAGAGGAGAGAACAGAGTAAACTTAACCCCTGTGGCATTACCTCAGCATATGTTACCTCAGCTGGCTAACCCACACAAATAGCTGTTGATGCATGTGGTTTGCTCAAGCGAATTGTATACTATGGACAAGAAAGTTCACATAAAATAGTGTCTTTTTTTACATTAGGGCCCTCCAACATATCTGGACCTATAGACACATTTAGGAATTCGAGAAACTAGTATAGCCACCACCATGAAAGATCTCACATAGAAGATGTGGCTGTGTGCAATAGGGGAAGCTCCCCTCAAAGACAAGCAACCTCAGGAAATGAGTAGAAAACAATGGAAAAATCTGGAAAGTGGGGAAAGAGTGAAGTAAAGAAGTGTGGGGAGGAAAATAGGTCCTGAGCTTCTAAAATATACTTAGGATGAATATGTTCAGCTGTTAACTGCCACACAAAAAAGCAGGAGTGCAAACAGCATTATTAAAATCCAAGGTACTCTTTCTTAAGCCTTAAACTGAGGTAAAAGAAAGAAACTGTTTTCTCTTTCATAACAATGGAAAAATATGATACAGTCATACAATTCCCCCAATAATTTCCCCAGTAGGAACAGATAATCCAGGCAGATGTAAAGGAAACAAGGAGTAAGAGAGCACCTTCTGTGAATTCTAAAAAGTCACTCATGACAAACGAAAGGGGACAGTGCCTGGAAGGCACTCATGAATCAAGAATCAGGCAAATTTTAAGGCAGAGGAAAATGTCCTAAATTAGTAATCCCTGATAAACAATGGAGCAACAACGATTTGCCCAAATGAATAACAATCACAAGAAAGCCATGATAATCTGCTTGGGAATTTTAAAATTCCCCCCTGCAATGGTTACATATTCTATTCAGAGGCTCATAAGGCTCACTGGAACTCTGCAATACTTCAAGTTGAAGGCTGAAGTGTAAAGGAATGCATAACATTATCTTATCAGTATGATGATCCTTTGGAGTCTTTAACTGGGATGAATAAATTAAGAACAAATGTTTGGTGCATAAATTATAATCTTCAGTGGGGCAAAAAGAAAAAGCCATCAGTTTGCACACACAAAAATGTAATCACAGATTCCTGCAACAGAAAAAGACATAGAAGAGCATAAGGAGATCCCTGCTGAATCAGACCAAAGACCAAGCTAGTCCAGCATTCTGTTTACGCGGGAGACAAACAGCTGCCTGGGGGAAGCTCACAAGTAGGACATGAGTCCAACTGAATGGGCTTTCCCAGTGGTCTTTCCCAGCAACTGGTATACATGGCATACACTGCCCTGCTACTAGTTCTCATATATAGTTGTCATGATTATTTTGTTTGTTTTTGTTCACTGTAGAATTCATAAACTGCTCCTCATCAAGCTATATAAGAACAGTTTACAAGCAGATAACAGGCAAAATATGAAACATTACAAATATGAAACATTTACAAACATTTACATTTACAATAAAAACAGAAGCATTAATAAAACAGTGGCTGGGATTTAGTCATTAGTCAGTTAATGCTTGCTGGAAAAGAAATGTTTTCAGCAAATGCCAAAACCAATAATGCTAGAGCATGCCTAATCTCTGTTGGAAGGGCATCCCAGAGAGTGGCAGCCAGCGCAATAAAGAGCACTTGATTAGTAGCCCTTGAGAGCCATATCTTCCATGACTTTGTCGAATTCCCTTGTAAAGCCATCCAAGTTGGTGGCTGTCAACACATCTTGTGCTAGCAAGTGCCACGTGGCAAATGGTCCACCATTGCTTCTGTGAAGAAGTGATTCCTGTCCTGAATCTCTCACCACTCAGTTTCATGGGATGATCCAGGTTTACAGAGTTATGGGGCAATGTGAAAAATTTCTCCCGATCTGCTTTCTTTGTTCCATTCATAATTTGGTACACCTCTGCCATGCTCCCCTCACTGCACCAGGACCTTACGGCAAGCTCAATGTGTCTCTGGGTGTTCGTGGTCCAATTCTAAATGGTCATTAGGCCGGGGGCCCTGAAACATATTCTCCCATGCTGCCACTGCTCACAACAGTGGCTGGGGATACTGATGATGAGCCAATGGTCAATAAACTCTGAGAGAAATCTGGTTGTCTGAATCCATATGAAAAGACAAGCAAATCAGTGGAAAAATGAAAGCTGTCTTTCTGGCCAGTTAGTAAAAGATCCTCATTATTGCACAGTGAATTCCACCAAAACACAGAAGGGAGGGAAGCATTTGGTCTGGGTTATCTTTTACACAGAGACTGCTTATGCAGATCTGGGATGAACCCCCAGCTTTAGATTGGCACCCTCTAGGTGGCCCCAATTAATTAGCTAGCTAAAATGGAGAGGGAAGAACTGCCAGCGCGCTCTGTGTAATTACGGAAGTGCTGACTGTCAGGTTCTCCCAGCTCAGTACAGCATGACGCATGCATCATTAGTGCTCAAATTCCCCCATAAACTGCTTTGCCCATCTGCACCTAGTAATCAGGTGCTTTCTCTCATTCAGTAATCGTGTGCAAAGAAGTATTTATATATTTTAATGAATGGCAGGCTGTACACAGCACCTGAGGAAAAGCAGCTAGCACAGTCAGGGATGATAGTATCTAGTACTAGACTAAACAGGCTTTCTGGAAAAATGCCACAGGGAGAAGCAACAGCCCAACGGTGCTGTGAAATAGGTCCATCAACAGGTCCCACCTGCTTCTACAAAGAGCAAGGACAAGGTTCCACTTTTAGGATGCCCTTTTGAATCCTACTCCCTTACATCTAAGAGTCCCTCACTGTTTTCCTCAGGCAGAAGGAAACAAGCAATGTTTGTTCTTACTCTGCACTGCTGCCAGATTCTCAGCTGGAAATCATGTCTCAGATTTCAGGTGCAGCTCTCTCGATGGCAGTGGTAGTGGTGAGATAAGGGAGACATGGCAAGCTTCTCACCCCACTTCTTGCCCCCATTCCTCTTTTTCCCCCTGTAACAGGACCATCAAATGACCATACCTTGCTATCTGAGGTATGTTGGAATATTTTTCTGGCAAAACATGCATAGGATGGCACCTTTGGAGGAATATCAGCATGTGATGCAATGCTGAATTAGAGCCAGGGAAATTCAGGTTCCAGCCTGTACTTAGTCATGAGGCTCACTGGGTGAACAGCCAAACTGCCTTAGTGTATGGTCTCTAGATGGAACTGATGTGGGCAGTTCAGTCCCACTGGCTCTTCTAGCCTTCCAGATAATCAACCTGGATTGTGCTTGGAAGGTATAGTAAGGCACTTTTGGTTATTCCCAGAGGAGATCTCTCAGAATGTGGTACTTGGGTTTCATCTTGTCACCCAAGCCTTTTAATAGCTATGTGAAACTGCTGGGAGAAATCATTTTGAGGTTTGGACTGAAATGCAATCAGTGTGTGGATAATAGGAGGCGCCCAGAGCGCCAACTGGTCCATCATTGTTGGATGAGTTTGAGTTATTCAGTTACAGCCTGAGGAAGTGGATGCTTGGGATGGTACGCCCAACCACCTGCTTACTCGACCTTTGCCCTTCCTGGCTACTTACGAAAGCCCGTCATGGAATTGGTCCCTGGATCCAGGAGGTCATCAATGCCTCACTGAAGGAGGGCTGGGTCCCTGCCCCTTTAAAAGAGGCGGTGATCAGGCCCATCCTGAAGAAAGCATCTCTGGACCCGGAGGTGGCCACCAATTATAGACCGGTGGCCAACATTCCATTTTTGGGCAAGTGTTGGAGTGGGTGGTGGCAGGACAACTCCAAGCACTCTTGGATGAAACGGATTATCTGGACCCATATCAGTCTGGTTTCAGACCCGGTTATGGTACTAAATCTGCCTTGGTCACTCTGTATGATGACCTGTGCAGGGAGAGAGACAGGGGAGTATGTCCCTGTTGGTTCTCCTGGACCTCTCAGCAACTTCCGATACCATCGATCATGGTATCCTTCTGGATAGACTGGCCGGGTTGGGAGTTGGAGTCTCTGCATGGCAGTGGTTCCACTCCTATTTGGCTGGTTGATTCCAGAAGGTGGGGGCGGGTTTAGCTCTATGCCATGGCAGCTTTGCCATGGAGTACTGCTGGGCTCCATTTTGTCCCCCATGCTCTTTAACATCTACATGAAACCACTGGGAGAGGTCATCAGGAGGTTTGGGCTGAAGAGTCATCAGTATGTGGATGACACCCAGCTCTACCTCTTGTTTACATCTACTGCAGGTGAGGCAGTGGCTATCCTTAACCAGTGCCTGGCCGAGTTAATGGGCTGGAGGGCCAACAGACTGAGACTCAATCCAGATGAGACGGAGGTCCTTTTGGTGGCCGGTTCGGGTTATCAGGTAAGCTATTTTGGCCCTGTCCTGGATGGGGTTGCGCTCCCTCTAAAGGACAGGGTTCACAGCCTGGGAGTGCCCCTTGATCCAGAACTGTCCCTGAAGGTCCAGGTGGTGAGGAGTGCCTTCCTTCAGCTTTGGCTGATCCAACAGCTGCATCCTTTTATCAGCTTAGGCCAGAACACCAAAAGTGGCTGTAACCAGACACAACAGACTTTGCTTCAATGATCCACAACTAGTCGTAGTCAGACTATGCACTCTACAGGAGTCTGCCTATACAGACAGATCAGAACTTTTATTGCCATTGTCAGACTAGAGTCTATCCGTCAGCCACTACCTGTGTGTGTCACCTGCGCTGCAGAGGAGCCGGACCTCACAGGATCAGAGTGCTATGTCTTTTGGGTTGGCAGGGATTAGGGCATCTTCCGCCACCCCTTCAAGCGGATGGTGGCATGCTTGCCTTGCAGTTTTGCCTAAGGGAGATGCATAGCTTGAATAGATGCATAAGAAATCCAGAATGAAATATTTGGTGTCCACTAATGGGATATTAAGTTTGCAAATATTGTAGAAAACCTAATTGTGTGTGCTGAAACTTTGGAGAAGTTTGTTTGTAACTAAGAACAGGTGAATTCTAATTGCCCATTAAGATGAGGAAAAATAGCCTGCTACCAATCACTTTGTAATAATTGATGAGAAGAACAGGCTTCTGGAGTAATAGGAGCATGAACCTTAATTCTTGGGACTGTTTGCACTGGAAAATGAGAGATCAGACTACAGAGATGGCATGATGTGGGCGGGGAGAACCTGCCTGGCTCAAATGCAGCAAGTTTAACAATGCAGAACCCGAAGCTGTGCAATAGTTCGGCAAGTTCAGCAAAAGCAGAGGGATGTCTACATGCTTTTAAATAAATGCTTCACTGCATAGTCTTCCTTTGCATTAGGAACCCATCTGGACAATATTCCATTTGGACCTAAGTGTCACTTTAGGCTTGCAAAGGATATGTGATGCTTTACAAAATCTGGCCATATTTTTGGATATTTCATGTAGGTGGTTTCTCAAACTCTTTCTTTTACACTCTCTCTTTTGCACCTGGTGCAACCCTGATGGTGCCGAAGGCTGCCAGGCATAGATGCTCAGGAGCCTCTGAGTTCTGAGCCCTGCGGGCACTGCGGGTGCAGCACATGGGCCTGCACCCCGAGTGCAGTAAATAAGCAATCCAGCAATTGTCCTTGGGCTCAGAAATCACATTCTTCAGCACCAGGTCAGAAGAATGGAAGACTATGCCAAGTAAAATCTATTTGTTCCCTTTACATATACTTTTTTTTCTTTTCATATTCTGTTTATGTTAAGAAAATAAGAATTAAAAACGCAAAACAAATCTATTTGTTCTTCAACCCAAAGCCTTCCCTCCTTCCTTTTCCCCTCTTTCTTTCTGCTCCTTCCCTAGAAATAGAGCTAAGGACATCTGTGTAATCTTTTGCCGCATCTAAGCTACTTAATAACATAACATTTTTGGATCTTCTACTATGTTCACCTACACGTGCCCTTCCTTGTTCATGGTGGAATATACTGAGGACTACGGCATATCTCAGTTGGGAAATACATCTTGAAATGCCTTTTCATATCTTTCCCATGTTCATTGATTGAATAAAAGCATAAGATTCCATTATAGATCTCTTGCACAGGCCAAATAAACATTTTTCCTTGGCTGAATGTTAAAGTATTGGAGAAGGTATTAAGGATAAATAGGGATTGATTTGCACTAATATAGTATAATGCTAGCTAAGTGACTTCACAGGCATATTCTTGCCACTGTAGGTTAAATACATAATACTTACTGAAATAAATATGGTGATGTTTTGCAATCCTATTGACAGCAGCAAAGACACATGTAGTTTAATCTGACAGAAAGGCTTGTATAACCTGTAACTTCTCTTAATTTCTGAAAATGACCATTGCAAATTGGAGTACATGCCTAAAGACAAGAAAAGGCCCAATCCAAATGCCTCCCCCCACCCCGCTTCACTCTTTTAAATAGCGATGCTACCAAATTACATACTTGGACAGTATGCTAGTTAAAACTCATCCATTTGTAATGCTGTTCCTTACAGGCAGCCTAATATGTGCATGCAGACATGTATAAAGTTATTTTTCTGCTTGCTCTAAATTAATTTGGTTAACCCCAAAAACAACCAGCCGGGAAAGGGATACATACTATGGTGACATGTGACATTATGACACAATGCATTTTCGAAGTATAACTCCCAAGATACACTTTGATATTATGCATGCAAAAACACAAGGTGAGATTTCATGTTAAAGGAGAACTCTTTCATGAGCTCATTATAGTGTGTTCATTATTTCCTCAGGAAATAACTAATAAACTCAGGATAAACTTGCCCATCACTATTTTTTAACCTGTGTCAATATGAAGCCTAATCCTGGTCATAAAAGGGGACTTTTTTGATCCCAGACAAAAGTACCTCAGGCAAGGCAATTGCTACATATGAAAGGCCTCTCTTCTGGCTGAATGTTTTCCCCAGATTTCAACCAGCACAAAAATGTCATTTGTGTTCCAGTTAGTACAGGCACTTTAAGATTTAATTTTTCTTAAGGAGCTACATAACAGCAGTTTGGCCTACAAACTTAAAATAAAAAAACCTCCTCAATTTTAATCCTATTTGCTTGGGGTTTTAGCTCAGACTGTTAGCTTTCAAAAAATTATTCAACCTTCTTATGCCCCTCCTTTTTGAGGGGGATGGGCTCTTCTTTGAGTATAAAGGTACCCTACAAAACTATTTTTATGCACATTTAGGGGAATTTTGTCAGTCAGGCCATGCTTTGGTTTATTAAACAGAACTATGAAAGGCAGGAGGCAGAATCCTAGGCAGATTTTGACAATGTCCTAAAAGGACTAAACTGTAGGTCTTCCCCAGCAATCTTATTGATTGACTGAGTGTATGTAAGGGAAGGCAATGTGGTAGGTATTCTGTTCCAAGTTGCTTAAGGCTTTGCATAGCAATGCATAAGCTTGAACATGGTTTGGTAACTAACCAGTGCAGTAGTTTTAGCATAAGTCTTACATAGTCATGCTTGGGTGTCCCAATAGAGCAGCTGCAGCTTTGAACAATGCCCAATGGCAGCCCCACATAGAGATCATTACAGAAGCCTAATTGTGAAGTTACCCAGTGCATGGCTCACCATGGCTAGGTTATCACTCTCCAGCAACAACCCTGGGTGCTCATACTGAAGTTCATCTTGGGCACTCTGGATCACCAATATCACTGGAGCCCCCAGTGACAAAGATGGGTCCAAGATCATCCCTGAAGTACTTGCCTACTCCTTCAGAAGGAGTGTGACCCCATGCAGAACAGGCAAACAGCCCAGTTCTCAGGCCTGGGAACTCCTGACCCAATGGCTCCCTGTTTTATTGGAATTCAATGTCAGTTTAGAAGCCCTCAACCAAATTATGACCACCTTGTCACTGGTTCAGAACATACATGTCCTCTCCCAATTCAGATCTCACAGAGAAATAAAGCTGGGTGTCATCCATATTGGGGACACCTAGACCCAGATCTCTTGTTGATTGTGCTCACCAGCTTCATATAGATGCTAAACAACATGGGGAACAAGGTGATACCCTGTGGAATCCTACAAGTCACTGTGGAATCCACAGTGTCAACAGTTACTTTGGCCAGTGTTATTCTCTGGAATCAATCCTGCAAATACAAAGTGTACCAAACAGTGCCTCCAACTTCTAACCACATGAAGATGATCAAAAGCTGATGAAATAGTAACAGGATTGGACTTCCCCTGCTCTTCTCCCAAAGAAGGTCATCTATCAGGACCACCAAGACCAATTTTGTCCCAAAACCAGGGGTGAATCAAGACTGAAACAGACCTGGAAAACAGGTTTCATGCAAGAGTTCCTGTAACTGAACGACTCTACCATTCTCTATACTACCATTCTGAAAAAAGTAGGGTTTTTTCAGGGGTGATCACACCAATTCCTCCTTCAAGAGAATAGGGACCATGCCATCATGCTGTGATGCAGCCAGCACCTCCTTAATCCATCCCACCAGTCCTTCATGGCTAGTTGAAATAAAGCACGAAAGGCTCAGGTCAAGAGAGCACATGCAGGGTCATACAGATTAAGTGTCTCGTCTACATCTGCAGACTCTAAAAACTTAAAATGATCCCATAGAACAGGAAAAGACAACACAATGAACACTTCAATAGATGATCCACCAAGAGAAGTGTTCAGTTCAGTGTAAAGATGAGCAATTCTATCCTTGATGTATCTTGCAACTTATGACAGCAGCCTCTGAAGGTTCCGGTATTTGATTTGCTGGGTTAGATGAATGTAACCCCTGAACCAACTGGAAAAGCATTGCTGGATGACTAGTTGAGGATGTAATGAGGACAATCAAGTAAGTCCTCTTTGTCACCACTCAAAAGGCACAGTTGAATGTTCTTAGTAATGCCCAACCATCTTCATGGCAAGACTTAGAATCATGGAATAGTCAAGTAGGAAGGGGTCATAAAGGACATCGGGTCCAACCCCTGCTCTTGCAGGACACCAAGTCACACCATCCCACTCAGATGGCTGCCCAGTTTCTTTTTGAATGTCTCTAGTGTGGGAGAGCCCACCACCTCTCTGGACAGCTGGTTCCTATTGCTCTGACAGTAAGGAAGCTTTTCCTGATACCCAGCCTGAATCTGGGTTGTTGCAACTTGACTTATTCCATGTCCTACTCTCTGGCATCAGCAAGAAGAGATCTTGACCTTCCTCTTTGTGACAGCCTTTGAGGTACTTCTAGAGGGATATCATGTGCCCCCTCACTCTTCTTTTCCATGCCAACTTCTGACCTCTTTCAATGTCTGGAACTCCCCAGTAAATCAGGAAGCCTTCCAGACTCCACAGTGCTGAAGTGGACACCCAGGAGTGCTTGCAGCACCAGTCCACTGCAATTCACCGTTCCACAGTCTTACAAGGGCCTTGGCAGAATTACCAGCTCTGGTCACTACTATCTGTGAGAGTGTAAGAACACACTTTTCCCACTTGTGCCACTGTGCTATATCTGCTTTAACATAGTGCCATGTAGACGTTATGCTGTGGGAAAGCAGGAAAGAAGACACTTGTGCACTGCTTGGATCTAACCTCTGCAACAAAACTTAAAGTGGATAAAGCAAATGGTGTAGACAAGTATTGTGTAGAAAAGTCACAGTATTTTTATGACCAAAGAAGGAAAAGGAGGGAAAGGAGGTGAAAGAAGATATCCTAATAAGATATGGTTAATAACTGGCAGTAATAATTAAACTTTGATATTCATCATAGGCATGAAGGCTACAATATAACCATTCCAGAGAGGATGACAAGGATGGATCCAGACTGGTAGGATTTGTCTTCTTTTAGCAGGCACTGACCTGGATACCTATGGTTCATTTTGATGTGCCTTTCCCCCACTCCCATACTTCCTTTTTTTCTGGCTTTATCATTTATGCCTGGTGTGTTATTTCATACACTTATTATTCCCAGCATGAATCATTGCTTCCAAAATTCTTGTCCATATCTACTCCTGCCTAATAGTCATCAACTGTGCTGCTCAAGCCATTATTTGTGCCAATTAAAATTTTATTATCTTCTATTAAATATTTTTGAGTGACAATTGTTAGGCTATACAAATGTTGGATTTTAGGGGCTTTTAGGATTCATCAACTGTTCTTTATCAAATGCAAAGTTTCTATACCTCAGCAAAGAAAGCTGCTGGGCTATATATTATATTGTTAATGTAGAAATAGCTATTCAATGCACCGTACATTCTTGTTCTGGATTTGACGGTATCCATTTGTCTTAACTAGTACAGCAGAAAGTCTTTCTGAGGAGTACATTTTGCAGATCAATAATATCTTGACTGCAGTTGGCACAGTCAGCATCAGCCAGCAGAACTATCTAGAAGCAAAAACAATGGCCAAAAATGAAAAACAGATACACCTTCAGCTATGAAGATACGACTAAATAAAGTCTAGAACTGAAATGAACTGAATACACAAAGCTGTAAGTACCCAAGAGCAAAGCCCCTAGCAAGGAATTCTTGAGCTGAGATCTCCAACATGGGGCCTGTGGCTGCCCATGCCCCTGAGGACAACTCCTTTGGAGCCCATCAGGCTGCTGCTAATTCTGATTCTATGTCTTAAGGGTTCTGTTCAGTAAGAGCACTCATGACACATGCAAACGTCCAAATGTGCGCACCAACCACGATTTGAAAATGTCAGGGGCACGGTTCCATGTAGAGTAGAAGTGGATTGACCCACCCTGAGTGCTTTCAGGACCCCTGTCAGAAAGGGGCACAACAATGCGTGGATGGGGCACAATGATCACACCCAGCTTTGACATACACGCATCTAGGGGATCTGTCCGTGCAGGCATGCACACATTGCATAAGGTATGAATGTACACACTCATTGCACACCCATGGCATATATACACTGGGGCACAAAAATGAATGTGCAGCATGCCCAAATATAAAGTAGAAGGGGAACTCGAGCTGAACGACTGGATGGTCCCACATTTCCCTATCCCTGACTAATTTGTTTTGGCACAAGCTTCGGGGAGCTGCAGTCTATTTTATCAGAATCTGATTTCATAGATTTTTTTTCAACTTGATTAGTTAATTATTGTTTCTGCCATAATAAATACGTTGAATCTTTTATTCCTTTTTTAATTTTTAAGTTACTAACATTCAATATGATTAGGCAAAGTGAACACTGAATAACAAAAACTAGAGAACTTCCCAAGATGCAGGTCAAAAATAAGAGCCAGTTAGGAAGATCAGGCAGACAAGTAAAGTACATAAGACGTTTAGGTTTTTACATGAATTGTGCAGGTGCTACAAGGCTTTATGTTGTGTTTACTGCAACAGCTATCCTTCTGGGAGTCATAAACGTGTGTGTGTGTGTGTGTGTGTGTGTGTGTGTGTGTGTGTGTGTGTGGTGGGGGGAGGGGACTTTGAGCCCTAGCAACTAGAATTTCATTGATACTCAGACTAAATCCTTCTAATATTTATTGTAAGCTGTCCCGAGATGTTTGTAGGGGATGGGACAGAAAAGCTTTTAATAAAATAAGTAATATTTAGTTCAGAGACCTCCAATACTTCATGGTTTCAGTGCTGCCAGTCAGATGGCAAGTATCTAGCGCTCTGGAAGGTAACTGGATATCATCTAGCCTCATCAGGACTAAAGCAGAAGCAGCAGGAGAGCAGCATGTAACCAGCTGGGGTGCTCTTTTGGTGTCACTTTGCATTTCGTGTGTGCTCAACTCATGTCCTGCATCAGTTCAGCTCTGGCTAAATTTGAAGGCAGGGAGTATATCTTCATCAATGCACTGTTGCTTTCCATTGGAAATAATTAAAAATTGCCATCAAGCCTTCAGTAAAGCAGATATAAGCTGACATATAATTTGCCATCTTCTGGTTGAACATCCTGATTGTTGGAGCAGTGCAACAATGGGGCCAGTGACCTAGGGAGGTGGTGGGCTCTTCCACCCTGGAGGCATTCAAGATGCAGCTGGACAGCCATCTCTCAAGGATGCTTTAACTGGAGTCCCGCACTCAGCAGGGACTCAAACCTGATGGCCTTAAAGGCCCCTTCCAACTCTACTATTCTATGATTCTATGATATGCAGGAGCAGCTCCATTTCAGAGTTTGCTTGTTTTCTAGGTGGGAAGAAAACATTTCAGAAGGTAGGGAGAAAACTCAGCAAGGCTCCAGAGCCTACAATAATATAAAAGTAAAGGTAAAGGTAAAGGAGTCACTGCAGATTTTACTCCGTTTAGCCAGTGGCTAACAGGGGGCAGTGCTCATCTCCATTTCTAAGGCTGTGAGCCAGCACTGTCCAAAGACGATCCTGCAGTCATGTGGCCAGCATGACTTCATGGAGCGCTGTTACCTTCTCGCACTACATGCAAGGTTGGCTAGGAGCTAGGGGCCAGCTATGGGACCTCGCTCCATCTGGTGGAGGCTGGGCTCAAACTGTTGGAGTTCTGACCATTTCTGGCTGACAGTTCTGCTGTCCCACCACTTTCCCCTCTAAAATAATATGGAGATGGATAAACCTGTCGTATTTCAATTCTCTCAAATTCAGTTCACCTTGAACTTTGAGAATTTCTCCCATCTTAGGCTTGGTTCATCCCACACTTTGCAAATTTTATTTAAAATGTCCAAATGAAAATTCAGGAGCATTTTGTGCACAGTTCTCCTAACATGTGCATTTTTGCCTAACATAAACATATTTGCAAGCATTTTTTCAAATATAATGCATCTTTTATATTATATTGCTCACAATGTGCATTTTTGTAGGTATGTTACCTCTCCATTAAACACCATTGCAAAATTCAGAGAAATGCAAATGCTGAAGCCTTAACTGAATTTTGGTGCACATACTGGTACAGAAGTGCAAAATTAGGCAAGTTCACATCTAAATTCATCTTCTTTACACACAAAGCATAGCAAAAAGCAATATAATTTAAGACATCATACTGTTGTTATTTAATTTTCTTTTTTAAAAAATGTAGCATACTCCGTACACCTATGTTAATCTAAGACAAACTGTTTCTAGCACTTCCTTTTTGGAAAGACAGTGATTTGTGCACTTGGCATGTGTACTTAGTACACAGGTAAAAGAGCAAGTCAGAGCACTATAAATATAGATACTACTGAAGAATAAATCACATCTGGTCTGAAACATGAGCCGGGAGACTGCTCCTTCTCGCTATTCTTCAGTGGCATGCCACTGGGAGTAGAGGAAATAAAGAGTAGCTATAAAAGAGGGTAGTGGTTGGGGGTTGCTTCTTATGATGGAGGTAAGACTGCATGATATTTATTGGAGCGTAATCCACTTGACATGCTCACCTCCTGTGCCTTGACAACATTGCAGTGCTTACTCTTCGTCTACTGAAGCCGTTGACTCCCTCCTCACCCAAATGCCTCTTCTGAATTACTCATGTTCTTTCCAAAGTGGAATCAATGTATTTGGGATCCCGCATCATTCTGGTGTTGACTTCCTATTTTTGTATAGAAGGCATCCTGAGCCTTCTTTCCTAGAGCTTTCATTTCATTCCTTCTTCCTTTCCAGATTACAGTACAGATGTGTGCAGTGAGAAAAGGACTGAAAGGTAGTGACTGTAATGTGGCTTTGCAGGCATTTAGATTCTGATTCTCCTCAGGTGGTGCTTCATAAGTATGCAGTGTGTAGCAGTCCAACATCACACAATAAGAATTCTGGTACAGTCACACATGTGTTACCATCCAGTTGAAGCTCCCCAGTGTCTGACTGATGTGTCCACGCAGAGGAGTACAGCCGAGTGCGGCAGTGGCGGAAGATGCAAATGAACCCAGCAGTACAGCAGGCAGGTATATTTGCAGCACTGGACTTTGCCACCTTGCAGGGATGGCCCCTCTTTGGAGGGTACCTTACATTACTTTACTCACTTTGAGCTGTGGCAAACAAGCAATGCTATGCTCAGAGCCCTCCTGCTCATTGGGTTCCTTCCTGAAAGGAGTCTGATCCAGCCGAGCCAAGTGCTCTTAGATGGCTCGGATTTCAACAGGAAAGCAAGTAATGGAAGTATAACATAGTATAATGGCCTGATCATGCTCCGTTTATTTTTTAGGCATTTTATTTGCCCGTTTGTTTCTCCCCATTCCATATAACTTTTCTACTCCAAAATCTCTGTGATTGATCCAGACGCCCTGGCTTTATTTGCACCTGAAGCCCTCCCAAGCAGGAGCTACATGTCTTGTACCCTCCGCATCAGGACCTCCTGCTGCCTCTCCTACGCTTGGCTGGTCAAAATGTCTACATGCACCCGCTGAGCTTCTGAACAGCAAGAAGAAAACGTTAATAAACAACACGCTGCCGTTTCTTCCTTAGATGCAGTCACAGCATCCAGCAAAGGAGGAATGAAGGGACAGATTCATATCCATGCGGTAGAACAGTTGTTTGGTTTTTGTTTTTTTAAGGTGCAACAAGAGGTTGGATGAAAGGATTATTTTGTGATCATCAACCAAGTCTTTATATCTGTGGGCCATTCATCTTAACATTGACCACAAGATAAAAACATGGGCATGACCAGTAGCCAGTAAAACCATGTCTTTCAGCTTGATCTTTCCAAACATGTTCTTTTCCTAATCCGGGCATGGTTACATAGCTGCATAACTACTCACTCGCTTCATTCCTGTTGATTTTTTCTATTACTAGCCAGTTTTAACCTTTAGATGTCTGTCCATCTGTAGAAGTAAAGTCATATATAAAAGGAGCTAGACAAAGCATTTTGTGTCCTAACTAAAGCGCAGTCTACACAATATTCAGAGATTGAAATACAACACAATGCATAATTATTTGAGCAAGTGATAAAGGCCTTCCATAGCAGTTCTACACCATAGCGTATCCATTCATCATTGTTTCAATTAATTAACTGGGAATTTTGGAACTTGCAGTCCGACACATAATGAAGGTACCAAGTTGGGGAAGACTCGTGTAATATTGGTCTGACTCAGGATGAGGCAGCTGACAAAACAGGAAAATAACAAATCCAGTGAATCTCTCATTATGTAAACATCCACAAAACAGTTTAAGGAGTAACTTAACAGTTTAAGCCTCCCCTCTAAAGCAAGATATTCTGTAACAAACATATCCTTAGCAAATGCCTTTCTAGGCCTTTTACACTTACCTGTCTTACAGGGTCGTTTGATGTTGGGGTTGCTGATATAATGTATATAAAGAGCTTTGAAAATTCTAAATATACATGCTAAGCATGAGAAAGAGAAGGAAACTAGGAAGGGTAGTTCCAAAGGCAATTCCAGTTCTCATGGCATGAACAGTTGCATCACACTTCCAAATGATCATCTCATTTTTTCTGACATTCATTTCTAAAGGATTTCTGTTCTATCCCTTAGGATAAAATGTGTAGACTCTAAAGTTTTATCTACTATGCATGTATCAGTATGAGTCACTCTATTGAATAGAAGATCATGGAAAAAGAAAAGGGTTTTATATTTTTTTTTTAGGCAGACCAATGAACTGATGTATCGTTCAACAAGCATGCCTTGATGTCCTAGTAGCATAGCCATAAATAAATTAGTATGAAGAACATTTCCAATGAAAATCTATACAGGTAATTCTGAATATGGCCATCATTTTGCAAACCTCCCATGCAGAATACAGCCATTAGTCCCACGAATGTCTGTTTAAACTAGAAAGTTATAGAAATGAGAGATCCCCCCAGGAGTAGTTACAATAAATCTTTACTGACTTGTCTTTATAAGCAAGGAGGTGAAGGAATCGATAGCTGAAAATGCTCCCAAGGCAAAATGTAACCTAACTTCATCTGAAAATGTTCATTTATTAGAAAAGGTGTAAAAAGTGTCTCTAGGCACTGATAGTGTTGTTCCAAAGACTGGAAATGGAAAAGTCACTTCAGGGAAAACAAATTTCTGCTCTGGCACTGTTCTTAAAACACAGGCTGTATTCTGATGACATATCAATCAAACAGACACCATTCCATAGTAAAAATTAAATTTTCACTATTTATAAGAGAAAAAGACAAAATGTGGTACAATATGCAAGACTGAGGGTGCAATTTCAGCTCTGAAAGTGACCACATGATTACTCATCAGTGTACATTCAGACAGTGTGACTTTTCTCCCTGCAAGCATGACTGTTATCTCACAAGAGAAAGTAGCTTGGTTCACTCATAATGCCAATCCATGCTCGGTTGCTCTCCCCAGGCTTCCTCTGGCAGATAATTGAACACGCCATGGTTTGTTTTCTGAATCCTAGCATGTTTCCTTCTCTCTCCCTTGTCCTTCTGCCTCTCTGTATTTCAAATGTCCTTGCAATGGAGTGTCACAAAAAGCAGCTGAGGTTTGTTTGTTTGTTTGTTGTCACTCTTACCCACTGCCTCTGAAGCCTGATAGAGAAACAAACACAAACAACCCACTGTTCTGCATTCACATGTAATAGCAACCCATGGTTCAAATAACACAAAGCTCACAATCCACCACAAGCCATGGGTTTGCCTGCTAGATGTCATTTCATGGTTAACCATCCATATTTCATAAGAAATGCAATTTAAAATTCAATATAAGCACATATCCATATTCACACAACACTACAACTCGGAATTGAACAACCCATACCATGGGTTAGTATCTGCAACACTTCGGTGTGTTTATTCTAACTATCCTATCATGTGAATTTATCACCAGCAACTGCAAATACAAAGTGAGTCACACTGACTGAATCTAGAACTTTAGTTCATTTCTGCTTTCCTAATAATGTATTAACATTTATATCTTGCCTCTTCTCTAAGAGATCCAAGCTGATCTCCTCTTCACATTTTATCCTCACAGCAGTTCTGTGGGGTGAGCTAAATGGAGGGGAAGTGACTGGTCCAACTTCACCCAGGAAATTTCATGCCAAAGTGGGAATTTGAACCATGTTGTCCTCATTCAGGTCCAGCTATTATGCCAAACTGGTTCAGCTTCTGCTACCTTCTCCGTTGCTTGGCCCTTGCTAAATGCCACACACCTTCATATTTAGGACCGAGTTTTAAACCAGACTGATCAGTTTTTGCTGTCCCATTTATAGGTGATGAAACTGGGAACACTTTGGCTGTTGTGGGGAAGAAATGTCAGTTTGCTTGTTTGTTTACTATTTTTATAAGGCCACCCTAAAACAAAGTTCCCCCAGCAACTCCCAAGAAGACATGCAATTTAAAATTCAATATAAGCACAATAAATTTATAAGTTTGGTGCAAAAATAGGGAGAATAAAACCCAGTTGTAGACACATTAAAAGTTACACTATGGGGGTGACACTGGTAGCAAAAATAGGAAAAAGAAATGGGAAAGGTTTTCCTTTGATGCATTCCACTAAGAGAAGACCATGTTTCCACTGAGCCCACGTGTCAGTGGTGGGTGTGGCTAAAGCCCCTGGTGGGCAGGGCCAGAGTTCAAAGTGAGTGGATTGCCCCGCTTTTTCTTTCTCTGCCATCCCTCTTCTCTCTTTCTCCCTCTTGCCTTCTCTTCAGCAAGCTGCAAAGGAATGAATAAATGATTCTTCCTGGGGGCCTGAGCTAATCACCTCCACAAGGATTTTCAAACTAGGACTTGGGCCCCTTGAAATTATGCTGAAGGTTACTTGCACCTACCAGGATGTCAGGATGCCCGCCCTCGCGTATCTGTAGCCATGTGAAAGGTATTACGTTATTATTTCATTAAGAAGCAGTGTGTTCTTGCAGTGGTGAGAGTGTTGGGCTGGGGCATAGGAGATCCAGGTTCTAGTCCCCACCTGGCCATGAAGTTCACTGGACAGCATTGGGCCAGGTCTCTCTCAGCCTACCTACCTCACTTCACAGGGTTCTTGCAAGGTTGAAATGGAGAGGAGGATTAAGTAAACCAGTTTGTTCTTCTTGCAAGAGGAAAAGAAGAGAGGATGTTTATGTAACAAGAAATAAATAAATGATGGCACCTCTCTGTGTGCACGGTGGTATTTGGCTGTAGACACCGGACAGGAATTTGACTTTGAACAGGATTTATTTTTCAGTTCTGACATACCAGAAAGACTGCCTTTTCCCAGCAGGCCAGTAAAAGAATGCAGCATGTTCCCCTTAAACCAAACCAAATGGAAATGGCATGTCTGAATAACTGCAGTGCTTTGTGGACCTGCTCCCAGAGGAAGGCTGGGTGTCAGAAGCTTTCAGGAGGCCCTGGAAAACAGGCAGTTGGCTCTAGTGCTCTTTCCTGTTTCCTGGCAGTAGCTGCTGGAGTGACTACTTATTCTTGCCACTTCGAATGTAGAGGAACTCTGAGCTGTGCTCCACAGCAGACAAACACACTCACCCTAATCCACGGAGAACATCTGTAGACAGAAGCAGACATCTGTGCAAGCATCTCTCGCTGCAATGGGCGCTGCTGGTGCCAAAGAATTCTGCATTTGTGATTTTGGAGCTGCACTCCTGAATCTAGGCCTTAGCTCTTCAAGGTCCTCTCCATGCTGGGAATGGCCAGTGCACTGGGACAAAAATATCATTCTAGATTATTTTTGGAAGAATTTGTGAAGATTCCTATTTGCAAAAGAAAGAACTTGAGATTTTTAAGCAGGATAGTAACAACAATAATGTGAAGGAGAGCAAAACTGAAAGATTGCTAAGTCCTACCCAGGACTTTCTGCAGGCAAACGTGTGTTCTTGGTCCCTCCACTCCAGCTGTTAATCATCTCTCTGAATAGGATTTTTTCCCCCATTCCTCTGCCCTGTTTGGACTACAAGGAAAATGGGGTTATTTTCGAGACACTGAAGTTTGTTGCACTAGCAGACATGCTGATGCTGCATTAGGTTTCTGGTGAGAAGTCCAAGTATCTCAGATTTTGACACATTATCCTGCACAAAAGCTTGCTGATACTCTAACAGATTGGTGAAGCCAGGCTTCCTTCTCAGAAACCACACTGACTTCCCCAGGAATTTATTTATTTATTTAAACCATTTTTATGCTGCCCCATTCGCAAAAAGCTTCGGGGCAGCTTACAACATTAATAAATAAATATAAATAAACAGTTATATAATTAGAATTAAAAAACCGGAAACATTGCGGCATGTACATAAAAACCCAATAAATACAATTCATTAATTAACAATTAAAATAACTTTTAAATAAAAAGGTCTTGGCCTGGCACCGAAAAACAAATAACGACGGCACCAGGCTGACCTCTCTGGGGAGCGCACTCCATAGGTGGGGCGCCGCTGCAGAGAAGGCCCTCCTCCGGGTACTCACCCTCCTAATATCTTTCACGGAGGGTTCCCGGAAAAGGGCCTCTGCTGCCGATCTCAAGGGGCGAGAGGGCATATATGGACGCAAGCATTCCTTTAAAATGCTTTCCCTTCTTGGAACTTACTAATTCTTTTATTTTATGCTAAACAAATATTGGGCTAACCAGTTTGTAATTGCTTCCCTCTGGGAGTTTTATGCATACTTGTTTACCTCATGATGATCAAGTGATAACTTATGTTTGTAAAAGAACCATCCCAAACAAAGTACTACCAAGTTAGAGAAAACCAGAATGTGTGAGCGTTGTGCCACGGACCAGGGAAAATATGCTATGACACCAATATGCTATCTTTCTCTTTAGCAGTGCCCCCTACACCCAACCCAGCCAGTGGCCCCAGAAGGATGCCATGGTCACTGGTATAGAAAGCTGCCGAGAGGTCCAGCAGTATCAACAGGGTCACCCCGCCCCTGTCTCTCTCCCAGCACAGGTCCCAAAGTTAGAGTGCGTGCAATTATGGTGTTGTATGTTCATTAGCTTTAATGTTTTTTGTTTGGTATAAATGGTTTAGCTGTTTTTCTTTTTTTAAATTGTACTTTAATATAAAACTTAAGGTATTTTCATGTTTGATTTTCCTGTAAACCTCTTAGAGATACTTTTTAAATATGGTCAATGATGATCTAGAAATCCTTTACACAAATGAATAAACTGGCCCCATGTAGCATCAAAAGGTTAATGAGAATCCAACCTGTAAATGGAATTACACTCTCACACACACAGAGTCCAAAAACCAGCCCTTTCTTAAGACATTGTTTCACAAAACAGTTGAGCACATAAGAGATAGAACACATGAAAGCCCCATCTTTAGGACAAAAAAGATATTGGTACAATTAAGTACTTTCTATTTCCATTCCATTTTTGTGCAGAGAAAAGTTTGTAGTGGCAATCACCGCTATGCTTCATGCCAATTTTCCATTGCATTGCATTTTCCATTGCATGATATATAAATGTATCCTGTATACATTATGCATTTAGTTCAGTTTCAGTTTTGTTGTAGTTGCCATGGCTCTCAACCCAGCAACCCCTGGAACCGTAGGACTATGCAGGCACAGAGAAGACTCAGGACCCTCCCCAAATGACAGTCCTGTGGTTCCCTGTGTGGATCTGTGGCAACTAAAGATGTTTCAAGTTAATATAAACTTAAAATGGAGCCCTACATGATTAAATTGCTGGAGAATTCCAAAGTGGGTGGGAAGTGTTGCCCCATGCTCCATTGTGTGGCTGTACCATGGAAGACAGAGTGCCTCATTATGAAGTAGTAACTGCCACGTTCCCTCTACTACAGATTAGGACCCACAACCAAACTAGGAGCTTTCCCAGTGATGGAATGAAGGTGTTTTCCAACTGGACTCAGCCTGCTGTGATATCGGCAGTCCAGGATCTTCTAGCCAATCAGCAGTCGCATGGTTTCTGCCCCACCATTGACTGAATTGCAGCAGCTCCTCTGTAAACAAATTAAGTCACTAGAAACCACAGCCTCTCTCCACACGTGCTGTGTTCCTTCTCTGTGTGTGTGAGCAGGAGCAGGCGCAAAACACAGGCGTTGCGGAGAAGGGCCTTGGGAAATGTGGTTCAACATTGGTGGCCTTGGGTTTCTTCGATTCACTGCTGGCAGTGCTTATATACCCCAGCCAGATCAGCTCAGGTGAGACTGCTCTGTTTTTAAATTACAGCCACCTTTGCTGAGTATTAGAGGGTAAATATGGTAAAAAGCAATGTTGTTCCAAGAGACTGGCACAATGATCCCTTATAATTATGCCTTTCTAGCATCAGAAGGAGCATAATGGAGTGGCCACAAAGAAAAGCAAATGCATGATCAAAAGGAGGATGCAGTCTTGCTTAAAACATGCGTGTTCTAATTTATACGGATCTATGTGCACTTAGGCATAATTACTGAAGTAGAAATACAGCACATCTCTGTATACTCAGGAAGACTGTGGCAAAGTGACCTGTGAGCCTGCTTAGCATGCCGTCCAGGTGCTAACTGTTGATGGGCTAATTCAGATCCTGTAACCACCGAAATAACACTGGCACTGGCTACAGCATGGGGAGGCCAGAGGCTTGGAAACTGATGTCTGCTTCTCCAGCATTCAGAATAGCACAGCTCCACAGAAAAAGGACAATTTTCATGCAAAATTGTATTTCATGAAATGCAACACCATTTATTTATTTTCTTAGATTAATTTCCATTTCTGTTCCTCCATCCAGAGGCAACGTTAAGGGATGGCGCTTCTTTCATCAGGAGCCTGAATTTTCGGGGGGAGGGGGCATCTGCCCTAACACTTTGTTTAGCCTTCATGTGCTTCACTTTCTGATTCCTCTCCTTGAATCTTTCTGTGCTCCATTTTGTTTTGTTTTCCCCTGAGATCAAATGCCCTCTTCTCCCTAGTTCATACATTCCTTTTTTACAAACAGGATGATCATTACACACACACTCTCACACAGAAGGAGGGAGGGAGGGAGGGAGAGACTGACTTTAGAGCACTTTGTGGTTTCAGCCCCAGATCCTTTTGGTACCTAGAATCGTCCTTGCTTCCACCACGACCCTCACCTCCCCTTCTGCAAAGCACCATTCAGATCTGATGACCACAACCAGTGGAGGAAGAAGACAAGAAATCTGGGGCAGTTAGAATAAGCCTCTGTATGGAAAGGGAAATAACTGGCTGAAAACCTACTAAATGGTTAATGCAAAGTGGGAATAGGGAATGGAATGTTTGCTTTCCTCTCTGGGTAGCCTGCTCTGTGCTTCTTTTGGTGTCACTTCTGCCTACATTATCTTGCCTGCTTGTAACAAGGTGCCTGATCGTGTTAAGTAGAAACCCTGTTTACAACTTGCCATCGTTCCTGCCCCAAGTACAGCTGGACAAATCATAAGCTAACTCTCCCTAAATCATTCTAACTCTCTAAATCATTTTAAAAATCATTCCAACTCTCCATCAAGGCCCACTTTTTCAGAGAGTGTGTGAGTGTCTGTGTGCACGCACATATGTGTGTGTACATTTGGTATCCCACCTTTTGACCAGAAGGTTTGCATTCTCCAAGGCAGCATAGGAAGTAAAATATTAAAATCATTCTGAATGAATATCGCAAGCCATAATCAAACTGGCCATTACACTTGATGAATCAACAACTTCATATGGTGCCAAATGCCTTTTGGAAAAAAGAAGGTTTTAACTAGAGGCCTTGATATTAATAGCATGAATGCCCACAAATTGTTCTGAAGAAACTGTTCCAAAGTCAGGGTGCCACCAAGAGGAGATATCATCTGTGGGATCTCCTCCATTTACACATATTTCACTTCCAAAGGCTGAGACACTCAGACCATGTTCTCTATAGCACATCTTAATGCCAGGTAGGCTGATTTTCATTCATTCATTTTATTTCTGTCTCACTCTCCCCTTCCAAGGAACTCAAGACAGCTTTCAGAATTCTCCTCCTCCTCTCAATCTTACCCTCAAAACAACAACCCTGTGAGGTAGGTTGGGCAGAGAATCTGAGACAGGCCCAAAGTCATCCAGTGATCCCCATGGCTGAGTCCCAGTCCTGCACTCTTAACCACTATACCACACTGGCTGCACCAGTTAATGTGTGTGTAAGCCATCTTTGGACAGCCTAGTCCCAGGGCATTTCATGTCTTACAAGTCATATACGGTGTGTTGAAGTGTTTCCAGACTAACCGCTAGTCTGTGCAAACCTTTCAGGTGAACTCTTACATGCTTTATTGATTGATTGATTGATTGATTTATATCCTGCCTTTTTCCTACAAAGGGCTCAAGGCAGCTTACATCATCCATCTTATCCCCACAACAACAACCCTGTGAGGTAGGTTGGGCTGAGAGTCTGTGACTGGCCAAAGTCACCCAGTTGGCTCCATGGCTGAGCGGGGACTAGAACCCAGGTCGTCTGAGCCCCAGTCCCATGCTCTTAACCACTACACCACACTGGCTCCTGGGAGTAATCCCCACTGAATTCATTGGAGCATCCTTCTGAATAGACACGCATAGGATCGCACTGCTAAGCCCCGGGTACTTCTCCCAGCAACAACCTCACTGCTAAATTTCAGACCAGCCAAAATTTCAGAAAAGTCTTCACAAGGCTTTCCACATTGCGTAGCTCAGGCATTATCAAGTCAGGATCAGCTGTGACAGAATCCTGTTTGCAGAGGAAAAGGATGCAGGCACAACCTCAAGTGACCCCATTCAAAGGGACAGGGTGAAGAGTTGCATAATGCCCTACTTTGAGAGAGGGTTTATACACCTGAGTATATCAGCTGAAGTCAATAGTGCTGCCCAAGGTCGTGCTTGGATTCCTTGCTAAAGTGTGGCATTTGCGTTCCTGCTTCGATTTTACACAAACAACATTGACTGGGAAATGCATTCATCATCCTTTTGTGGGCAATCTAGTTTTGAGGTGCCAGAGCATGCAACTCAGGAAGATTATGTAGCATTCTATTAAAAATACCAAGATAGACAAACCAGAGAGCAAGTTTGAAATGATTAAAAAGTATGTTTAAACACACAAAAAGCCATTTACCGCCTCCCCCCACCCACAACTTGTATTTTGATATTTGCAGTATGTTGAAATAAGTTTTGTTCTTTTTTGTTGATCCTGCATGAAATACAAGCAAACCTTTGGGGGGAATCATAATAACGTGCACAAATCTATTAAAGAAAGGAATGTGGTTCGGAAGGCATGGGAGGCAGTGGTAGGGAAAAGAATTTCATTTTCTGCAGACAAGCACAGATTTTCTCCCAATTTCCCCTCAATTAAAAAAGAAATAGCCTTATTAAAAATGATGACTAGGCTTCCTTCAAAGGCAAGTGCTTTGGACAATTGTCAAACATGCTGATTTTCAAGAAATTGAATTTGATTGAATCTTGTTTAGATACCCACCCCAGAAGAAATGGATGTACAAGGAGTGCCCCTCAAGCACAACTGTTCAAGCACAGTGTTACCAAAGGGAAAGGCTTTTTTTCCCTTTTTAAGAAGATTTGGACGCAATAAGCAAACCAGCTAAGTGAAGGCACAATGACTTTATTAAACCATAAGGCATGGCGCAGAAGAATAATGTTTCAATTGTCAATGCAAAGGGCAGCATTTAACTATACAATGCAAGAGAGCCCAGCTTTTAGAGTACAAAGTGTAAAGCAAGAGAAAGGACAATACTGAGGTCCCTACTGCTGTCAGGAACACCTTAGAGGAATGGCAATAGATAAACCCCTGGAATGGGCAGGCATACAGCACCTTCAGGCTTCAAGACTAAACTGAGGTTTGATTCAGCTGTTACTTACTGTATATACAATTAGCTTCAGTTAGATTCAATTATCTCTCGCCTTCCTCCAAGGTCAACTGCTTCACCTTGCCAGAGCCAACACAGAGGACTGATATCTATCCTAGATACTCCCTTGCCAAAGTCTTCAAGATCTTGTTTCCGAGCAGTACCATCTCAAGTCTGGAGCCAACTATACTTGGAACATTCATCACCACCTAAGGACCCAGGACCTAAACGAGATCAGCCAGTGCAGGTACAAAAGGAGCAGGGGAAGCACACCTCCTAACTCCTTGAGACTGCAAATGTCTTCTTCATTTTCACTACAAATCAGATGATGCAGCAGTACCTGGGGACAACTTGAGATAAGGCTTCTATTGTGCAATCACTCTCCTTTACTTACAGGATTTTAGGGGCAGAAATCCAGAGGATGTCCTCTTCATTTGTAACCATCTTATGTTTTCTCAGCACTTCTTCTATTATTTTCTGTGATTCCATTTTTGATAGGTTGAGGAGAAGGTCAGGGTTCATCTTTAGAACCAGCAAGGAATGGCAAAGAGATAATTCACTGAAATAGTTCTAGTTTCTCAAATACTGTTCAATCTCACAGCTGCTCAACACAAGAACAATATCTAAAGGAAATGCTTCACTCACGGTTACGTATTTATTCTGATTGTTGCTCTAAGCAGAGGGAAATGTCTGGGCATATATGTTAGTCAGGAGTTAGAGTACCTGCTGAGCAGATGGTTTAGGTTTCGAGGATTTAGTGGGGGGAATTGTAGCCAGGGAAGTGGGGGTCCAGAAATAATATCAAATATCATCATTCTATATCCTAATCCCAATTAATTTCTCTGTGTGCTGCCACTTAGGGAAAATGGCACCATGCACAAACACAAAGAAAACATCAGCTGACTCAGAGGAACTCTGGAGGTTTGTAAAAGTTTCAAAAACTCCTTAGAGGGGGAAAAACCGGAAGCAGCCCCATGAGGACAGAGCAAGGCCAGCATCAAGCATAGGTATGGTTGGGTAACTGGGGGGCCCAACATCCGACTGCAGGGTCCCACTGACAAGAGCCCCCTGGATTCCCCTTCTCCACTGAGACCTGCTTGTTCACCTGGTCCAGGTAACTGTGGTTGTGAGTCGGAGGAGCAGCAGGTGCTGCTGCTCCGTGACTCACTGGCTCTCTGCCTGTAAGCAAGCAAGTGGCAGCGATGGTGAAGAACAAAATGGGATGCACCCAGCAGCTGGTGACAAGGCTAGTTAGAAGGGCCCACCAAGGGAAGGGCCAGTGAGGGGTTTTGACAAGGGCCCTCAAAACCTGGAGCTACCAGTGGAGCTGAGGGTATTCCGGGCACACAGTGCTGACTGGCTGTTGAGGGGAAGAATGGAATGGAATGGCATGGCATGGCATGGCATGGAATGGCATGGAATGGCTGGACTCCTGAAGAAGGAACTTTCCACACTACAATATTTTGTACCCCCTTTTGTATGTACTAATGGCTGATTCCAGGACTGGCCCAAGGACAGATTTTGCTGCTGGTGGCAAGGATGCTACCCATGCACCCAAGTCAGAGTGCTTGGTTTCCAAATCTAGCCAAGTTATTTTGCTACATGGGGTGCAACTTCCAACAAACACTTCTCCATCCTTGGGAGTAAAATACAGTAACAATGTGCTATCCATCCATGTCATCCCAAATTTGCTGCCTGAGACAGTTTCTTCACTCTTCCTCATGGCAGAAAAGGCCCTGGCTGCCTCCTCTCCAAATGGGCATGCTTATGTAGGCAAATGGTGCCATCCACACATGAGAAAGGAGCATTAACTGGGTGGAAGGAACCTTAACATTTAAGGTTAAAGGTAGACCCCTCAAGGTTCTACCTTTATAAGCAGCCTAAAGCCATTTTTTTAAAAAGAAGTGTTTAAATTATGTTTTGAAAACCTCACCAAAACAGCCTAAGAATGAAAAGTTCTCTATTTCAGTTTGACTCTTTCTTTTTTGCTCCTAAAACATCAATAGTGACCAAACAAAAAAACCCATTGCTACACTGATTTGAAAAGCAGTCCCTTCAGCAAGAACATTGAGATTAGAAAGGTAAAAAATGACTCAGAAAACAACAATTTAAGGGTGGTCCAAGCACTGCCAAGAGAAAAATCCATTCCCAAGAGCACTGCTCCAATTTCAGATGCTATTTTAATATGATGTCCAAAATTACAGCTACCACACATTGTACATCATTCCTTGGCTGGCATTTAATTTCTCAGCCCATATGACAAGTTTGATGTCTTAGTACCAGCACATCATCTATATAAGCAGCTGCATTCTCAGGTTCAGAAATAGGAGCCAAATTCTCAGGTAAGAGGAGGGAAGAAAGCACACATGGTATGCATGAGAAGTGCAATGAAAATCTGGCAATTTATTCACAAACTCTAACTCTTCACATTTTAATAATCCCATGAAAAAGAATTAATGCCTATTCAGAAGACAGACAGACAGATGTATCTTCCTCATCATGAGGCATGAAGGAATCAGTCATCTAAGAAAAGACAAAAATTAGAATCTTGAGCTGGTGCAGTGTCTCATTGTACCACAGACTGTCAGGAAAGCACTTTATGTTAGTTTGCAAAGTCCTCCTCAGCAAGTGGGAAGGAAATGGCACTGCAATGCATATGAGTGCAGAATATCCCCAGCTGGGAGTTGGATTTGGGCAAGAGAAGAAAGGTGCCATGCATGAGGTGCAGCAGGCGGTGGCACCCATGAGCCCCAGAGCAACTTTCTTGGTGCTCACCAAGGCACACCCCCCGCCACCAGCTCTAAAATTTATATTTAAAAGCCAAGTGTCTTCTCAGGAGCTGGGATCTCCTCCAGGCCAAGTGAGGCTCTCAAGCAGCTCCTGTCTTCTTTTCAAGCGAATGCCTCTGAGTCAAATGTGGGACCCAGAAACGTTCTTGGGAAATGAGGATGGCTGGCAATTGCAGGCCAGTACATTCCTCTTCAGGATACCTATTTTGCACTGGTGCCAGGACTGTTTCTCACGGACCCCAAGAAAGTTGCCTTACATCTGTTTTAGAGTACAGAACCCAAGCAACAAGTGGGACCCGCAACAAATGCACAATCCAATCACCTCCATGGCAGGTGCTTACAGCCTTCAAATAACAGGGACAAGGCACAGAGGTGGTGCTCTCCATTGCTGCAGCACCTCGCGCCCTGCATTTAACCTAGCCAGCATTTGTGGCCATCTAGATCATGCACCAAGGAGTGGGAGGGATGGAGGCCACAGAGCCAGTAGGAATCAGCATCAGCCCTTGGCCCCAGCCTTCTCTTTCACCCCCGCTAGCACACCCCTCCTTGCCTCTCCAAGCCCCAAGTGCAACCTCAGGAGGGACAGCTGGGTTTTTTGCATGCCAACAGTGAGGGCAACATGGCGGTGGCCCAGCCTGCAGAGGCTCAGCTCTAAGACCACCGAATCTGGGAGCTGAGGCTTCAAGGAAGCCTGAAGCCTTGCAGATGATGTTGGGAAGCCATCGGATTGCACCCTGGATTGCCCCTGGAGATTGTGAAGGGGAGATGTTTTTGTTCATTGCTCACACACCCTCCAGCCCTAACCTTTTCCTCCCCAGCCCTGTATCCATTCTCTGCCACGTCTGCCACTGCTCCTCACTCATTAGCTGAGCAGAATAGGGGCAGATGAGAACATAAGGACAGGAGTCTTGTGCTGGGAGCTGGGGCTTGGCATATGTCTCTCCCAGTTTACCACTGGCCACACTGGGCATAATGATAGGGATGTCCACTTCCCTTACTCTTTCACCTCGACTCCCTCAGCCTCATAGACCCATGAGCAGATGCATTCCCTATCCAAATGTACCTTTCCTAGTAAACCTGTTATGCCTTTGTGTACCAAACTATAGCCCTCTCCCCAAGTCTTTTGTTCCCTGGAACCGGGACCCAGAAAATATGGGACTAAAGGCCCACTGAGTGGCTCAAGCACACTCACTACAGAGATCTGTTAACAGGTTCTTCCAAAAATACCCTGACCATTTAGAGATCGCTGCTCACAGTCCCACCACTGCTGTGCTGCTTAGCAGATTGGTGGGGAGCAGCTAGGCAGTGGCAGGAAATGGGGCAAGCAGAGGAGGAAATTGCAAGTTGCTGAGAACTTCACATCTCCCCTCCCTGCTGTTTCTTCCCCTGCGTTGCTCAGCTGAACAGTGGGAGGTGACTGCAGGCATGGGAGATGGTGTGTGTTTGAGGGAGGGAAAGGGGATGTATGAGGTGGGCAAATACATAAGAATGGGGTATGCATGTGTATTTGTGTGCATTAACTGGTATATCTGCATGGGGCATGGAATAAACAAGGGAATGGAAGGGTATGCCAGAGAAAGCAGAAAAAATACAGTGTCATTTTTGGTGATGGCTCCACCTGCTGCCTGCCTTACCCACCATTAGCTTGTGCCCCCTCTCAACCATTTTTCCCAAT
Source organism: Varanus komodoensis (assembly GCF_004798865.1). NCBI lineage: Eukaryota > Metazoa > Chordata > Lepidosauria > Squamata > Varanidae > Varanus > Varanus komodoensis. Next base: position 52,782,040 of record NW_025335268.1, read on the forward strand.
AAGAAGGAAATGTTGGCACGTTCTCGCTTTAGACTTTTTCTCTGTCTCTCCCTCTCAGCTCAACAGCCAGCTGCAGTTCTGCAAGTCTACAGATGTTTCTTGGAATGTGTGACAATCCTTTTTCCAAAGAGTATTTTTTTTTTCTTTCAAAATACATACTTCTATACTTCTGCAGGCCTACTGGCAAGATTCCCCTATTTAGGGTGGCCCAATTTTGCATCCAGAGTGATCGATACATTCAAACCAACTAGGTTGCTGATCCAAGGTGATGGTCAAAAGAACTGAGTTCACAACCGATTATTGAAAATGGTCAATTTAAAAGGACATCTCACTTTAGAATTTTAACAAGCATCACTCAGACCAGAATTGCTGTTTTTTGTTTTCATAGACTAGGTGCAAAGTTCTGAATTATGCACAGTGTGAGAATCAAATGTATGAATTTGTGACACTGCAAAAAAAAAGTGTCGCACTAAGCAGGGAGGTGGCACCCATACAAGAACCTCCCAAGGTGATCTTGGCAATTGGGCAAAAACACTGATGCTCCTTCAGGTGACAAATGACAATTTAAATAATGAATTCTTGATTAAAAATTGTCCATACAGCAACCATAATAGTGACTAATTCTCAAACAATACACAGGTTAATGAGTTTCCACACATTTGTCAAATAATCCTGGATAACTAACAAATGAGTATGTTTACAGATAATTTACTGCTAAATATGAGCTACATTTATGTACAAAATGGTGAGCTGTGCACAGCATGCCCAGCTACTCCTTTGCTAAACAATTTACTTTTTTAACCCATGCTGAGACTATTTTGTTTCTCATATTCCTCACCCACAGGCAGAGACATTTAATAATTTTCATTTCCTTCTCCGGACTGCATATCTATCGCTACTTTTTTGTTTGTTTCCTCGCTTCCCAGAGATATAATTTGCCATGGCTTCGATTTAAAGGTGGCAGGGGTTGCATTCCCCAGTTGCCCATTACTTTTTTCCTATTAACAGTTCATAAGCAGAAAGAGGACATTTTCTACTGTCTCACTGTTATAGCTCCAAAGAAGCCATTCCTTTCAGTCACCGAGAGCAGGCTACAAGACTAGTGCAGTGTGTAATCTCCTCATGGACCTCGGGGACGCATTCATCATTGTCTGGACCTGAGCAATATACAGCTTCTCCATCTGCCTGAACACAGGCCTGATTATTAAGTTGCTGGGCATTCTGAAAAAGCACGGATATTAATTGGTAATCTGAAACCTGGACTAATCAGGCTGTGTGAATGCGCACGTGCGCACCTGCCGGTAAGGGACAATTAATGAGATCAAGGAAAGAGAGTCACCTTCTTAAGGATTGCTGGTAATACAACCGGCTAAGATCGTGCCTCTTGTTCCCATCGACAATGGCAGCTCTTCCCTGAGAAGATCACAGGCAGATGTCATGCTTGCCCGGCACTGATGTGGAAATTATGACTAGCACCAAGAACCGTGATGAAAGGATAATTAAAAAATAATTAACAAGAATAATTTGCACAGGGCCATGGGACAAAGGCTTATATTTCATCAGCTGCAGTAAGTGATTAGATAGGTACACAATGTTTCTACAAAATCATCAGTCATTTGTAGTTTTGAAATAAAATCCACAGGGGGCTGGGGACAGGACAGAATGGCATTCAGGGAATAATAACTCATTATTTTCTTCCTTTTGTTTCTTGTGCTCTTGATGGTCCAAGTCACATGACCAGGAAGCTTAATCCAAAGTATGCCATTCAGAATGAATCGCTTCACTGTTCTTTGGATTACTGTATTTAGCCAGGAGTGAGACAATCAGTATTGTCAGGAGTGGTAACTCAGGGGTGGAATTCACACTTTAGATCCGAGGACTTGGGCTCCACGCAAATGCCCCAAGATCCTAGACTGCAGAACCAGATAGCGCTTCTGCCTGAGGCTTAGCGGGAAGTGAGTGCCACGCAGAGTCAGGCCTCATGGGCTGGCTGGATTTGCTGCCTAGTCTTCATAATAGCGTCGAAAAGAAATGGAGTGAATGTATGGATCAAGCCTTTAGGATAGGGATCAACCCTTCCCTGTTTTCGTTTCTTAAACCTTAAATTATTCATGTCTTGAATATGAAGAAAATTGCACATTTGGGGAAATTCTTATTTTAAAAACACTGGTATTCTCACCCTTCTGCACTGACCCAATCCAAAAGGCACATGGAGAGCTCCTTGATTTGCCTGCCTCCCATACAGCAGATAAAGAGGAGAAATCTGTCGGGAGAAAGAGCAGGCAGCCATCCCACCCTGGGCCTGGCTGCACAAATTGGTCCTTTTCTGTTCCCCCCACATTTGAATATCTTTATTCTTAATCTTAGCGTCTTCCTTCCCTGCATAGGAAGACTTGGTGAGTGTTGCTGAGTTCTCATCAGAAGAGAACTGGAGCAAAATCCCCACCTGTGAACAATGAGCAACAGAGCATAGCAGTCCAGGAGCACCGAAGGCCAGGAACACTTTTGGTGTCACCCCACTGGGCAGCGGCCATGGTGGCGAGGTGTGTGGTGACCATCACAAACTGAGCAGGCCATCTCTGCAGACGAGCTCTGCTTTCCCCTCCAAGGCCCTTTTGCCCCTATTCTTGGTAGGTGGGTCCAGAGGGGCCAGACAGAGGACCAAAGTACCCGGGGTGACTTCTATCCTGCAGAATCATCCGCCTGAATATGGAGACTCCCCACGGGAGCATCTGGAGCCAGTCCATGGGCCTGCAGCCAGGGGGAAGGGGCCCAGTTATGCCCCAGAGAGTTGCAGGGGATGAAGCCCCCAGGACTGTAGAAGCAAGCTCCCTTGCATTCCCGTAGTGATGGGGTTTCCGTGAGCTTAAACTGCAAAACTGCACCTGCTCAGAGAGGACCTTTTAATCCAGGTTTGATTGTCATCGCTGTAACACATCAGGTGTGTAGAAGCAGTTGCAAAGCAGGAGGAGGCCATTGGGGAAGGGAGAGGAGAGGAATCTGACTGTACTTTTCACAACTGACCTAAGGCACAGGGAGCATAAGGCCATTCAGTCTGGAGTCCAAAATGACTCGGCTGTTCCTCCAAAAATTCCTGCCAGACTGGCCAAGCAGGGAGGGGAGATCTGTCGGGGCAGGTAGCCCAGTTATAACCTTACAGCAAAGGTCTAGCAACTTACTGACACCGTCACAGACAGTTGCTCTGTGCTTCTCCTCTACTGCTTCTTAATTAGTGCAAACGGGAGGGGGGAAGCGAAAGCACGTTCGTTTCTAGACAGTTTTTGATTTGCTTTCTGAGACCAGGAAAAGATTACGGCACCTCTGTCAGTGATCCTGGCATTAAGGGCTCACTTTTAGCCAGCAAAGTCTTCTTAGCGTGCATTATCTTCTTATTGGACAGGACAGCAGGCTACTTTATCTATTAACTTCCTTCTGCTGGATAAGGTTCTCGAGCTGAATGTGCTTAGTTGCTGCATTGCTTGCCTGTTGAGAATAAATCCCAGATTCAGGCAAGTGGAAACACCTCAAGAGGAACATTGATACGGTGCTTCCCCAGCCCTCTGGCACCTCTCCTGAACAGCCACAGGAAAGTTAATAAAGCAGCCCTTCCACTCCAGTAGTCACAGTTTTCTCACTCCATTCCTTAATGCTTAGAGCTTTCATAAACAATTGGGTAGTTCTGTTTTTGTTTTTTCCCCCCGGGAGAAGGCAAACTGAGCAGCACTAGTGCAAGGAGTGCCAGATACCAATATCTGAGAAGCTTGTAGCACAGATTATAAAGTGCTCAATCTGCATGCATCATGATGCTAATTCAGTTATCACTGGAAGCCAGCAGAGATTTGTCAAGAAGTCCTGTAAGACCGAACTTATTTCAATCAAGAAACTTCTTCCAGAGATTGAGGAAATAGTACACTCATGATATATCTTGACTTCAGCAAGTCATAGCAAGTGCCCCATGATATTCTGATTAATGGGCTGATTATGTGTTGGCTGGGTGGTATCCAAACTAGGTGGATCCAAACTGACTGGAGAACCACACTCAAGCAGTGCTCATCAGGTGTTCCTCATCAAACCAGAGGAAGGTATCAAGCAGAGCTCTGCAGTGTGTGGTCTTGGAACATGTACTCATCAATATTTTTTATTAATGGTGTAGAGGAAAAATTGAGGGGAATGCTTATCAGGTTTGGGGATGGCACAGAAATGGGTGATGATGCCTTAGAAGACAGAAACAAAGTCCTAGATGATCTTGAGAGATCAGAAGACTGGGCAAAAGATAAAATAAAATTTAATTGAGAAAAAGTGTAATTTTTCATTTAGGAAAGAGAAATGAAAACTTCAACTGTAAGATGGTAGTTTGTGTGAAAAAGATCTTGGGGTTGATCTCAGGCTGAACAGGAATCTGCAGGGTGTTGTGGCTGCAAAAGAGGGAAGTGCAATTTCAGCTTGTGTCAATAGGAGTACGCAGAAATAGTTCTGCACTGGTCACACCTCACTTTGAATACAGTGGCCAATTTTGGATACTACACTTGGAAAAGAATTCAGATAAATTGGAATGAGTTCAGAGAACAACAAAAATGACCAGGGGACTAGAAACTAAGTCCTTGAAATTGAATGAAGTAGCCATGTTTAGCCATGAGAAGAAGAGACTGACTGAGGCTATAATGTCATTTTTCAGATACCTAAAGGCCTGTCACATAGAAGTTGGCCACAGCATGTTCTCTATAATCCAAGACTGCAGGATACAGAATAATAGATTTTAGTTATAGGAAGACAGATTTCTATTAAACATCAGGGGAAAAACCTCCCTAAAGGCCAGAGAAGTCTGGAACCAATGAATAACAGAACCAACTGCCTCAAGGAGTAGTGGGCTCTCCATCACTGGTGGCCTTCAAGCAGAGACCGGACAGCAATCTGTCAGGGTAGGGTTTGCGATTCTATGATTCTAGTAAAATGGTCACAGTGGATAAAACAGGATAGAAGAAAGGAATGATGAATGGCTTGCAAATGTGCAAATGTGGTGTATATAGTAGCTTATATAATAAAGAATTGTATGTAGGACCAACCTAAGATATTTTGCTTCCTAAGGGAAAGATGATGCACACCTCCCATTCCACATACAGAAAGCAAATGGGAGCAAGGATCTATTCCTTCATCTCTGGTGATGGGATATCCATCTCCTTACCTGAAGCCCAACTAACAAGGTGTTGCTCAGGCCACCTAGAACCCATGTCACAAAGGGGCTGGTCCCACTGCCCACTGACCAGCCACTTGAGACCACCTTTCTCTGCTCAATGGTGAGGTCACCCCCAAACACCTGAGGGATGTGTTCATTAGTGCTGTGAGTGGCCATGTGTATGCTTCCCTCTTTCACAGAGGGCTGTCCTTTATTAGAAGGCATCCTCTTCTTGAAAGGCTGCCCAGTCAAAGTCCAGTTAAAAAACGAACAACCACAAGAGCTGTTGTCCATCAAAAGGTAGCAGCTGGACAGTAGACTGAATGGGAAGGTACAAAGGCTACCTGGTAACAATGTTCTGCACTAAGGAGAGACCACCTTATTTCTATTTCAATTTGTAGCAGACAGCCACCCAGCATTCCCTAGAATTTGCCTAGACCCTCCCTGGTTCTGATCCCTGGACCAAACACTGGATTCAGCACATGACTGCCCAAGCACTGGGAAACAGGAATTTAGTAAAAGGTTAAAAGATGGGGTACAGGGAATTAAAACAGGTAAAACACACAGGGTGTGAAATACACACAAAAGAGGGAGAGGAAGGGAAGAGCAAATTGGAAAGTGGCACTGATACAGTTCACAGCCCATCACAGCCCCCAAGCCCAGTTGGCCTCCTCGGGCACAAAACAACAAAGCTTCACCTATCCTACCTATGCACACAGGTACTATATCAGCAGCAGCAGTCACAGACACAGGGTAGCACAGCATTCTCCAGCAGAGCCTCTGGGCAGCAAGAGTGGGCCCTCTCCTCAAAGAGGAAAGTCGAGCCCGTATAGGCTCTCTTCTTTTATTCCCCACTGCCAATCAAGTAGCTCATGGGGTGACAGCACATGATCGATCCACAGTGAGGAAAATTTGCCTTTATTGCCACTTATCTCCTGTCCAGTCCATAGGAGTAGGCATTCCTCCATCCTTGGGTGTAACTTGCAGTATCTCTCCCTTTGACATTCCCAGAGCCTCTCCAGCCCCGCTGTGGCCTTGGGCACCAGTGTCTCCCTAAGCAAAACTCCTGGCCATCTCTGGGAGAGCCGTTAGCCAGTTCATGTTACACAATTAGAATCCTATTAGAACTCTGTTTAATTACAATTCCGACTAAATTTGTGTCTACACATAGAAATTATGGTATGCAAAATGTGGGCTAATGTGTGTCTTCTTTTGTCCTCATTTTGGTGATGCCTTTCCAAAATGCAATTCTTGGCCATTCGCAAGCGGCAATTCACCCTGCTGGTGCTGGGGAAGGAGGCTCATGCATCTATTTTAAAAAGGGACCTGATTACTCTGTTAGTTCATTTGTAATGCATTTGTTTATACAAACAGCAACTGTTCCCATCCATGCCTCACTCCTTATCTAGTTTTTGCATGGAAGGATTAAGAGAGATCAAGAGCATTTATTCAGCATCTTTGATTCCTGGAGCTCACAAATGTTCTTAAACTGAACCAGGGCAGGCTTCACAGGAGGAGACCTTGAGGATGCTTCAGGGACTGCAGTGTCCACACAGCTGAAGTTCTCTGCATGAGTTGAACCCAGCCTGGAGAATTTTTTCAGAGCTTGGACCATTTGTTGTTGTCTTCCTCTTCCTCTTGAATCCAGTCTGGACCCTGTGATGAATGGTGCTCTGGCACACGTACATGGAATTCCCGCATGCACTGCCCAGTCACTCCAAGCGAGCCCACGATAAAGGGCTGCATGCAGGGAGCTGTCCCCGCAGTTGAAGTGAGCTCAGTGAGCAAATGGAAGGGCATGTAGGAAGCAAAGCCCTATCCATCATTTACACAGAAGTAAACACAGTGATTGCAGCAGGACTTGCTACCAAGGATGTGAATATAGCATTGCAGCGTAAGAATGCAGACCTGAAATTTCTCCAGCGCAGTGAGATCAAAAACACACACTCGGAAAGCAAGCTGCACATTTGATCTTGCACCATCCCACAGAGTGCCACCAGCTTCACAACATGCAAAAGCCCAACAGCTGTTGGGAATGAAAGGGTCAGCTATTCCAGGCATGCATTCCAAGGTCAAGCAGACTCAGACCCATCAGATGAGGGGGGACTCCAGGAACCAGTATCCTCAGACACTGAAATGGAAGGAGCAGAGGGGCTTGTCTCAAAGGCACCCTCCCCAGGTGTTCAGGTGAACACTGAGAATGGTCAGGATTTACAGGTGCAGGGAAGTGGTATGGGAGAAGAACTCCTGCAGCCAACCAAACCTGATTAGGATTCCTAATCCCATGATGCAACACAGAGAGATGGGCCAACCATGTAGCGGGGTGACACAGAAGAGGCTTGCCAGTCTCCGAAAGGAACATCTCAGAGGGAGCGACTCCAGCGGTACTCAAAAGGAGGATGCTAGACTGAGTTCAAAGAACCACTCTGTGCATGCTCAGAGACCCATTCTTTGTTGGTTATGCTTACTGGAAGTGCATTGGAAAATAAAGACCTTTTGCCAAAGACCCATCTGTTGCTTTGGAAGGGCAAAGTGGGAAATGCAGCTGCCAACAACACCCAGCTGTAACTCCATGTAGATTTTTGCCATTGCTTCTACGCAGTGATATCTCTGAGGGAGGGACCTCTTAAGAACGATGCCAAAATTGTGTTTGCTCCTCCTTGCTTTTGGCAGCTGCACTGGTCATAACTGTCTCCTTTTATTATCCTTGCTTTTATGTAGAGTTTTAATGGCCTCCCCACACAGGTGAAATGAAAGACATTTGTTTTCTCTTTTAATACCTCTTTGGGATGAAGAAGAAATCAATGGATTGGACTAATTTGCTGAATAACTTTTCTCTCTCTGGGAGAAACAGCCCTCAGGGGGCAGCCTTCTCACCTGGCATGCACAGGGACTAATTGCAAATTACTCTGACTCTGATGTGGAATCCAGATGCTGGGAATGGCATGGCCTGAAAGCACTGTTTCTAGTGATCAGCAATGACACCGCTGATTATGGACACATTCCTAGAGGACAAGGACGTTGTTTCTTGAAGGCTAATCAGTATTTTCATAAAAAGTGACAGGAAGAGCACATCGTGGCTGATGAACCCTGTAGCAGCCAAACATTAGACCTGCATGAATGAAGCCGCTCTTGTTTTTCTCATTTGGTGGAAACCAACCAACATGAAGTGGCGAAATCAGAATTCCATCAAATCTGACAAGTTAAATGAAAAATTCTTGTTTGCTTCTTGACTCTGTAATTAGGCCCGTGCTAATGGCGCAGTGGTTTAAACCACTGTGCTGCTGGGCTGGTTGATCAAAAGGTCACCAGTTCGAATCTGCACAACGGGGTGAGTTCCCGTTGCTCCGTCCCAGCTCCTGCCAACCTTGCAGTTCGAAAGCATGCAAATGCAAGTAGATAAAAAGGCACCACTTCGGTGGGCAGGTAACAGCGTTCCGTGCACTTCGGTGTTTAGTCACGCTGGCCACATGACCACGGAGACTGTCTGCAGACAAACGCTGGCTCCCTCGGCTAGGAAACGGAGATGAGCACCTCCCCTTAGAGTCAGGCATGACTGGGCTTAACGTCAAGGGGAAACCTTTACCTTTACCTTAATTGTTCACAGTGCCTGAGAAAGATCTACCAGCAATCCTTAAAAGATGGGGTAACACATTTTCTCCAGTTCTTTGAGAACCTCCACAAAGACTAGTAGATTAAAAACAGCTGCTGCTGATACGTCTGCAAATACAGTGGCTCTCACAGAAAGTGAGAGGGTATTTCCATAGTCACAGAAGAGCAAAAGTCTTGCAACATCTCAGTGGACTGTGAAGTACAGAGAGCTATTCCACATAAGCCTTTGCTTTGCTTAAAAGGCAATGTTAAACTCAGATGAATGGGAACTTGCTTTACCAAGATTGCAACCTGATATGTACACTTACCTGAAAGTAAGCCCAAGAGAACACATTAAGGCTTACTTCAGAGTAAAATAAACAGATGATTGCTCTGTAAAGAATTCGGGGCTGCTAAGTCACTGCAGAAAGCAATACTATTTGCTGTGCAGATAACCTGAGAAAACAGCTTTGAGTTCTCACTGAAATCAGCAGAACTACAAAATGTTCAACACTGGCTGAACCACAGTGTATTTCTCTTCTCTGTGGCAAAATCAAGCTTTGACCCCCACCACTGAAGTTCTGGTAGTCCACTGAGAGCTTGTTAGGCTCCAACTGCCATCATCAGTAGAAGTGGTGTAATGATTAAGCATGAGGGACCGGGAGTCAAGAGATCTGTGTCCTGGCCATGGCACTAACTGAGTGACTTTTGGCTGATGGACCCAAATCTCAGCCCAACCTACCTCACAGATTTAAGATGTCTTGAAGGGCAAATAGGCAGGATGTAAATATAATAAATACATACATACTTCTAGGGCAGCCTTTTGCAACACGATACTATGCTAGAAACTCTAGTTCACCATCTCTAAATGGCTTCAGTCTGGCAAAGGCCAGTACAGAAGGTGTCAGAGAGGGTGGTGAGCTGTCCTTATCTTGATAGGTCACAGGTTGAATAACTTTTGCAAATGGTCTGCTTCTATAACATTTAACCCATGATAATTGCTATTTGTTCCCAAGTTATCTAAAAGTTGTAAGCCAAAAGATACATACTGGAACAGAATGCAACATTTATTTATTTATTCATTTATTTATATTAGATTTTTATCATGCCCCATTAGCCATGAGGCTCCATAAGGTTCCCTTGCATCTTCTTATGGGCTTCATGGGGATGGCTGGTTGGCCACTATTGGGAGCAAGGCCTAGGCTAGGTGGACCATCAGTCTGACACATGCCAGATTTCCTGATGTTCTTATTCCCACTTCTCATGAGTTTGCCACTAACCAGTAGGCCTGTTAGCTATCAGGAATAAACCCAAGAATTTCTAATTCTTCAGAAAACCTTGAAATTTAAAAATGGAAGTTCCTAAGCCTAAGGTGCAGTATATACCCCTTTCCTCCTCAAAACAGATGATTTGCGGGAAAGGGATTCCCATGCTAAAATTTTATCCCACTAAAAGGAAATTTAGTCCCAGGAACAAACAACAGCCTGCTGCTGGGGCTGCAGCTTTCTGGACCGGGGCCAGAAATTAAACATGAAGCTAAGACAGATGGGTGTTGAGGGATCCGTTCAGGCTCTCTGCCAAAGCAGCCCCGACACATGCATTTTGGGCAATCTGTGCAGGGGCCTCTTTCCACATACTCACTCATGCAGTCTTTTTCTGCTTCGCCTCTGGCAGGCTTCTCTACAACAATAAACTATGATTTGTGTGTAGTAAATGTAAGAGGCTTTCTCCAGGCAGTAAAACCTTCTGACTATTCTGGACAACACCAGAACATTTTTGCAAGGGGAGAAAAAACAAATAAATCATGTCATTGATCTTTGACCATAAGTTACCATTTGTACTGCAGTCCTCTACCTGCCTACACAGAAGTTCAACAGCACTTACTTCCAAGTAGGTGTGTATAGGATAGAAGTCTTAAGGTATTTAACACAGGCAGATAGATATTAGTGCTTTGTTGGGGAGGCGGGAATCTACCACTTTTTTCAACTATCTCCATTCAATCTGATTTTAAAAAGCTGCTGTTGGATGGTGTTGGAACTTGTGGTGTCCTTACGTAGGAGGTGTCTTTCACTGTGCAACATCTCTTCAGCAGCCTGCAGCTTTCTTAGCTTCCCACATGTCAAGGCATCATAAAGTAATTCCCCGCAAAGAGAATTTTTCAGCGGGCAAAATGCGGGCTGCCTGGGAGGCTGTAAAGCAATGGAGAAACATGTCATAAGAAGCAAAGCACACACGCAGTTGCCTCACGATAATTAAGCTCAAAAATACCACCAACATAAATGAAAAACAATGAAAAATGCCCTGAGAATCAGCTAGAAGAAAAAGGGAGCCTTTTTAAAAGGGGGAAGGAAACTGACAGGAAATTGAAAGACAGATTTGTGCTAAATCTAGTTCTGCCTGTACCCTGGAGATGGGCGCTATCCCTCCCCTGCCAAACAAGAATAATTTTTTTTAAAAGGACGCAATTCATCTGCAGATGAATTCACATTCTCACACACACTCCTTGGCCACCTTGTGAGCAAAGTCAGCACCTAAATAGCAGAGGATGCAAAATGGAGGTCCAACTGATGCTGTTGACTGTTGCAGGGAAGTGCAGTAAACAGCAACCTTTGGAAAAGAGGATGTGCTATAACCCCCGTGGATTGTGAGGCCCACTTGTGAGAAGGTGTTGCAGAGTTTCTCCTCCCACTGGAGAAATTGGGTGAAATTGTCCCCTGACTTTATCCTTCCATATATAGGGCAGAGAATTTTGAGGGTCTCTTTGTGCACAGCTCTCATATCACACACTATCTTCAGCAAATACGTCAGATATATTATTTATTACTCACACAGGATTACATCATCTGCAACAATCTCTAGAACACAGAGGAGCAAGATTTTGCATTATTTGGTATGATGTCCCAAGAAAGAATCCATAGCAGTTATCTGAACCTATCCTACTTCTTAGTAGCAGAGCACATGGTTTGTATGCAGAAGGTCTCAGATTCCATCACTTGGTAGGGCAAAGACCCCATCTGAACCCCTGGACAGCCTTTGCCGTCAGGGTGAACCACGCTGGACCAGATGGAACAGGGCAGCTTTCTATGTTCTCCTGCTTCCTGTCATGCCATGGATCCCAAAATGTGATTGTCCTTGTTCATGCCGTCGGCTAGCACAGGTGCATATGATCTCAGGCTCTGTGTTTCTTCCTGTCTTCACACTTCTTCGTATGGTGATGCACCTTTAGATGATGGCAACAAGAAGAAGAAAGTACATTTCTCATCAGCCTGCACTGGCAGACAATACATTTCCAGACACAGTACAAGGTGTTGGTAATTACCTTTAAACCCTTTCTGGCTTGGTCCAAAATACCTTTCAGAGTGCCTTACCCATATATTCCACCTTGCCTACTAAGGTTCTCTGGGGATAATCCTATGAAGTTTCCTTCAGTAAGATTAATGTCAAAGACCAGAAGACTTTCTCAGTGGTTGACCCTAAGCTGTGGAATAGCCTGCCAGGGGAGATGCATCAAATATACCAAATTGCTACCTTTGAGAGGGAGTTAAAGACTTATCTCTACCAACAGGCCTTCCCAGATTAGTTCTCAGATGGACCTCCCTTAATATGTGTGCTTTTAGTTTATATTTCAACTATTGCTGGTTTTGATATCTTGCGAACCACCCAGAATCTATGAAAATGGAGCAGGATATAAAAATCAAAATAAATAAATGTATAATGGTGAGGCCCACCCTGTCCAGATTTTACTTGTGAGCCTTAAATTAATGCCATACAATATAAACTGCCACAATATGACTAGGCAGTATATAATTTTCTTTTAAATAGCAATCCAGCAGCCCAAGAAAGATTTGCTGATAATGTTTAATAGTGGACAGGAAGCATCTGGACCACTCAGGGTTGTGTGTTTTCTCCGACTGGAAACAACTCCTTCCTTTCTGTGGGGTCTGACATACTCTCGAGTTTTCAACCCAGTCACTGTGGACTATATATAACAAACCGTATAATGCCTAGTTATGTGCACAGAATGAAGCTGTGAAAATCAAATGGATAACAATGTTCAAAGGCAGGCTATTTATTAAACACCATAGGAAGCAGCAGCAATGACACTGGAGTGAAAATGAGGGTCAAGAGACAGTTGGAGAGGGAAAGCAGACGAAAAGGGAACCTGGCAGCACTGATGGGAGGATGGGGAATATCTGCTTTTGTCAATGGAATCTTCCTACCTCCAAAAGGAACACCATAGTTTGTCTTCATGCTAATTTTGCCACACTGTCCAAAAGCAAACCCAGCACCCAACACAAAACCACAACAGAGAAGGCAGCAAAGGTAAAATGTAGATCTGTGAACAACTTCCAGGCAGTCATCTTTTTTTAAATCTGTGGAAATTAAAACCCAGCAACCCAGCCAAGCTCTTGCCTTTAACGATGATCCATTTCAAGGCGCTTGCCTCTGTCTAGTCTCGTCTGAAATGAAGATACCCAAAGGGGCTTCATCACACCCTGCTCTCACTGGTTGAGCATTTCAACACCTCCTTTTTAAGGGAAAGTGAAAAGGGTTGCTGGTCAGCAATAGAGGAAAGGTGCACAATCCCAATGAAGATTTTATTTACTGCTTGCCAATGCCAGATAAACGGACCCTTTTCAGCACAGAGGTGTAAGGAGAGAAAGGTGACCCAGTTAACATCCGTAAAACGTTGTGGTCTATGGTGTGTTTCAATATGGTATCAAGACTTCAGGCTGTATGTGGCTTTGTCTTTAAAGTTATATGCAAATGTTTGAAAAGCACTTGTGGGCATAAAGTGTGGGGTAGATCAAGGGTGCAGCTCCAACAGTCGCTTCCTTGCCTCCTGTGCTCTGTTCTTTTCACATTGAGCAAAAAGATCTGAATGGAGATTCTAAATGCACTCGGCTGGACACATTTAGAACTCTTCGCACAGCTGGGAACACTGAAGGAGCTCCGGAGCTGAATTTGCAAGGAATCCTTCTTTGGAGCTTCCCACCCAGTGTGGACAAGTCAGGGACGGAGGCAGCACACTGGGGAACTACGCACTTGGTGCCTGCCCACACATGCTTTGCATACCTGCACAGGTTTTAAACAACTCATTTGATTGTACAAGCTGGGTAGGTCTCAGAACCAGATCAACTTCTTATGAATTAAGTATTTTCAAATAGCTACACTTTGGTTATTGTCAGCAAGGTAATTGTCTGCAACAGTCACATTACTTTTATGTGTGACACCTACCTACCGACCTACCTTCAGATTCAGAGCCTGTAGACATGGACCTCTTCTTTCTATTTTTCTAGAGTGCCAGAAATATATTTTAAAACAAACAAAGCTAGCTATGCTGATGGAAAGTTCCAAAATCTGTGTTAGTGCATTTATTAGATCCACTGGAAAATCATTCCCTCCCCCGCTCCCGCCCACGCTCCCTCCCCCATCTCTCCTTCATACACATACATACCCCAAAAATGTTGAGACTTTCAAAATCAACAGATTTCTTGTGCAGGCAAGATGATACAAAAAACAGCTCGACGTGGGTCAGGGGAGTGGATGGAGATCTAACATGACAGTGAAGTCACAGTGTCTGCATGTCCAGTCTGCATGTCCCAACACTTTTTAATTTATATTTATTGTGAATTTCAGAATGAAAACCTAAAGAAGTAAAATTTTAAATTTTAAAATATAAAAATATTATAGTTTTCTTCCATGAGATTTGTGTGGCTTTGTTACTATGAATACATGTATAATAAGTGCTGCTATATGTTTTATGTATGACAAGATATACCACTGTTATTTAAGACAGACCCATAGACTTCAACAAAGGTAATCCAGATAACTATGTTTTTGTCCATTCATCAAGTATACCTGAACTACTTCTCCCATTCAAAAATCATACGTTTCATCAAATCCTGCACCCATTGTTATTGCAGGTGGCAGTTTGTTCTTCCAATTAGTCTTTTAGCTGAAATCTACTTACACTGAGCTTGTGATAAGGCCCAACAGATGGATGGATGAATAGCTAGGAAGGACATGTGTATTTTGAGCAGAAAAGAACAAAATTTACTACAGGTCAACAAATAGGCCTTGATAATATAAAGAGAGACTTAAAGAAGCTAAATCCTCCCTCTGCAATTGAAAGTTGCATCCTTCTGATAGATATTTGTCATAGAATGGAACCCCATAACAATTTACAAAACAAAGTATTGAGTTTTTGAAAATCCAAATGGAGAAATAAATGGAGAAATAGGTATTAAATTCAACTTAAGTGTATTTATCTTATCCCATAGAGATAACTTTAAAGATGTCTATTTGTTACAGATGTCCTATAACATCTCATTAATCAGCCTACCAAATTTAGTTTAATAATTTGAGATATATTTCTAGGGACAAGAATTCTCAGCTAAATGATGAAATATGGGCAAAGTCTAAACTGCCAGTAAACTAGCTCTGTGTGTACAGTATCTCCAACTGACTTGATTTCAGACTTTGACTAGTAAATGGAATAGCCAGGTAAATATCCAAAATTATTTATCATCTGCATCAATGCTGTAACAAATGACTTGAGTTCCAAGATAATATTAGATCAGCATAAAAATATGTTGAAATCCTAAACAAGTCTGCAAAAGTCCATGACTATTAACTTTTTGTTGGATTGTACATGCAAGGTATTTCAAATATCAGTGGTGAAAGTAAACTGGCCTGTCTGGTATTACTCTTAAGTAAGAAAAATACAGACAACCCCCATGCTCCCATTGACTCTATTTCTTGAAGCTGACTTTAAAATTTTACCCATTTTCTGAAATTATGCATGAAAACTAAATGTTCAATGTGGCCAGAATACATTTCCTGAGAATTTTGTCAAAAGCCTTCTCCATGTCCAAAGAAATAAAAACAGCTGTATCTGTTCTGTCCATACTTAATGCAATCAGATCAATAGTGAATCTGAGATTATCAGCCACCTGCCTGCTTTTAAGAAGCCCCATGTGATCCAGTTAGGCTAAAATTATAATAACGTGTGGGGGTGTATCAGGCAAAATTGCAGTTAATATTTTAATGTTGGCATTAATTAATGGAATAGGTCAATAATAAGCACAGAAAGTGTGAGCTCTATTAGATTTAACTATTACAATAAGCATCATTAAGGATGGATGAAAGAGAATAAAATTCAAAAATGAAATTATACAGATGATAAAACTTCAGGAACTAAAATGCTAGAAAACATTTTCTACTACTCGGTTGGAAATCTGTCCAGCCCAGGTGATTTCCCCATCTTCATATTAGTTATTACTTTTGTAATTTTTTTCAATACACTTAGGAACCAATAAAAATGTCACTTATAAAATATCCAAATGGAAGATTAACACGATAAAAGAAAACTTCCATGTCCTATTCTGATATTTCAAAACCTTAATTATACACTTCTGAACAAAATTTTAAAAATGAAAGTTTATGTCTTCTGGATGATTATATATTTTATCACTACCATCTTAATCACTGGAATATTTTTTGTTTTGGAGCTGAGAGGTCAAAATCTCCCAATACATCTGTCTTAAATACATCCGCTAAAGCACATTTTGCCTGCTGTGGAAGGATATTATTCAATTCATACTTAATAGGCTATACTTCCCCATAAAGTTGTGCAGTTGGAGAAGTAGCAAACTGAGTTATAAGATGTTTCAACCTTTCATTTAAAGCTCTTCATTGCTTCTTTTGAAATTTATGCTCGTGAGAAGCATAAGAGATGATTCAACTCCAGAGTCCCAAGATGAAATGGGGGAAGAAGGGTTTGCAGACATTCAGATTTTTCTCTGCAGCTTGTGTGATGGTACATCAATCTAAGGAGATATATGTATAATTAAATAGACTTTCTAATTGCTCTAAGGGATGCACTGGTTAAAGGGGACCACAGGCTTCAACCAGGATGGAAACACATCTCAATAACAGCCAAATTTTATATTTCCGAATGGGGGATCCCATGAGCCCAAATTTTTATATTTCCAAATGTAGTGTTTGCATTTTTTTTTTTCATTTCCAAAAGTCACATGACCTCCAGAGCCTAATTTCTATGTCGGCCAGTCCCTCCTTTCCCATGTCATCTTGGGACACTGAACATGCAGATACTGTGACTTCACCATCAAATCAGATTCCCCTCCTCATTCCTCTCGTCAAACAAAAACCTTGCTTCATGAAGAGTTGTTTGTGTTCTTTCAGGTGGCCTAACAAAGGTGTTACATCGATATGGATTTTGGAATCAAGCATATGACATGATTTCATAAATAATGATGATGCAGAAGGCAAACTGCTTGCATTCTAAGCATACAAAGAACACCTGTTCATTGTTAGAAGCACCTGCATTGTGCCTACCTTTGACACAGGTGAATAGCTGTATAAAGTGAAAATGCAGAAATCTTATTTGTGGCAGTTCAACTTCTTGTGCACCTATTGATTTCCCAGTGCCCTTTGCTCATGGAACATTCTCTTGTTCATTACAATTCCAAATTCCTGGATGGCTATTGCTATTGCTGCAGTTCTGGATCACTGAAGCACTACACTTGCTAAAGAAACTTTTTAGAGTGTAATCCATACTCTGGAAAATTGGAATGGCTAATTTTGCATATGAATAGGAGACACTCAATCACTGTCAATGGGACTTATATTGCTTTGCATCTCATTGGGGAAGGAGAACTGAATTTTGATTATTTTGAAACATATAATGCAGATTGCATTTTTTCACATTTCTTCCTTTGGTAGCACTTTGTTGAAATCAATAGAACATCTTGACAATAAGATGTTTGTTAGTCCATTGTTATGTGTTGTACCAATATTGCAAAGCAGCAAGATTTTGGAAAGAATTCTGCCTGTGATAATTGCTTGGGCAAGAAGTATTTTCACTTTTTATGATTTGTTTATATGTACAGTATTTGCATATTGCTACACATTCAAGCAGTTTTCAATGTAATGAGCAACAGTACAAAGTTAAAACAAATTTATTCAGGTTTGATTAATTTCCTGGGGGCATGCACGCATGCACACACACATACACACACAAGAATGTGCACACACATAAACACCCCTCTGGAAAATGGTGTCTTTCTTAAAATTACCCAATTGGAAGGGACCTTAGAGGTCATCTAATCCAAAACCCAGCTCAATACATCATCTGTAATGCAGGATTTGATGAACACCAAATAGATGTTGCCAGGTGGAGATGAGTATCAGTCCTGCTATAGCAAAAAGGATTACTCTGCTCTTTGATAAATTCATAGGATCAACACAAACTTGCTACCATTACAAGATAAGCTGTTTGGAAAACTAGAAACATCACTTGCATAAAGCAGGGGTGGGATGGAGTGGGGGTTCAAAATAAATACAGAGGAGAGTTGTTAAATTACACTTGTTTTTCCGGGAGAAAGGTTTGCCATAAAGGACTTGGCTGTCTCTAAATATTTGGAATGGGTATGTTGACTAAAATTAGAATTCAGAAAGGTTTGCTAAACTCTTAAATCAGCAGATCCATGAATAGAAAGCAGGATTATAATGATGCCTAGCTATGAAATATGAGAAAGTTGCTTAGGCTCTGATTGAGGTAATGGCAAATGTGTATGACTATATTTCTGATAAACACATTTTGGTAATGCTCCAATGTCAATGGGGCAGTATATCCATTTCAGGCTGCAGTCTAATTGTTTAAGGAACTGTTCATGGAGCTGAACTGATTTTGGGGTTACTTAGCTCCTATAGAGTTCACACTAAAACCTGGAGTGGATATACCATCCCACAGACATGGGCACTGCTAGGCTACCCTGCATATATGTACACACACACACACACACACAATTAGGGTCTCAGTTTTGAAGCACCTTAGATTATAAGATTGCTCTGGCTTGGCTCCCGATCCATCTAACTCTTGCTAAGAGGTTGTGTCTGGTTTGCTTACTTTAGGATTACATGGTGACCCTTCTCTGATTCAGCCCTGTAATCAAGTGGAGCAAACCTCCTGTGGCAATGGCGAAATCAGCTTCACATTTCCCGTAGCACGTTTTGCTTGTTATGAGCAATCTGTACTCCTTTGCTCTGGAAATTAGATCATGGGTTTACATGCACTTGATTAACATGATCACAATGGAGGAGAGTGAGCAGGAAAAAAGTAAAAAGTAACAGATGTTGTAATGAGGAAGAGAAAATATTTTTTCCTTGTAAGCATGTGAGTGTGGTGTTAAACCTAGAAGTGAGAGAGGTATTACTCTAAGATGAGGAAAAAATCAGAAGCACCATGAAGTTTGCACCCCGAATTGTTGTCTGTGAACTGCCAGACAAGTGCAATTCAGACTGATCAAGAGCCTTGGAAGGTTCCCCTTTTCTTAACTTGATATCTCAGTGATATGTTCTGATTAGCATGAGAAGTCATGTTACTGTAGAGATCTTGGCTATGCCTTTCCGCAACAAGGGCACTCAAGGCAGAGTGCCCAGACAATGTAAGCTAGAATAAAGCCTTCTCATTGCCCTCTGAAACCTGAGCCTGGAAACAAACTGGTGAGCAGTCTGGTTGATACAGGATTAGACCATTATGCTCCATTCTCTTGGCACTGTCAAAGCCTGGCAACCCCAGATAAGCTGCTTTACAGCAATCCACTCTAAACGGGTGCAAAAACTTCAGATATGAGTGTTCTTCATACTTTTATGCTACAGTGTGTGATGTTTTTACACTGTCAATTGCCCTGAGAATTGGGCATCTATTTTATTTTGGAAGAGGCAGCACAGCCAGAAGCCTGGAGGCTACCAAAAATGAGAAGAAACAAGCAACTACAGAAACAAGTAACTGCCTACATCAGCCTTCCTCAACCTTATGCCTTCCAGACATGTTTGGACTGCTACACCCAGAATTCCCAGTCAATGGCCCTGCTGGATAGGAATTCTGGGAGTTGCAGTCCAAATGCCTCTGAAGGCCACCATGATTACCACCTCAATATTTAGCTGACTAACCAGATAGCTTTTACATGAAATAAGGCTCAATCCTGCAATGCTCCTATCCACCAGACAGATCAGTAGATTTATGTACCACCTGGGCTGTCTTTGTAATACCTTTGATTTTGCATATTGATACTTACTTGTCTTGGACAGCAGTATAAGCCAGTTAGCCAGGAAACTACCTCAGGGTTTCTGAGGATCCCCAGAACTAAACTAGTCTTCTGTTGTCCCACTCCAACCTGAGTTCAGCATTGGAGACACTAAGTTCCTTGTCCTGAGATATACGACTGTACTAGAGGTTGAGTCCCCTTCATGGATCACTGCCTTGTCGTGGCGAAGGGGCTTGTGTAGCTCAGTGAAGCTATGAGCTATGCCATGCAGGGCCACCCAAGACGGACAGGTCATAGCACAGAGCTCTGACAAAAGGTGATCCATTGGAGGAGGAAATGGCAACCCACTCCAGTATCTTTGCCATGAAAACCCCATGGACAGTACCAAAAGGCAAAAAGATATGATGCTGGAAGATGAGCCCCTCAGGTCAGAAGGTGTCCAATATGCTACTGGGGAAGAGCAGAGGGCTAGTACTGGTAGTGCCAGAAAGAATGAAGCGACTGGGTCAAAGCCGAAAGGACACTCAGTTGCAGATGTATCTGGTGGTGAAAGGAAAGGCCGATGCTGCAAAATCTGTACACCATAGGAACCTGGAATGTAAGATCCATGAATCAAGGCAAGCTGGATGTGGTCAAACAAGAGATGACAAGACTGAACATCGACATCTTAGGAATCAGTGAACTAAAATGGACAGGAATGGGTGAATTTAATTCAGATGACCATCAGATATACTACTGCGGGCAAGAATCCCTCAGAAGAAATGGAGTAGCCTTCATAGTCAATAAAAGAGTAGGAAAAGCAGTACTGGGATACAATCTCCAAATGATGTCAGTTCGAATCCAAGGGAAACCATTCAACCTCACGGTAGTCCAAGTCTATGCCCCAACCACTGGTGCTGAAGAGGCTGAAGTTGACTGGTTCTATGAAGGCCTACAACACCTTCTAGAATTAACACCAAAAAATGATGTCCTTATCATCATGGGGGATTGGAATGCTACAGTAGGAAGCCAAAAGATAACTGGAATAACAGGCAAGTTTGGCCTTGGAGTACAAAATGAAGCAGGGCACAGGCTGGTAGAATTTTGTCAAGAGAATACAATGGTCATAACAAACACTCTTTTCCAACAACCCAAGAGATGACTCTACACATCCACATCACCAGATGGTCAACACAGAAGTCAGATTGACTATGTGCTCTGCAGCCAAAGATGGAGAAGTTCAATACAGTCAGTAAAAACTAGACCAGGAGCTGACTGTGGCTCAGATCATGAGCTTCTTGCTGCAAAATTTAGGCTTTAATTGAAGAAAGTAGGGGAAAGCACTAGGCCACTCAGGTATGACCTAAATCATATCCCTGATGAATATACAGTAGAGGTGACAAATAGATTTAAGGAATTAGATCTGATAGACAGAGTGCCTGAGGAACTATGAATGGAGGTTCGCAACATTGTACAAGAGGTAGCAACTAAAACCATCCCAAAGAAAAAATAATGCAAGAGAGCAAAATGGCTATCTGAGGAAGCTTTACAAATAGCTGAGGAAAGAAGGGAAGCGAAAGGCAAGGAAGAAAGAGAAAGATACACCCAATTGAATGCAGAATTCCAGAGAATAGCTAGAAGAGATAAGAATGCCTTCTGAAATGAACAGTGCAAAGAAATAGAAGAAAACAATAGAATAGGGAGGACCAGAGAGCTCTTCAAGAAAACTGGAGATATGCAGGGAACGTTTCATGCAAAGATGGGCATGATAAAGGACCAAAATGGCAGGGACCTAACAGAGGTAGGAGATTAAGAAGAGGTGGCAAGATTACACAGAAGAACTATACAAGAAAGAGCTTAACGTTCCTGATAACCTTGATGGGGTGGTCACTGACCTCGAGCCAGACAAATATGAAGTCAAATGGGCCTTAGGAAGTCTGAGCAACAACAAAGCTAGTGGAGGCGACAGTACTCCAGCTGAGCTATTCAAAATCCTAAAAGACAATACAGTAAAAGTGCTACATTCAATATGCCAGCAAATTTGGAAAACTCAGCAGTGGCCACAGGATTGGAAAAGGTCAGTTTACATTCCAATTCCAAAGAAGGGCAATGCCAAAGAATGTTCAAACTACCGCACCATTGCACTCATTTCACATGCTAGCAAAGTTATGCTCAAAATCCTACAAGCTAGGCTCCAGCAGTGTGTGGACCAAGAGCTACCGAAGTACAGCAGAATTTCGAAGAGGCAGAGGAACTAGAGATCAAATAGCCAACATACGCTGGATCATGGAGAAAGCTAGGGAGTTCCAGAAAAACATCTACTTCTGCTTCATTGAGTATGCTAAAGCCTTTGATTGTGTGGCTCACAATAAATTGTGGCAAGTTCTTAAAGAGATGGGAGTACCAGACCATCTTATTTGTTTCTTGAAAAACCTATATGCAGGTCCAGAAGCAACAGTGAGAACTGGACACAGAACCACTGATTGGTTCAAAATTGAGAAAGAAGTTTGGCAAGGCTGTATACTGTCGCCCTGCCTATATAACTTGTATGCAGAGCACATAATGAGAAAGGCGGGGCAAGATGAATCACAAGTTGGAATTAAGATTGCTGGGAGAAATATCAACTACCTCAGATATGCAGATAATACCACTCTAATGACAGAAAGTGAAGTGGAACTAAAGAGCCTCTTGATGCAGGTGAAGGAGGAGAGTGTAAAAGTTGGCTTGAAACTCAACATTAAGAAAACTAAGATCATGGCATCCGGTCCTATCATTTCATGGCAAATAGATGGGGATGAAATGGAGGTAGTGACAGATTTTATTTTCCTGGGCTCCAAGATCACCACAGATGGGGACAGCAGCCAAGAAATTAAAAGATGCTTGCTCCTTGGGAGGAAAGCTATGGCAAATCTGGACAGCATACTAAAAAGCAGAGACATCACCCTGCGGACAAAAGTGCATAAAGTCAAGGCTATGGTTTTCCTGTTGCAATGTATGGGTGTGAAAGCTGGACCATAAGGAAGGCTGAGCAATGAAGAATTGAGGCCTTTGAATTGTGGTGCTGGAGAAGACTCCTGCAAGTCCCTTGTACTGCAAGGTGATCAAACCAGTCAGTCCTAGAGGAGATCAACCCTGACTGCTCTTTAGAAGTCCAGATACTGAAGATGAAACTCAAATACTATGGCCACCTAATGAGAAGGAAGGACTCACTGGAGAAGAACCTAATGCTGGGAACAATTGACGGCAAAAGAAGAAGGGGACGGCAGAGGATGAGGTGGCTGGATGGAGTCACTGAAGAAGTTGGCGTGAGCTTAAGTGGACTCTGGGGGATGGTGGAGGACAGGAAGGCCTGGAGGAATGTTGTCCATGGGGTCACGATGGGTCGGACACGACTTCGTGACTAACAACAGCAGAGTGCTGCTCTGGTACCTATCAGTGTTGTAGGATCACTTTGGCTTTAAAGTGAACCCAGACTTTGCTTGATCTCCCATTTCTTTCCTGTAATCCTTTCTTACCACTCTCTTTGGTGCATTCTCATGTACAACCCACATTTCCTGAGCTAGAACTTTCCATTTCTTTTCTTGGACCACCTTGTTGCCTTGTTCACTTAGACCAGAAAGAGAAAACCAGGCTGTTTCCACTATTTTATTTTATGTATTTTATTTATTTGATGAATTTTTTGCATTTTATATGGGATTTTAATGATTGTAAGCCATCCCAAGGCTCATGCGATGGGGTGGCATATAAGTTGTCTAAATAAATAATAAATAAATAAAAACATCATATTTCTATGAACAGCCAGAAAGTAACTCTCTCCCAGTACGAAACTGGTATGCCTGGCTCATAAAGCTTCATTCCAGCACCTCTAGACTGAGGTCAGAATGTTTAGGGTCTGAACTTCTTTGGGCCAAAGCTTGTTCTTATTTGGACTTCTCAAATTCCACCATCAACAAGAATAATCAGATATTAATTATATCATTCTGCTTCCCTTCTCCTTGCATTTGCTAGTTTCAAAGACACAGGATTTAGCTTTCAAAGGGATATTCAGAAGCAACAATACAACAAAATGGTTTTCAGGTTATTCAATTTATTGTTTTGACACTCTGGATGTATATGTCAAAAACCAATATTTGTAGGGCAAGTGAATATCAAACAACATCAATATGGTAGGGAAATAATCAGGCCACTTGTTTCCATCTTTTCTGGAAGACTGTTATTGCACTCTTGCAGTTTGCTTGAACTAAGAACTAGTTTGTATTTTGATCCATTCCACTTTCTAGCTAGAAGTAGCAGGGAACTCTAATCTAGGACTCAAGAAGGAGGCACCGAGGGCTTTATTCCATGTACCACCAGGACAGCTTGCATGCTAAAGGAATTCAGGCCATGATCTACTTATTGCCTTTGGCAGTACAGCCTATATAATATCTAGTGTGGTTACTTCTGCGCACCAAGCTGATAGGGAAAAGTAAACAGTGGGGTCTTGTTGTTCCAAGATGTAGTCTTCAGTCTGGACAACCTCTTCCACCAAGCAGCCTTCTTTACCTATTTGATGTAGAACCTGTCTACCAGCCCATCCTTGACCATACATACCTTCCAGCTCTTGATCATGACCATGGCTCTGGGCCCTTTTCTCAGCCGATGATATCTGCCTCAACCAGTCTTCATGATGTCCTCTGCTTCTGCCTTTTGCTCCCACTCTTGTGGTAGTGGGACTAGACCCCTCCATCAATATCTAGCTAAAATTACAAGTGGATGCAGTGAGAAGAATTTCTGATTTAGATCTTAGCATTGGAATTAATGAAATACTGTATATCAAAAGCCCTATCTCAAAAGAATAAATAATTTGGCTGCCCCTTTCCGTTGTTGTGTTGTTAAAAAATGAGAGTGCCACAAGTTTTGTTTCTACTTTTAATCTTCAAAGGTGGTACAAATACTATATTGTAGTTTTATAGTGCATACATGCATATTGTCTTTGAGAAAGAATGTTGTTTGAAGCACACTGAGCTTGATAAAGTACTTTTTTCTTGTGCACCTAGAAATGTCCAGCATACCTCTCCCTGTCCCTGTGCTAGATCAAGACTTAGACATTTGCAGTACAATCTTGCACATTTTAATTTAGCAGTAAGCCCCAATTGGTCCAGTGAGCTTCATTCCCAGGGAGGTTTTCTACAGCATCGTCCCATCTGCCACTGACATCCAGCTCCTGACAGACTACCCCCAATGAAATGCACCCTTGACAAAACTAAGGTGTACCACACCTGTTCTAAACACTTAGCAAGATGCCATAGCAAGTTAAACAGAAGAAGCAGAGCAGAAACAGCAATACTCAGGAAGATCAATGAGAAAACAGGGACCCACCTGCTCTAGAGGGGCAGTGAGAGTTTATAGCTCACATCTCTTTCTGGGAAAGATGATGGCACTTTTAATCTGGAGGGAATTCAGCTGTGTAGATTTACTAGGTACTTCTTATTTTAGTTTCTGCTTCTCCAGCTTTCATTGTTGTGAATTTAGTTGTTTTAAATGTGTTGCTGCTTTTTGTTACTTTTACCCACCCACCCCTTTTAGCTGCCTTGAGCTGTCAACATTTTTATTAAAATATTCAAATTGGGTAAATTAAATAAATTCAATAAATGAATTATTTGACCTCTGGTAGAATACTGAGGTCCTAGAGCAATAGATGAGCCACATTGTAAGCATTCTTAAATGGGGGAAAGAGTTTTCTCCTGCATCGTTCCCCAACTGTGGAATGTTCTTCCTCTAGAGCCAAGACTGGTTCCTTGTTTCTTGGCTTTTCAGAAAGGAGACAAGATAGATTCTTATTCCCTACGTGGATATAATGAAATGTTTCTCCTTTCATGTGACTGACAGGAAATATGTATTTAGGCTGGTATGGCCTAACTGGTAGCAGCTCTTGAGGGATTCAGCCAGAGGTCTTTCCCATAACCTATGATCAGCCCTAGTCAACACAGACAGTGGTATGAGCTGGCTAGAATTGCAGACCAACAACATCCAAGGGGCCCCACATTCCCCATCCTTGTGCTACATGGTTCTTTTAATTGGAGATGCCAGTGTAGCAACATGCCATCATCACATGCTCCACCACTGAGCCACGGTCCATAACCAAAAAGGGGGCAGTGGAGGCGATTCCCCTGCTTAGACCTGGCCCTCAGATGCACCATCTATCAGTATCCCCGTCCTGACCCAACATTTGTTGTGTTCTGTCAAAAGCCTCTTTGTATGCACTGCCTGTGTGTTGATCAACAGCTGTTACATCATTAGCAGGAAAGTAATAATAGCAACCATACAGATGAAGGACACGTGTGAAAGTGGGAAAACTCTATTGGCACACTTGCTTCCTGTTATGGTGCCTTATGCTTCTTTTTTTCCTCCTTAATGCACATTTTTCATCCATCAAATAAAAGGAGGTGCCTTTCAGCATATTCATGCAGGGAATCAGAACCTACTTAAACCATTAAAACGTTTTAACTCCAGTATATTCTCAATAGGCAAATGTGTCAGACAGCAAAATGAAACCCATTAATAAATTTACAAAATAACAAGGCTGTGCACAGTAAGTTATTTGCTTGTCTACTGTAATCATTATTCTAACCTGTAAGGTACAAAAGTTGCACTTAATATTCCTGAAGAAAAAAAAAAAGTTATAATGCCTTCCAAAAAAGACAAAGAAATGATAAATGTACCTTTTATTTAACAGAGGTTATTGAGAATCTATAGCTATATCATATCAGGCTAGGTCTACATAATTTGAAAATCCCCCTTGATAAGAAACCCACCTGATATAATTCCCAAAGGTCAGTTTCCTCTTGAGGGTTGTTTGTCCCCAAGAACTTGTCTGCTTTGTTTGAAAATAAAGGAATACGGTAATGCCAGCTCTCCTGGATTTAGCTTTGGAATCACTGCTGGCTCCAGAATTTAAGGGCCTTGAATCATGGACCCATCCATCTGGGGTCCACTTTCTGACTACCATTGTCACCAGCTGCTCTTGCTTTTCATCCTCCTTCTCATCACTGATACCAGTTTCTTACTGGACAAGCAGGAAGCCAGTGAGTCCATCGGCAGAGGTTCATGCCGCCTCTCCTCCCCACTACCATTGTCTGGGTCAGGCCAAGAAGCTGGTGAACAAATAAGCGTCACCGGTGAAGAGGAGGGGCAGTTCTAAGTGGCTTTTGTTAGTGGCGCCCTGCTGTGAAGGCCAGTGCCCATCCACCCTGCCATTTATGCTGGCTATCATGAACTCAGCCCTTTCCTTTGTGTTCCAAAGCATCAGACAGTCTTCTTGCAATGCAGATCTTTATGGGCACTTCACAGCTACAAGACAAAGTAACTCTAAAACCCTCTAATAAGCTGGAAGATAAGCCTCTGCCCATGTAAAGAATGTTTAATCCAAACTGAGAACTTCTCTCCAAATCCCTCCCCTTTCAGTAACATGGGCTCCTGTGGATGACAGGCCAGCTGTTGAGGCCTGTGCAAGCCCCTAACTGGGCAGTTCATCTCTCCTGGTGTCTCGTCATGGAGTCAAGGACCAGGCGAGGCAATAGCTCTCACTTCTCCTCCTCCTCTTGGACCACTTCTGTCTCTTCCCAAACACCTCTGCTCTCCTGGTCAACCTGGGAACCTGTGGGCAGTAACCCTGAGGGTGCTTCAAAGGCCTCCCTCTGACCCTGAGTTTCCAAACTCCCATCCCCGATTCTTCAAGGTCTCCTTCTTCAGAATCTGTGGCATGACAACCCTGAAATGCCTGCCAAGAGTGGCAGTCTCCTTCACTCACTACATTGGTCAAGCTGAACATGAAATCTGTTCCACTTTTTCTTGTTGTTTCAAATCATCCTAAAGGGATTCTAAATAAGTGTTGTGTGGGAGGACACTAAGCACAGTCTTTGGCCCCATGAAAGACCCAACAACCTCTGCCAGCTGCCCTTCCCAAGTCTTTTGCAACAAACTGATAAATAGCTAATGACGCATTTGGGCATGATGCGGGGCAGGGAGGTTTCCAATAATTAGACTAGCTGGATTTTTCTTGTTTTTATTTCATTTCTATACCACCTGAAGCCAAAGTTCTCTGGGCCGGTTCACAACATGATATGAAAACAAGAAAATACTGTACATAAAACAGTGCTTGTAAGTTTTTAAAATTAATTTCTTTTCTCTGCCAGTTTCACAAGTCAGTGTAAGAAGCAAAGCAACTTAGGTGTGAGGGTACCAAATCAACTCACCTATGCATGAATTCTAGCAACAAATTCTTTGGATTAAGGTCTAAATTGGAGAGTGCAATCCTATGCTGAAGACAGGCCAGCTAAGGAGCTACAGGATCCTGCGGAAGCCCCACTTCAGCGAGAGAGTCTCAGATACACTGCTGCAACTCTGAAGATGCATGAGCACAATGCCACGTGGATTTGTTTGCTACACCTGCACAAATCTTGCCGCTAAAACAGCAAGGAGTGGACTCTTGCCAAATCCTATATTCTTTGCAGCCAAACACTGCCCAGCATCCACACCTGGAGGAAATTTTGCTGATGTCATAACTGGTGTAGGGGAAAGGAAGGGGGAAAAGGCTGCGGCCTCCACAGGCTCCATGCCTCTGTGACAGACTGTAGGGTACCATGCAACTCTGAATCCAACACATGTTATAAGCTGGTGCTAGGCTAAAGTCTTGGACATGCAGGGACTTGTTTGTGTTTTTGTTTTAATGGGGGCTGCCATCAAAGATCGAGCTTGGGAGAATTTCTCACATTTTTGAAGGGTGGTTTAGTGCAATAGCTATGAGGTGGCAGCTATTTTTCTTTTCCTGGAACAAAGCTTGGCACTGCTTCAAACAGTAGACCAGCTGAAGGAAGAGGCAGAAGCAGCCTGATGACGTTCCTCACTGGGGATCGTCCAAAGGGAATGTCCCGACAGCACAAGGGCATTCTTAGTAAACAAATCAACAAACAAAATGCCGAGCCTACTGACCGAGCAGTGGTGCACTGCCTGTCATATCTACAATCCCAGCCTAAGTCAAGAGGTGGCAGCCATGTTTTTCCGAATCCAACACAAATGGCAGCCCATGATTCCTTAATGCTGAAGCACTGGAATACTTGGGAGAAACTTGATGGAATTTTCAGAAGGGTAACAAGGTGTGTTAAATGCAGACATACTGTGCAATTTTCACCTTTTTCTTTTTCACACTTGAAGTCTGGTATTTTAAAGAAATTAAAGATCAGCCTACCACCCCTTCACCCCTACCACCTGCGAAGGAAACATTGCCCAACCTTTGCTGAAATGTGAACTCTCATATAACGGACTTTACAGAATCCAATGGGTAGATGCAGTCTTTAATACTAGGTTGCTTAAAAGACATACCTGCAAACCTGACTGCTTTCCAAAAGGTAAAACAGCACATAAGACAGCACTGATAATTGATAGATATAATAGTTTTGAGCTTAGTTTAAAGTTTTCCCCACCAGAAGGCTGAATTCTATAAGCAACAGCTCTGCACACAGAGTTGGCTAAACATTTTAAACTTGCAACTTTTGCTATGTAGCTTTCTGTTTGCAGCCTAAGTTAACCTTTGAAATTGCTCATGCATGGCTGGCATGATAGGTATTACCAGAGAAAGGATAAGCATTCATTATTTATCTGTTTATGCTCTGTTTTGTTTTTTATGCAGTTGTTTCCTGAAGATCTCACTATACTATGACTCAACTGAAGTGCAATCTTATGTAGTCCAGATGTTTTGGACTACATAAGTCCTAGTCTTATGTAGGACTACAAGACATCTCCTAGTCTTCCTGACATTGGCCATTTTGGCTGGGTATTATTGGAACTTTAGGACTTTATTCTGTCTAAATGTGCATGGGATGGAAAAGTAATTCATAACTTTTCTCTTTCTCAAACCTGGTGCCCTCTAGGTATTTGAGACTTCAACTCTCATCAGCCTAGACCAGTGATGCCAAATATGCGCAGCAGCCATGCGCATATTTGGAAAGATTAAGGGCACCAGGCAATGACGTCACTCAGTAGCTTTGACTCGTGGAGCTTTCACATGGCCGGTCAATGAGCTTCCAGGGGTTACTTTGTTTGGATCATCTTGTGCTTGTGAGCAGCTGTTTTCAACTTTGAATTATATCAAATCTGATGCAAGAAACAGTGCTGCATGTTTTGCTCTCAAACTATCCCAGTATGAGCCAAGGTTTGACAAATTATCAGCATGCATACAACAGCAAAGATCACATTAATTGTGCAAAAGCATTTCAATAAAAAGCTGTTTGTATCATTGAAAGCTCTGTTATTGTGTTTTTCTTTTAAGACAAAAGATGTTAATGTATAAGTTGTTTTTTCTAAACTAAAACCTCAGTATTCAGGTTTTATTGCAGTGTTGGCACTTTGTGATAAATAAGTGGGTTCTGAGTTGCAGTTTGGGCACTCGGTCTCTAAAAGGTTCACCATCACTGGCCTAGACCAACCTAGAGGACACCAGGTTGGGGAAGCCTCCTCCCATTTATTTTGTAAGGCACTTTTCTTCTTAAAGAGTTTCAAGATCCTAGCTAGGATTAGACATGATGACTCCATCCTTCCCTAGCATATTCCAAGCCAAATAACTTTGGGCTCATTCTAACAAATCTCCAGTGTTTGTCTGTGTGGAGTGGACACCAGTGTTTAGCTTTAGCATATGCCACCACTCCTTCATTGACCTCATGGAACTACAATTACCACAGGGAGGGTTCTTGACTCAGAGTAGTTCCAGGTAGAGTGTTTGCAAACAAAAAAGCTTCTGTGGATTTAATAAACAGAAAATTACATTCAGAGCCCTTCAAGAGGCATAGGACCTTCCCAGGAAATTGTCCATGATACTCGACACATTCAGCTAAATATAGGTTATACTATCTAAACTTGGAATGTGTTGCCACACAAATGATAGCTCTGGTCAGGACAATCCCTTTACAATCACATTGTGGCCAACAGAATTATAGTGAACATTTTAACAAGGAAACTCAAAATATAACAATTTCATAACAGTAAAAAGTGGATAATAATACATCCATACAAGAGGGAAAGAACAGTAGACAGAGCAATCAGATAGACCCTTCTGCCCAGCCATTAAACACCTGACAAAATGGAAATGTCTTGAACAATGGTGCAGGCTGAGCGGCCTTTGTCTTCAAAAGCTCCCTTGCATGTATAAAGATGTTTCTCCTAAATGCTGAGCAGGATGGGAGCAGTGGAGAAATGCCACCATAGGTGGGGCTCTTGTAATGAGAAAACACTTTAAACAGGTCTTTGAAGAAACTCGTAAGATGTTGCCACAATATGTGGAACCTGCTTCAAAAGAAGTCCCAATGCACAGTTGTGAAGAGGACTTGGAAAGCATGCTACACAAACACCTTGTGATTTCTTCTTATGACAAACTCCTGCAGCGAATGGAAGACAGCAAATGGAAATATATTTTCTTACAATTCTCATAATACCACAACCTGAGCTCATCCACAGATGATAAACAGAGCAGGATTCAAAATAGTTAAAATGCAGAATTAGCTCTCATAGGATGACATGATGTCCACCAACCTGGACTACTTTAATAGAGGATTAAACAAATTAATGGAGTATAAAGTTACAATAGCCACTAGTGATGATGCATTACCTCCACCAAGGAGCTAATACATAGCTTCCCCCAGATGTGGCTGTGGTTGATTGCAAAGTAACTAAAATATGTGTGTTGCTGTGACATAATCTGTTTTCTTCAGCCTAAGTTGGGCAAAAGCACTCTTTGCTACAATGTTCACCTCAGCATCCAGGTCCTAAACTACTTGGCATCCTACAGCAGCAGAGGGTTGGACCCAATGGCCTTCTTGGCCCCTTCCAACCCTACTGTTCTATGAATCTATGAAAACTCCCTCTCTATTGTTGATCCTCTTTGTTATTCAATGGATGTAAATTTTTAAAACTGCCTTATTGCTAGCCGTTTTTCTGTTTCCATGATATCAAAAACAGTGCCATAGGAAAACATTCCAAAACAATGCAGAAAAGTCACAACTGGCTTGCCTGTTGGTTGTATCCCACATCAACACATGCTTTGTGGTTGGTTTTCTTCCCAATTATTCTGGTTTGCCTCCTTGCAGGCCTCCACCAACATTCCCCACAAGACTCATGGCCACAGGGCTGAGTATAAACTAAAAATAATCTGATGCTCTTACAGAAATGCCATTAACTTCCTTCAGAGCATGTGGCCCTCTTTTGTCCTCAGCATCACGGGTCCGCTTCAGACTGCCCTTAAGCAGAATTCCGTGACAACTCAGACAGCTCCCCTGGGCCCTACATTCTGTGATTTCAAGAAGTATAACATTTTAAAAAGCAATTTCTAGGAGACTTGATAGATATCCACTGAAGAGAGAAAAATACTTTGTTTTATCAGTGCAGTAGTATATCAAGGCAACTCTGGGGAAAATCAAAGTAATTATAAGTATAAAAAAGCAAACATGTTCAATAAGGGTAGTAAGTCTGTTAGTCTGCTGCTACAGAAAGAATGAAGTATTTTGTGGCACCTTAAGGGCTAACAAATATATAATGATATAAGCCTCATGGAGCAGTTCCTACACCATAAGAGTTAGACTTACTACCCATAGCTGAACAGAGTAGAATTTTTTCCACAAGGATAATTAGAAAATAAAGGAGCTTGAATGTGAAGACTCTGGAACAATTCCTTTCCACACCATGTAAAATGTCTCTGAAATAAGTTATTAGAAGTCCTTTGCTGAGTAGCCTAATCCTAGTGAGTCCTACCATGTTAATCAGGAAGCCATAACTTCTTCTCTTATGGTAAGAAAGGCCTTGTAAGAAGCAGCTCTGTAAAGTCCATCAGTTGAATTCAAAGTAACTTCTACTTAGAGTAGACCCACTGGAACACATTGAAATAAAGTTATGATTCATTTCAATGTGGCTACTCTAAACAAAACTAACATGGCTACAAGCCCATGTGTTGCCCTTCATTGGGTTGCCCAGAGTGGCATTGCAGGGCTAGGAGAAAGCAGAGATACCAAAGCACACAAGGCTGATAGGTGAGTATTCAAACACCAGTCAATTCAAACTAGGGGTGAGTCATGGCTTTTAATATAGCACCAGCAAAGTAATCCGGAAGCCACATCTTATGGATGGAGAATAAGCAAATCAATGGCTACCAGCTCAGTAGCAGGCAGTGTGCCTCAGTATACCAGCCACTGGGAGACATGACCTGGAAGGCTCTATTACACCCACTTCCCACAGGTTGGTTTCCCATAGGGCCCTGTGTGAGCAGAGATTTGGACTGGATGAAACTTAGTCTGATCCAGCAGGGGGGGGTTTTGAGTTCACTGTGTTATTCAGTGCAAGAAGCTATAAACTGTTGACCTCCTTTGCTTTCCATAGAATCATAGAAGGGGCCATGAAGGCCATCAGGTTCAACCCCCTCCTGGTGCAGAACACTAATTTACACCATCCCACTCAGTTGGCTTCTTTTTGAATATCTCTAG
Source organism: Varanus komodoensis (assembly GCF_004798865.1). NCBI lineage: Eukaryota > Metazoa > Chordata > Lepidosauria > Squamata > Varanidae > Varanus > Varanus komodoensis. Next base: position 52,815,360 of record NW_025335268.1, read on the forward strand.
TGTGGGAGAGCACATGACCTCTCTAGGCAGCAGGTTCCACTGTCGTATTGCTCTGACAGTGGGGAACCTTCCTGATATCTAGTCTGAATCTGGGTTGTCCCAACTTGACTTGATTATTCTGTGTCCTACACTCTGGTATCAGTAAGAAGAGATCTTGACCTTCCTCTTTGTGACAGCCTTTGAGGTACTTATAGAGGGATATCATGTCCCCACTCAGTCTTCTCTTCTCAAGGCCGAACATGCCTCAAATATGGAGAAACAGAATGGTTTCTTATAGACAAAGTCATCAGACAAAGACGTATTTTATTCCCCCTATCTGTTCAATCTGTTCACAGAACATATCATAAGGAAAACTGGATAACAATCAGAGGAAAGAGTGAAAAGTGGCAGAAGAAACATAAATAATCAAGATATGCATATGATCCAATATTAGATGGCAGAAAGTGGTAATGAATTGAAATGAATCCCAATCAAAATGAAATAAAGGCAAAGGAGAAGGAGAAGAATCAATTCTATAAAGGAAGGTACTGCCTTAAACTTTACATGATCTGAACAGGATTGTTAAGAACAGGCCATTCTGGAGGGAATTCATGTCTGAGTCAGTATGACAGCACATAACGACAAACCTAATAACTAAATTATAATTGCCTCTATTTTTCAAAGTCATCCCATGGAAGACATTTATGGCACCCAGCAAGAAGCTACCATATAATTACAGAAAAGGCCCAGCCACGTTCCTTTTGAACCAAGTACTATCTTGGATTATACCTGGTTAGTTACATTTTTCTTTCATGTAACTCTGCACTCGTGAATAGTGGCTTTCTTTATTATGTTCTAACAAATCAATCTTTTCCCCATCTTCCAAGAAAAATTCTGGAGAGATAATGAAGTATTCCACACCAAAAATCAGCTGTGCAGAGACCTTGCTTGATAATGCAACCAGCAGGAGGGACAAGATTAACAATGGAAGTCACAGATACATCCTGAGCATAATAGCAAATGAATTCTTCTGGAGGAAGAAGTCTCAGCAGGCCCATTTAGCGATCTCAGAAAATGTCCAAGAAAACAAATATTTTGATGGATTTAATTAATCCTGGTAAAATCTTTTTCATCTTATACTCAGTACAATGTGAGGGCAGAAGTCATGGGAAAATTGCTGGTCTAGTTAGAAAGGTAATGTTCCACATTTCATAACAGGCAGTTATCTAGTTTCAATTCCTACCATTTTAATGTAATTTTGCTTTGTAAGAAATCCTCATTTCATATCACAGAAAACTTCCTGTCCATGGAGTGTTACCTTCAAGTGAAACATCTTCTTTTCATAAAGAATCACGTTGTCCATTTTCAGGCAATTCAGTTACTGCTGTAAGCCATAATCATAACTGTTTCTGTCATCTTAGAGCATCTAGTACTTTCCCAATATGATTCTATCCCTCTTGTCTACTAAAAATATTAGTTCAGGGAATAGTATTTCATCAGTGCACAGCACATGAGTGACAAACAACCTGCAATAAAAAAATGTATAAGATAATAGCTGCTTTTAACGAAACTTTATTTGCCAGCCTCATATGGGAGCTATTACAAGGAGCATGTATGACATTATTAGATGTCTCTTCTCTTTTAATATCCTTGGTATTTAAAAAAATAGATTCACCTTCCATTTTTCACATTGCACAGATGGATTGCTTCTGACCCTGAATCACTATGACTGCTACAGTAGTGGAATACTGTCAGTTGGCTACAGCAGAGCAAAAACAGAAGCTGCAGTGCTCAAGCATCTTTTGCAGGTGTGGGTTTGCCCACATGGCCACAAACCCAGCATCTCCCACTTAAGCAGAACTGAACAGCTGTAACATTCTCCTCTGCACTTCAGCAGACCTGCCCAATTCAAGCAACTCTTGTCTGAACCAGCTGACTTCAAGCTAATAAGGCAAAGTACAGAGGTGAATGGTAGGCCTAGGTCAAAAGCCCAGGCACAGTGTGAACTGACAAGAGGTGAAAGTGTGCCAGGAGGAAATTTTGCTTCTCAGAGTTCTTGCTGAAAGGAAGGAGTGCACCGTGATCTTGCCCAGTGCTCTGTAGTGGGGAAAGGGAGTGGATTTTGTCAGGGGCTAGCCAGTAACCATGTGCTGAAACAACCTATCAACACCTCAAAAGCACCGTGGATCATGAAGCAAGAAAGGAAAAAAAGAAAAGGTAGTACATGAGACCATATATACACACATATAGAGGGCAAGAGCACAAGCATAAAAAGGTAGGGGTGAAAATATATAGATATACTCTGAGTAAGTCAAAGAATTGCACTTATTTTTTCAGTGTTGCTGCCACCAGGACCTTCTCTCTCAGCACCATAGCCATTTGTGAGTCCATAAATAGCGACATGAGAGAGATTAAGTTTGCATTTTAATGCGAACTTATCTAGTTTCATAGATTCAAACCACTATGAGAACCAAAGCACAGTGATCTGTTGAGATTCACATTTTTTCTATTTTATACCAGAGCTCTCTAATCAAAATAATGTGTACAAAAAAGCATATATTAGAGGGAATAATATTCCACATGCATTATAGCAGTAAAATTGATGACAAAAGTGCATATTAGGCTGAATGCATGCATTAAAAGAAATGTGCACAAAACTATTTATGAATGTGTATGCAGACTTTTAAAAACTGCAACTTTTGAGGTGAACTAATTTTATGACTTAAAAAATCAGAAATTAAAAAATTGGAATGGAAAAGAAGAGTCGGCCATCCTTACACATAAGGCATGTTGCATTTGTTCGCTTGTTGGGTAAGTCCTAATCTCAAAACAAGTAACTTTTCAGCTTCATTTTGCACGTATTATTTTTGTTAGCTCTGAACATGTTGTAACCTAAGTTTCCTCCCTTTACACATTCAAAGCCACAGACCTTTCTTTGCAAAAAGATCTTTATTCACCAAAGCGTTTTCTAGAAACACGATCACCCAGAAAGGATCTCTGAGCATGCACAGAGCAGTTCATTGAACCAGGTAATAACTCTCCTTGTGAGTATGTTTTGGACTCATCCTTTCAGGAGGGACCTTTTGGAAATGAGCACACCTCCTATCTGCACACCAACCCCCTAACTCAGGGGTCCTCAAACTTTTCCACCAGGTGGCCAGTTGAAAGGTGCTGGTGCTGGGCGCGGGCCAGAAAGGTGGTGCCGTCGGTGCGCATGGGCTGGCGAGGGGGAGGCAAGGCGGGGGCAGGCGCACGTCGCAAGGTGGGCGCACGAGGCAGCAGCTGGCTCGCTTGGAGATCGTTTTCTCCAAGCAAGCAAACTGCTGCCTAATGCATGCGGGGCGAGGTGGGCGGCGGCAGGCGCGCATGTGGGCGCGGGTGCATGTGCAGCAGGTCCAAATGGGCAGGGAGGGCCAGATCTGACTCCCAGGCCGTAGTTTGAGGGCCCATGCTCTAACTGGTTAGCCCTCCTCTCTTGAAACTGTCTGTTTATTTATTTATTTATTTATTTATTTATTTATTCAAAACATTCCTATATTGCTTCAAGTTTTATCCTAAAATAAGTTAGACCGGGAGTGACTAACCCATGGTTATTTAGTGAGCTTCATCACTACATGGAGATTTGAATTTGGGCCTTTCCAGTTTTAGTCTGGCAATGGTAACGGTGGTTCCACACAGTTCTATGTTCTGTCACCATGGTTTGAACTGCATAGGCATTTCCATGGTGGGTGTGGATGGATGGGTGAACCAGCCCACCTTTTCAGAATGCTTTCACTATACAATCTTTATATTGGTGGTTCTCCAGTACAGCATTGTGACACAGCTTACTATTTATTTGCATTTGAGAGATGAGGAACTGAAGCAAATAATGGTTCAGTTAAGGCCTTTTGGTTCTCTAGGTTCAGCAAAGTGTTGATGGAAGGATCCAAAGCTGAAACTTCTTAAATTTCTGTGTCTACTAATATAGCTCTTTTACCCAATTTACCTGAGTCTGGGTTGCACAAAATGATGAACTATGGTTTTGATCCTTTGATTCTTCTAATGGGCATATTGTTCGCCCACTCTGCTCATAACAACAAAATAGACAAGCAACGCAACAATTAAAATGCAAATAAAACCGTGACCTCTGCCAGTTTTTAGAGTTGCAGTGCATTATGTGAAGTTATAAAGTCAAAGTCTACATGAATCAATTAACTTTGTGGATTTTGTGATCATCATTACCAGATAAACATTACATTTGCCTTTAGCACTACAATTATATGAGCAATTGACTTTTGCCAGTAGAAACAAAGTAATTCAAATAGGATACTCAGTCAGATCATGCTGAGGAGAAAAGACCTAAACTCATTCCGAGATTTAAGAAAATATGAACTATTTTACAAACACACTTTGCCCCTTTCTGCCTGAACCTTAGGCTTTTAAATGATGGATTCTCCTTCATTCTCCTTGAGGTAAATCTACAGACATCTTTATTCATGCTCCAAAGCAGTGACCAAAGAACCATATTGCCTCCATTTCATACTAAGAAACTCTATTGTGTGTTTGCTGACCCTTTTGTGATCCTGTAGGGCAGCAAAAGTAAGACTGGGCACTAAAATAACTGCAAAAAATGAGGTTGAGAGAACAACCAAACTAGGATATGAAGCAGCATACTGAAAGCAACAATGTCCCATTTGATGCAAAACAAGTTTTTTTTTTAATCCTTAGATGTTATTGAATTCGGCTGAACAGTAACACTAGTATCTCTGCTTCCATGGGGTCCAATGTGTCATTAAAAAGGGTTTTTTTTCCCCTCCAGTATTTGGCCATTTAAATATACAATTGAGACCTCTTCCTCAGCAGAACAGTTATGAAAAATAGTCCCAAAAATCTCTGTAATGCTTCTGAAGCTAATGTTGTAAATTTGCTCTGCTACATTAGCATGAAACGTGCCTCAGTCTTCAGTCCCAGCAGCAACCAGGCACGATGGCTACAAGATGCATCAAGGATCAGCAGCCCGTCACTCACTATTGGCATCTTCGGCATAGAGCTCTGCCAACACTCCAGTTGAGTGTAAGGCATTGGCCCTTATTCAACATGCACGGACAGGGATTGCCTTGCACTGCATGGACCAATTTGGGTGCTCCAAACAACCGCTGTGACATATGGTTTAGGAGGTGAGAGGGATGGCCGCTAGGAGGAGGGCCTTTTCTGCACTAGCTCCCCATATTTGGAATGGTCTCCCCACGGAGATTCACCTGGCGCCTTCCTTACTTTCTTTTCAGTGCCTTCCTTTAAAAAAAATATTAATTACTAATTGCCATACATGTTTGTTTTGTATGTTTCACTGTATTTTATTGTTGTTTTCAATATATAGAATGTTATGGGTTTTATTATGTTTTATTGTGTTTTTATCTTGTGTTGTGAGCCCCCCAGAAGTGCTGTGGGCAGCATACAAATTTTTTAAATAAATGGTTTACATAAGGTGTATTTATCTGCATCAAACTTACTTTCATTATCATAGCCTTAAAGAGACACAGTATCTTCCTCTCCAACGTTGCACTATCCAGATTTAGCTCCATTTTCCTGACCTGGATCATAATTCAGCTTGGACTCCCTAGTTGGTCCAGTCTGACTTGGGCCAGGCAGGGAGTATCTTTGAATAGTTACCTTGTGTTGGAGTACTACAATCTGTTATATTTCACCATTATGATGATTATATTACATTTATACCCCTCCTTTCTCCCTCTTGCAAGGAACCCAAGGCAGGTCACAAGGTTCTCCTCCTCCCCATTTTTATTCTCACAACAGCCCTGGGAGGTAGGAAGGCTAAGAGTCAGTGACTGGCCCGTGGTCACCCAGTGGACTCCACAGCTGAGCAGGGACTAGAACCCAGGTCTCCCAGGTCCCCGGTCCAACATTCTTAACCATCACACCACACTGGCTGTCTGCTATACATTTCCTGCTCCCAAATACAAATATTTAATCCCTTTCCTTACTACTTCTGTCTTTATTTTCACTAAGTTCTTGGTATGTCTTATAAAAAGATAGGCCAACTGAATTTAATTTTATGTTCATTTGAAGAAACTATTGCTTCTGATGTGTGTTTAATTATTTCAAATTATTGTATGATTTTTAAAATCATAACATTATAAAACTGTGAAACAGGTATGCTGTGTTAGCACAGTGTCAAATGACTAGAAGCTGGCGACCTCTGTGACACTCTTTTCTAAAAGAATGCTTTTTTCCTCTTTTGTGTTAGAGCAATCATTATTTGTAGGAATTTTTTTCAGACTCAGAATGGGGTTTAAAAGAAAAAAGGTCACTGTATTTTCCCAGTTTAAAAACTAGCATGTTGGGCTTGATATAAGTGTGCACTAGGCTAATGAGCCCAAAAGAAATACCACCATCATCACATTATGGCCTGGCTTTTCTTCTCCTGCCACAAACCCAAGGCAGTTTTCATGATGTTCCTTCTCTGCTTTTTTCCTCACAACAGCTCTGTGAGGTGGGTCAGGCTAAAAGCCAGACAAGCAGGTCTGACAGTTGAGAGGATGCAACACAGGCATCTACAGCAAGTTCTGCCAGGGCTGTAGGATGCCAGCTGCCAATCAGAGAAAACGCAGTACATTGGGCACTATTACAATGCTAGCCAACCAACCAAGATGTGACTGTGTCATGCAGATTAATTGAGCATAAACCATATGGATAAGTGAACATTTTAATTTGGTGGTGTGGCCATGGTCCCACTTCACAGAGGGCAGCCTGCATCTGGAGGGCTGTCAGTCCTCTTTTCCGAGGTGACTTCTATGTAAAAGCATGTCCAGTCCAACTTTCCTGTTTAAAGATAGCATCATAAGGAGGGAAAGCAAGTGTCTTGAAGTTGTCCATCAGCAGCTCATGGAAAGCAGACCAAATGGGCACAAGAGTCTCCTGATCAGTCTTCTCCACTATTATTATCATTATTATTATTATTATTATTATTAATAATAATAATAGGAGGAGGAGGAGGAGGAGAAGAGCAAATTTTATATCCCACCATTTCCCTCTAAAGAACCAAAGGTCATTTCCATGATTCTCCCTGTCTCCAGTTTATACTCCTTTCTAGGTTAGTTAAGCTAAGTGTTAGAGACTGGCCCAAAATCACCCAGTGAGCTTCACAGTCAAGTGGAACCCCAACCTCCCAAATCCAGTCCTCACTCTAGCTGCTACACTAAACTGGCTCTCACTAGGGGCAGAGGCCTTCTATTTCTATTTTGGTTATTATCTCTACATGCACACACACACATATAATTTGTGCATGCAAACTGATGTACTCCTTTTTCTCCTTTTCTGGAAATATATTTCCTCTTTTTGGCGATATCCTAGATATTGGAGGTGCTGCTGAAAAATCATCCCAAATTAGGAGGTATGTTTCTGCACTCCCAGAAATGATATTAAAAAAAACAAGATTAAGTGTGATTTTGACTCAAGTTTTCATAAAAGCTACCGACCATCCATCTTTAGCCTTCAGATAATTTTCAGGCACCCTATCAAACAGATGAGTAAATCATTCTTTTTTGATACATCAAGGCCTTCAACCAATGTTTTCCCTGTAAATTCCAATGGATGGAATACTACCCTGAATGCCGAATCAGAGAACTATGGGAGAATCCCTCCCTTGCTTCTCAATGTCTCGTTCCATCTCCCCTCCTGCTGCATGCTTTCTGTCGCCCACATCTTCCTTATCAGCTCCACTTTCTCTCCTTCCATTGAGTTGGGCTGCAGCTGCTGGGCAGAACAATAACTACTTTCCCGTTTGGTATCTCTGGCCTTGGTTGCTTGCTTCCTTTGCAGCTACAGAGCAATTCACCTTTGTTCTCCCTAAGGAAACCCCTCTCCTTCTATCATTGTCCAGTCTTCACTCATCACATCCTCTCCGGTTTCCTATCAATTGTGAAACCTGTGGCAAGGCACATGACAATATGCCATGACACAAAGACACAAGAATCAAGTTAAGGTTCCCTCACGCTGCCTCGAGCTCCACAAAGCCAGAAAATGGAAGGTTTCGGTTGATGCCTTGACTGATGTGTCCCATGAACACCAATGAAGTTGAGCAATGTGATGAATTGTGCTTGCTTTCAACTTATTCTCCATGCACCCGTACTCTTCCAAAGTCTGTCAGGCCCAAATCTGGAGGAGGAGGAGGATGGAGTGTCTGGGACCAGCAAGGATGCTTCACATTGACCTGGCCCTATATTGCCTTATAGAGCATCTGAGGCTTATTGTATTGCTGAAGGAATTCTTCAGTGAGATTTTGTTCTCTGCTGCCATCGATATAGACATTTTTATTTGTTGAATTAGCAGATACAACAAAAACAAAAGGAGGCACAAAAGATGGAGTGAAGGAAGAACAAATGATAAGACTGAGAGCCAGTATGGCATGGTGGTCAGAGTGTTGGACTGCGGACCAGGGAAACCCAGGTTTTATTTCCCACTTGGCCATGAAGATCCCTGGGGAAATTTGGATCAGTCACTCACTCTCAACCTAGCCTCTCTCTCAAGGCTTTATGCACGTAAAAATGGAGTGGGGGAGGACTCTGTAAGCACCACTGGGATCCTCACCAGCAGGGAAAAAGCAGGATATAAATGTAATGTCACGATGATGATGATGATGATGATGATGATGATGATGCAACTTATCCATGCACAAAAATAATGTACATTGTTTTTAATATAAGAATAGGGAGAAAAGGAGAATTTAAAATTTCCATTTCAAATATATGCATTAATATAAACACTCCATAGATCTAAATAAACATACAAAATTAATTGCTGTAGAAGTTTGAATGCAGCCAGAGCAGTAAAATCTTCCATTTATTGAATGGTAGTAGTGGGTGTTTATTCCTTCCAGTAAGTCTCTTTGCAACTGTAAGGACTTTCTGTGTTCACTTTTGCTGTCCCTCTGTGAATTCTCATTTAAAAAGCATACACACATCCACCATTTTTGCAGATATTTCACAAACAAAATTTATATGTGCAATAACTTCCAGCCCCAAGAAGCCAGTACAGGACAAGTCCACATCAGAAGTGCCATAGAGGCATTGTCCTCATTATGTTTACAACATCAGACAGAGCTAGCTAGTTTCTTCTTTTCAATAAGACCTCATATATGTATATGTATATTTATATGTATATGTATATACAAAAGATCCATTTTTCTTAAATCAGCCTAATTTTAAAGCTATAGAAATACTACATTTACTAGTAATCAAATCACCACTTGGTTACATTGTATAGATTTTACTAAGTCCCTAATCCATTCCCATCTAATATTCTAAACATTCACTTAACTACATTTCAAAAAACATTTACAGAGTTCTGTTATAGGCTTAGCTTTCTATAATAAACCAGTTAAATAAATTTCTCCAATGCTGTAGGAAACAGTGACCATATAAACACCAAGAAATGCTGTAGCTGAATATACTGCCAACTGGCACTCGATGGAAAATGATTTCTAAAACACAATACTGAACATGATAAAAATTCATTGCCTGGCCTTGTTAACAGGTCTAAAGTATAAATTCCACTATCAGCCTAACTCCTTCATATCAAAGGTTGCCTCTCTATTTTCAATATACTGTTTCAATATACAATATTCTCCCATAAAGTTAATTGCATGCTAAGTCTCCGTCATGGCTGCAGTTGTTAGTGGAGCTATTCTTCAACTAATCCCAGTCAGGCAGATAGGTCTGCCAGATGAGTTAAATCCAAAACGATCCTCAGAGGGACATGAAAAGAAGGTGTTGTTTTCCAGTCATTAGTAGGAGTGAACAATTTGTCTTAGGATGTAATATAAACTCTGGAAAATTAAATCCTCACTCTTGGATTAACAACTACATTGTCTTCAATGAAAATGGGGAGGAGATCCATTCACCCAAATACGCTATTGTAATGCTGCATAAAGTTTCTGAAAATTCCTTTATCCCTTTGGGGACTGTATAAAGGTATGTTATACAGTGCATACATAAACTGTGGCAAGATGTTCATGTAAAGTGTGTTAACCTTTCCCCAAATATTTAAATTGAAAATGCCCATCCTTCCAAGTCAAGAGATATTTCTGCCAGAACGCATACATATCCAATTCAGCCATTTCAGTTTTCCATTCAGTTTAATCTTCTCTGATCACCAATATATCAAGAGACTTTGTTAATTCTTGGAACCAATAAAATTGCCAGTTAGTAACTACTTTGAGTGTCTTGATACTACTGACATGCACTAATTCCAATTTTGAGCATCAATTGTATAACCCAGAAGTGTATCAATGGTATCTTTTAATCTTATTAATTTTTATTGGAAGACACTTACCTACAAATAAATTGTTACATCACATTCATCATTAGCCACAAATTATCTGCATATAACACTATTTTATACTTAATCTGCTCGTGTACAAAACTGAAAATGTCTCTGCTTTGACTAATTGCACATGCCAAGGGTTCCGAGCACAAATCAATTATTAAGGGAGACACAGGCTAACTCTGCCTTGTGCCCTGCAACAAATTTAAATGAAAAAAAGGAACTTATTTGTCATTGTTTGTGACACAGGAGAAAGATGCAAACTTCAAATTCAACTTAAATATTCCTGTGGGAATCCAAACTTTTCCAAGGTCACAAATGCGAACTGCTAATATAATTTATCAAATACTTTCTCAGCAGCTAGTGAAATAATTGCAGTGGAGTCCATTCTTTTAGCATTCAAAGCAATCAGATTTGTTGCAAGTCTTAAATTAACCTGTCTCTGGTGACTAACTCCCACTTGATCAGGATGCACTAATGTGGGCACCACATGCTGGAGTCTATTAGCCTGAATTGCCATTAATATTTTAGCATCCACATTGATTAAGGAAAGTGACCTATAATTTGCACAGTTGGGGTGGTTTGTGTCAGGTTCAGGTATATAACTGATACATAGGTATCATAGAGGGAGAGGGTGAAAGTTCTTGATTCAAAAGCCTTTTGGTACAGATAGAAAAGCTTAGGAAGTCTAAATGTGCCTATGCTGTGTTAAAGGAAAATAATCTGACCTTTTCGTTTTCCCATTCCCAATTTTCTCAGTGGCACATTTCACCTTTTCCATCCACAAAAGCTCTGTAAGCAGGTCCTTTTGCTGCAAATCCAGAGTTGAAAGGACCAATTCAAAAAGAAAGGCTTTGGTTAAAGTTACCTCATGTTGGCTCAAGTTCCACAAGCCAGGAAACTGGAAGCTACAGGCAATGCCTTAATTGATGAGTCCAGTGCTGGTGGTGTGCAATCTCAAAACTTGGTCTTGCTTGCAATTTACTCTATGCATCCACATCAGTGGATGTGGGTGGGGAAAGGGAAGGCCCAGTTCACCTGAATGGCCCTTTGAACCTCAGCATTCATTATCAATAATCTTTGTGGCATGAACCTTTTTCTAATCCCATGTACTTATTTTTAATCTTTCTTCATTTTGTCTTTATTATTTATTTTAACACCTATTCCATTGGGTGGGCTCAAAGTAGCTCAGAAGATAAACTTCTTAAAACCAAGAGGAACAGTTTAGCACAAAAAACCTTTTCTGAGTATATATTTTTAAATGATAATAATAGTGGCAAATGGAACTTAAATGAAAGACCTTACCATGCAAAGATGCTAAAAAAAAAAAAAAAAAACCAAACCAAACTAAAATCAAATGAAATCTGGTTGCCCCATTTTAGCAAGTTAATGCCAGTGACCAGATAGGGAGCTTTTTTAATGTATACTCTCTCCCCCAACACACTCCCACCCTCTCTACATAAAAATTATTACATTATAGCTCCATAACAAACTTTTACTTTTTTAATGGCCTAGGGAGCATCTTCATACTAATAAAAGATTAACTTAAAAGCAACTACTGCACAGGTTAGCATGAATGTGTGCTGATGTCATGTTCCCAGTCCCTGGCTCTGTATAATAAGCTGTTGAGTTGTATTTCTAGTTAATTACTTTTATTATGCAAACTACATACAAGTCTGCATTGCCTCAGGCTATAGACTGCATCCTCCTGCAGCCAAAGAGAGGAAGGTTCCAGACAAGATTTGCATAACACAAAATCTCATAAGCTTCAGTTTGTTTGTTTGTTTGTTTGTTTACTGTCCCTCATTGTTTCTTTACATAGAACTCAAAGTGGCTTGCATCATTCTCCTCCTCCTGCTCTCAATCTTATCCCTGTGAGGCAGGTTGGGCTGAGAGTCTGTGACTGGGCCAAAATCACCCAGCTGGCTCCATGGCTTAGTGGGGACTAGAACCCAGATCTCCTGAGACCAGTCCTCACTCTTAACCAGTACACCACACTGGCTCTCACTAGTTCCTGGAGTCAGAGCATCATGAAAGTAAGTTGCCACCAAATTCATACCATCTCCTGTGGCTCATCCTTCTCTAGTTGAGAAGGCTGCCAAGATCCTTCCTCACAGTTTCCACAGGGTCATCTTCCTGGCTTCAAGTCTCCTTAAGTTCCTTATAACCCTGCATTGCCCCTCCCTTTTCAATATGACACAAAGTTCCTGGGTCCTGTATTCCCACTGCCCCCTCTTTGATGCTTACATTCCCACAGGTTCACAGAGTAGTACTTAGCTGTCCTTTTAAACACAAGTCAGTCAGTGGGTTTCTTCCCAGTGTGTCCTGCTCCCACACCCATGGTACCTCCACAACACCATCCTCCACCCCCTTTTGCCCAGAATTAGTTCCCATCTCCCCTTGGGGTACAGCTGCAGAGGTGTTGGGCCCATTCCCAAGAGCTGAGCTCTGATAGGCTCAGCAGTCAGATATGCCAATGTCCACATTAAAATTTAACTCTTCAAAAATGAAAAAGACGAATATGAAGAGCATCAGCACCTATGGAGAAGGCATTCTTCTTCCATTCTTCTGGGAAAAAAGACCTTCTGTCTGACAAAAGACAGAAGAATCACAGATCGAATAAGGGAATATATTAGTGTAATAACGGCATCATAGAGTTGCCTCATAGAAACAGAATGAATGAAACAATTCACTCCAAGTAACATAATATATATTTTTTGGCTTTGCTTATGATGAACACACTGAGATTTGACTTTTGATGTACATTCAAAACTGGGTGGATTAAGGTTCTTAAATTACTGATCTTCATAATATTTTGGTTTTAAAATACTAATTATTCACTCAACCTTATTCATGTACATATACTTAGTAAACCAATGTCAATCATTTCTAAGCAGATAATTTTATTTGTCCTATGCAGTCAGCAATACAAAAAAAGTGGAGGCATCTTTGGCCATCTGGATGACAAATTATAGCTACACTCCTTATCCAATACTTCCGTTAAGTCACTTTTGTGGCCTTTTATTCATCTCTGGCTGTACATTATCTGAAGCTTTTAACCTTATTATTCCACAGATTTTTAATATTTATCATCCACCTGTCATTATAGCACTTCTATGTGTTGTCCTGTCTAGAGTTCTAATTCTTGCCGGTTTCTTGTATATTTTTTCATTATCTTTACTTTCTGGAACAATAGATTAATGTTAGACAAAACTAGGCCTACTGTGTAAACAGGGGCCACCTGGTGGACAAACATTAACTGTACATATCAGGCAATGGCAATTATTTGTCATTTGACTGTTCTTTAATAACAATCAAGAGATGAGTGGAAGTGGCTTATATTTGATTGTCTTGGAAATAAATTGAATGATTTCCCCCATCCCAAAATAGGAAATAGTTTGGCTCAGTTTCAATGGTTTGGCTTCATGGAGACAACAAATTAGGCCTGGAAATTGGGGCTTTGAAGCTTTGAAGACTTGAAGCCCCAGTCCTAGCTCTGCAAAGATCCTGTGATTCCGGTAACAACTTTGCACAGCCAGGAAAGGTCTTCAATAATCTCTGAAGCAACCAAGATCAACTGATGAATTGATTGATTGATTTTTAATCCAAGCTTTGCCTCATTCTTTAATTGCCCTGTGATATGGGTTGAACGGAATTGCAGTGTCAATAAAGGATCCCATCCCCCACCCCTGCACCTACCTTCATGTCTGTGACAATTACCAGCCATCTTTTTTGTATTCACAGTTATTGATAGCTGTCAGACATCATGTTCCTGCCTACTGGCCTTCTTCCCAGATATTTCTGACAAAGAAGCAGCCACTGGATCCTTTGTATCCAGCAGAATGAGATGTACTTTATCCTTCGTGTTCCCATCATAGAGACAAATGAACCAAAAGGTACAAGAACAATTAAGGAAATGAAATAGAAGAACCAGCCATAAGTAAAAGGTCACGTAGCAGTGATGTAAACACATCTTTCATTTAAATATGGGCAGCCTACATAGAATAAATTCTGAGCCAAGAGTCAAGTGAGGACATTTTTTTAAAAAAAATGAGTTTCTGTTTTTGAGGTGGGAAGAAGAAAAAGCGGCCTCAGCAGGGAAGATAATGGAGGCACAAAATCCTATGACAGCCCAAGACTCAAAAGCACTTCTGGGAGTTATGAGAAATTTGAGCTGATCTAAATGCACTTTTAGGCTGCATTAATAGAACTATAGGACCCAAGTCATGAGAAGAAATCGTTCCGCTTTATTTTGCACTATTCAGCCATTGTACAGAGTGCTGAATCCACTTTGGAACACGCATTTCTAAGAGGATACAGACAAATCAATATGGTTCAAAGGAAAGCAACAAGATGGTCAATGGAAGAGTAAATAAGTCCTGTGAGGAAAGGTTGAAGGAACTGGGTATGTTCAGGCTGGAGATGGGAAGACTCAGTGGAACCATGGGAGCACTATACAAGGAACTGTCACAGAGAAGACAAATACTTGATCTTGTATCTAATGTCACTGAGTTGGCTGGCAGTGGTGCATTTGGGCAGAGTGGGAGTTTCGCTTCTGTTGGTGCAGAAAGCTATAGGCTCAAAGGAGCCTAGAAGTGTGTTAGAGCTCAGAACCCACCTCTGCCTTGTATTCAGTCTTTTGTTCAGATATTAGAAGACACTTGTTAATTGAACGGAGCAATTTGACAATGCAATCAGTTATGGAGAGCTCTTCAGTGAGGTACTGGCCAGCCACTTGTGAGGTTCTAGCCCTGCACAGAGGTATGGGGAGGTGTCCTATGGAAATGAGGACCTCCCACCCTATGATATGGCTCATCTGATTCAAGGTTCCTGCAACCTGAAGGAGGAGGCAACTGCACTTGCAGTTGGCAACTGGCACTTTTATTACACCACACGGAAGTGCCGGGTTGTGAGAGCGTGCTCCATTAATTGACTTGCATGGCTCATAAAGCACAAAAAGCAGAGGAACTCTCAGCTTCTGGAATCTTCCCAATCTGAGGGAAAGCTTTATGGAGGCAGACTTGCCGACATCACTCTTCTTGAACGCTGCATCTAAAGTCTGTAAAACTGAAATGTCAATTAATGATCCCCATTTGCCAGGCCAACAATGACTTCTAAGCCCCAACAGTGGAAGCTGAACAAACCACTTCAAGTGCGGGTGGGTGGGAGCACCACAATATGTCTATCAGCCAGAACCGGTCACACTCCATTTACACATTTGGGGCAAGCATTATAAATTGCTTGAAAACAAAACAAAGAAAGTACCCAGAGCCTTTGGATTCACAACATGCGCCTCGGCTTCCTAATGCCAAACATGCTGCCCACCTCTGAATTAACCTCCCTGGCTTGTGAGGAGCTCTGCCCCTGCTCAGAATGTGCCTTCTGTACTGCTGATAATAACGATTCTCTCTCTCATGCGGAGAAAGCGGTCACTACGGTCATTAAAAGCAGGAGACAGCTGTAAATTCCTAGTTTCTAAGCCTCAGCCTGACAGTCTTTGCGAATCTCCGTGGAGGAGCCTTTCCAATATGAGATGAGATGTAACGAGATGGTGATGATTATCTAAGCTGGCAGTGAGACAGCAGTCGTAGTAAACAGTTTAACTGAGCTACAGGATGAGGCAGGAAACACAGCAGCTACAGATAAAAAAAGCAGCACTGGGGCAAAAAAAAAAAGCGATAAAAGGATGCCACGCAGAATAGAAATAGCACTGGCAGTCGCAGGAGCTGTCTGCTAAACACACGAAGGGATCTGTCTGTGACAACAATTTTCAGAGAGCGACAAGTAGGCGAGGCTCCTGAGGGTGAGCACATTATTTATGATGGTATCTGGGGTTTGTCAGGTGACTTAGGAGAGTAGGAAATGGACATCACCGGGTAGCAGCAAACTGACAGTGAAGGTTTGCACATATGACTGTGTGCAGGTTTTCTTTCAACTTCAAGTGTGCTTTTCCTCTGCTGGGGAACAAACAAACCTGTCTAGGTTTTAAGAGCCTCAGAGAAGGCCTGTTTTGGGTACTGCCACCATCAAGATGCCAGAAAGGGCCTTTGTTGTGGCAGTTCCCAGCCCCTGGGACCCTGCCCCGAGCCAGGCTGGCCCCCTCTCTGCTGTCCTTTAGCCAGTGCCAGCTCCAGGATTTCGGGGCCCTTGGACAAGACATCCTTCGTGGGGTCTCTCCTTTCTCATCCCCAGTGTCACCAGGTGCTGTCGCTGTCCACCATGTTTCTCCTCATGGCTACCACTTGCTCACCTGCTTCCTTGGCAGGTGGAGAGCAAGCAGGCAGGCAGGGGCGTCTGGGTCCAAGTGAGATGCAAGTGAACTAACAGGTTACGAGAGTGAAGAGGAGGAGCAAGTCCGGGGGCTCTTGCCCAGGGGCCCCTCCTGAGATGGGTTCTCGGCAGGTGCTCAGCCATGCCTTCCCTTGACACTGGCCTTCTGCCAGCAGACTAAACTATTTTTTATTCAGGAATGCCTTTGGCATGTAAACTGGCCTTCAGTTGAAGGGAGCTTTAATTAGTTGGTTTCTCTCATTGTTGGCTGGGGAATGCCAGGAGATGTCAGACCTTTTTCTGTCTAAACATACAGAGGATTATGCCTTAAGATGTTTTCGTTTTAAAAGTCCAGATGCTCCCAGGGTTAAAAAAAGCTGCAAGACACACTATCAGGGGCAAGGATGTGGCATATTTATAGTTCTCCATATGACACTGGGAAGCCACATAACTGAACCTGGGGGTATTCAAGCATTCTTATTATAGACTATAGAGTGCATTAACTGATGCTCCAAGGGCCATTTAATGTGCTACAATGGAGCTGGCATATAAAGAGAGGAGACCTCAGAGGTGCACTGAATATGATTGATTTGGACCAACACTTTTCAAGGCTTGCAATGCTCCTTTCTGCTATGGCAATCACCCTTGGCTTGTAATAGAAGCAGGCACAAATGAAGTATTTTTGTGCACCCCCTTCCACCCTGGCACCTGTGAGGTGCCTGCATGCTACTTTCCCCCAAGTAAAGTCTGCAGCAATGCGCTAATGATCATAGAAGCTGCTTTCAGGATGACCTATGATGGATACTGCCCTGCATCCAAGAACTTTTCTACACGAGGCTTTATTATGCACATATGAGTCCTTACTCATGGTTGTTTATGGACTTGTTAGACAAATTCGTGATCCTCTATTGTCAGGTCTTCTTTTTTTCCCCAGAACAAATTTTTGTTTGTATGTTTTTTCAGTATGGGGAGAGTTGAGAATTATATTAGAACATGGGAAATGGTACAGCCACTTCTTGTGCATTTGACTTAATCCACTATGGCACAGCTCCACCTAGAGGTTATATAGTGGAAAAGAAAGAAAGGGAGATCTCTTTGCATAAAGGTCAAATCTCAGTGCTGCAACAAGTGGATACATCAATTAGTCTTATAGAGAAATCTCCAGGTCAAGGGTATTGAGCCCTCAGTCCCATGGGCTAAATTAGGCTCACCTGAGGCCCCATCTGACCCTCAAAATGCTTGCCAAATGGCCTCACCCCTTCTTTTGCCCACCCACTTTTCCCTGACCTTCGATCTTTGGTGGGTCTCTGGCTTTCGCATGTTCTCCCCACTCACCACCACCACCACCATTCTGTCCTGCCTGTCCTAAGGATTTGTCACAGGCCATAAAAACTTTAAACTAAGATTTTGCCCCTTCCTCTTTCATCCTCAGCCTTGCCCATCAATGGAAATGATCCTTGAGTGCATCTTCAAAATTGAATCCAGCCCCTGAGCCAGAAGAGGTTCAACACCCTACTTTGGAGATACACTGCCAATCAAAGTGGGCAGCACTTGTCGAAATCTGCACTGGTCTACAGGAACAGGAAGTTGGGGAAGTGCAGCTCTAACATCTTTCAGAGCAGGAGAAATGGTTATCTGATAGGATATTTGCCAAGGTCCTAAGCTTTGGAGGTTGATGACCGGCTCTGGCTTCACATATGGCTACATACAAGCCAGGCTCAGACTCTACAGCTGATCAGGGGTCCCAGCCAACTTGCTGACCAAAATGCCTCCCTTTCCCAAGTGATTATTCCAGGTGGTCAGCTGATCTTAATGCAACATCTGTTGTGCTCCTCAGTGCTGCTTTTTCAGGGGGGTGGTGGGTGTTCATTCATTTTAAGGTACTACATTCCTATGACATTCATTAGCCAAAGCTCTCTGGGTGATTTATACATGATGGATGAACCCAGCTGCCTGTTTTTATGGACATTCCTTGGGAGGAATAGCTATGGGATTGGTCATGATATGCTCTTCTATCTGTCTGTCACGGTGTAAGGTAACTTCTTATACTATCCCATTGTGTGCTGCCTGTGCATGCATTGTAAGAAATTTGATGCCTGTAGTTGTTGTGAGAATAAGTGAAATAAGGATCAAAAATGTGTTCTGCACAAAGACTGTGCTAAAAATAAAATTAAAAAGCTAAGTTATGATAAAGTGTTTTGCCCTCTAGAAGTGCTATAGAAATTATTAATAAAAACGGCAAAGATTTTATTCATATTCAGCTAAAGATGCCTGATAAAAGAGAACAGTCACTTTTAGTGATGGGGAGCTTATATCAGATCTGTAGTAAAAAAAAATATTAACAACACATTCCTGAACTCGGAGGGATCTCTTGCAGCAGAGGAGAAAATGTTGCAAAGAAATATCTTTGATTCTGCTCTCAAATGGAAGCAAGGCAATCAGAAATAATTTGCATCTTGTGTGAGGACTTTGATCTATTCAACAGTTCGATCTTCACATGTCATGCCAACATAAGCCCTACTGAAATAGGATGAGTCTTATCCCAGCACAGCCTACTGAAGATTTGAGCCAAAGAGGGTGCAATGAGCAAAATTAAAGAATTGGTAGCAAATCCATTAGCAATTAATTTGTTAGATTTTTGCTCCAGAAATGGCAAAGATGTATCCCCTGTAACTGTGCAGGATGCTCCTGCATCAGGTATCTGGCAAGGCCAGCAGGTACAACAGGCAATTTCTCTAATCTCACTTTGGTTGCATCCATAATGCACCAAAAGGAACTTTTGCTGGGAATCAGAAACAATAAAAGCTGCATATTTTCTGGCAGCCAGCTGAGTACTCTCTTGGTGGCTCTACATCTCCCGCCTGGTCCATTGTCCAATGGTGAGCCATGGCAGAGGAGAGCAGGGTCAGGAGCCAAGACAGGCCTCAGAGTGGGATCACAGGGGTTTGGGGGACCTCAGAAGGAGGCATCCCTCCAACAGGACTGCTCTGGTTGCCCCAAGTCTTCTGTGAGAGTGGTGTTTGCAGAGAAATCTCAGTATTCCCCCAAAGATCTCCCCTGGGTCTGGGTTGGCTGGGTGCCTGGCAGGTAGCCCTGTTCAGAAGCAATGGGCTGCTTCAGCCAAGGCTGAAAGTGTGCATTGCTATTACCCATTGGGTTGTGTTTTCCTCAGTGGAAAATCATAAAATGGCTGCCACGTGCAATGCATATAGAATTGAACCATGTAGACATTTCCCTGGTATACTGACAACCTGTGTGCCTTGATCTTCATACATGTAGACCAGATGCACCTTGTTACACCTAATGCATGTCCAATCACCTCAGCCGTGGCACTTACGTCATGGGCGCCATTATAGCCATGACACAGAATCAAGAGGCCCAGTTCTTCAGAACTGTGCTTCAGATGTGCTCCAATAGCATTTCCTGCCTTAAAAGAAGCCTCTCTCTTCCTTCTGAGGTCAGTAGCCTTGAACCTTAGGAGTCACTCCCTTTACAATCCAGCAGGAAACCAGTCATATCAAAGCAGCAGCCTTTTAAATGGTAGGAGACACGACCACCATTCCTTCCACATTCTAATTCCTCCCTCCCTCTCTCTCTCTCTGTCTCTCTCTCGTCTTTCATCCTACTGTTCTACTCCTACATGCTCACTCCTGGAATCTCATTTGCAATGAAAGGGAGAAGGAAGGGCATAAAGAGCACCCTGTGATCTCCCAGTATTTCACACAGCATTTCACACATTTTTTACTGCCCCAAAATGGAACATTTGGCTCCTTGCAATCTTCAAGAAATTAATACAGAGAAGAAAGTGCAAGGTGCAGATTCAGGAAGCTGCATCTCAGAGAGTTCTGCCAAGGGGGAAAAAAATCATTATTTTTCCATGGTCTATTTCCAGAGAACCAGCCACTGAGCAAAACTGCATCTCAAACAGAATAAACTTGGAAAAGCATTGACTCCTATGTTCTTGTTCTGCCAAGCAGGTGACCAACTGTACTTATTTTTAGTCTAAATGAGCCATACCCACCAGATGCTTTGAACTTCAGTTCCCATCAGCCCTAGTTAGCAGGGCCAAGGGAGTTAAAATCCAAAACACTGAAGGACATCACGTTGGGGAAAACTGATTTCCCAGTCCGTTCTTCTGGAAGCTCTGCCACAAATATGAGAAATTCCCACCATGGTTTTATTGAAAGCTTCAGCAAAGCAAATTATAAAATCGACTTGTCAGGGAAGGGGAAGGTTGGTGCTCTTGTGCATGGCAGCATGAATTAAGCAAGCACAGCCTTCTGGGCTCGCTTGCATCTGGATGCTGAAATCCTCCTCCACGGACTTTTCAAGGATGGAAATAGGCTCTGCTCTTCACTGGAAAAATAATTAAGCATTTTATTTAAAGGTGACTAAAAATAGCCCCACAATGTATTTTTAAGGTACTCTTCATGCTTATGCCCCACTGAAATGCAGGGAAGGGATGGCTCTCATGTTTGCTTGGAAGCAGGGTAGGTTAATTATTTATCTTCTTGTAAACAGAGCAGTGCACTAATCCATGACTGGTAGTTCTGCCCAAATATGTAGATCTAACAGCAGGCTTTAAAGATGGCTCCCAGAGGAAGAACATGTCATCCGATTAATATACATGTGTAGTGGATAGGAATGCGCCCTGGAGAAGAGCGTCACACAGGGGCATGCAGGATGTCTCTGAGCAGCAGCCACAGTGATCGCAACAAGCGAGGTTGTGTTGCGAACCAAGCCAAGAGCCCACAGTTCTTAGCATGTGCATGAAAGGCATGGTTAACATCTCAGATCACTTTAGCATTGACTTCTCCAGCATGGGGCCCTCCAGATGCTTGGGACATTAACTTCCATGGGCCACAGCCACATGATCAAGGGTCAGGGATGCTAGGAGTTGCAGTCAAAATATCTGGAGGGCAGGATGTTGGGGAAGGCTGTATTACAGAGCTAAGTGATACCCTTGAATTATACCGAGTGGACAGGAATAGGTCATCTCAAAATCACTTGTGCCAAGCAGACACAAAGATATGCTGGCATAACAGTTTCACACTGGCTTAGCCAGCATGTTTGTTTATTTATCATGGGCATTTTATAACACCTTTAATAAGATTCTCAGGGCTGTCTGCAACAAAATCCAGGAGAAAAAATGCAATTCAGGTGGGACACAAGAGACCAGACTTTAGTCCCCATTCAGCCATGAAGCTCACAGCATGACGTTTGTCCAGTCACTGACTCTCGACCTATTCTACCTCACAGGGTTGTTGTGAAGATAAAGGGGAGAATTATGTAAGTCACCTTGGGTTCCTCATAAAGAAAAAAATAGGCATAAATACAACAACTAGGTAAAAACTAAGAAGACAAGTGAAATTCAAATGATACAAGGCCTCAAAAATGGTTCAGAGTTTGAGGGGAACCTGCATAATCCTGGCAGCACGAGAGACGATAGCGAGCGTGTGGGACTCAGTATGAGGAATGGGGCTCGGTGGAAATTCCACCCACACTCAGGCTCTTTGCCAGCCCAATGGAAACAGGCTCCATTTCATATCACATTCCAGTTGTCAAGGCCAGGCCTGCAGCATAAATGCTTTGACAATGCAGCCCGGTACAGACAAGGTTCAAGTCCCTGAAGCAGCAACCGAAAATGAGAAGGGCCAGAGGCAGATGGTCTCACCCAAAGTAGGCAAGTGGCCAAGCCCCACAGAGAAAGATTTAAGGAAAAGTAGTAAAAGCTCATTGTGGAAGGATTAACTTGTGCTCTCAGTATGGATGGGTGTGAAAGGTGGGCAGTGAAGAAAGCTGAGAGGAAGACAGTTGATGAGTTTGAAACACGGTGCCAAAGGAAAGCTTTGTGAAAACCTCGGACCAACAGAAAGACAAACGAGTGCAAGATCAAATCAAGCCAGAACTGTCCCTGGAAGCAAAACCAATAAAACTGAGGCTGGCATATTTCAGAAACATCATAAGAAGGCAAAACTTCTTGCAGAAAATAATCATGCTAGGGGAAGTCAAGCGCAGATGATTTCAGCATGTGAGCAGGCTGCTATAGGAGAAGGTGGTCCTTCAGTGAGCCTGGGCCCAAGCCACTGAAGGCTTTCAAAGTTAAAAGTTAAAACCAACACTTGAAAGTGGGCTTTTAAACTACCAGACACACACCTCTTTCTTCTTCTCCCTCACATCCACAGCCGAGGAAAGAATTCTCCCCAAGCCTGCAGCAATCCATGGCACACCGCCAGCAGTACTGGCGCAAGAGTCAGGGACGTGCAATTCATATCTCAAGACATGGAGCGGGAAGCTGCTTTGGTGATGGAACAGTGGTGAAAAACTGGATTGCCTTGCACTGCAGTTAGTGCTTTTCATGAACCACAACCAACCAGGGCTAATAATAAACACAGGATAGCAGAAAACTTCTATTCTTGGAACCCCTTCATGAGCTGAGGTGCAGCAGGTATATTGGGACTCTCCACTGCTGGACTGCAAGAAAGGATTTTCAGCCCTTCCTCTGCTCATTAAATGCTTACACAGGTACAAGCTGTTCCTGCAAAAAATGGTAAACTGTTCTATAGTCTTGCTCCCCTTTACCTGTTCCCTAGCATGAGGAGGCAGCAACAAGTCTTCTCCAAGGTTTCTTGGAAAGTGTATTCCCACCAAGGAAGGGAGTCCCAGTCCTGGAATTCTCAACAGGAAAGGGATAGTCCACACTCCCACAGAAGATCCTGGACTGGTAGTCCAAGTCTGAGGCTCCAGCAAGGAGGTAGCCTGCTCTAAGGAGCACCCTCCACTTCTGCCACCATGTCTGGCTCCTTCCTATGGGTGAGGCTACATTTCTGGACCTCAAGACAGTGCTTGCCTCCAACCTGCTTGTGATCAAGGATGCTTGTTCTTGTCAGCTCTAAAGTCACTTCTAGCTTCAAGGATAAAGCTCGCCATGCAGGTAATTGCCAGGCCAAGGTGTATCCAAGACTTGGATGAAGCAGCAAATGGCACCTCCCTTCTCCAAGTCTAGGTCAAGGGTGCTCAGCCTATTTTGGCACCTGAGGCAGAAAATCTAACAGGTGCCTCTCCTAACAATAAAGACATAATCATAGTGAGATGGCAATTGTAATTAAATAATTAGCAACTGAGTGCCCTTCCATGTCCCTTGACATTAGTTGCTTGAGTTGTTCCGCCTATTATTCCTGTTATAATCCCTGTAATTGTGTCATATCATGTTATTTCAAAATTTTAGTTGTGATTTCAATACTTTAATGGAAACCACACAGGGATTTTAAAATCTTTAACAGTATATCAATAGTATAAATAAACAAACAAACAAACAAGGGTGTCAAATTGTTTTCATCCCAGAAACAGAATTCCAATTTGGGAAGGGCCTCATGGGCTGCATACCAGCAGTGTGCAAAGGTAAGGGTGCAAGGCAAGGGCAGGGAGAAAGATGAAATGGGCAGGGCCAGTTTGGATATTTCCAAAGCAATTGCCAATTTGGATATTTCCCAAGCACAAGAAATGGTTTGCTCTGGAATAAGAACCATCACCCTAAGAACCATCACTCTCACACCTACAAAGCACAGCTCCATTCTTTGCTGGGGTGGGAGGCATGCAACCCTCGAGACCCCTAGGGCTACACCCATCACATAGGCCAAAGGTTCCCCTTCCAATGGCAGAACCAGGCCTTTTCTGGCTCAGAAATATGAACCTTGGGAGCACCCAGCTAACACGTCAAACACAAAGCCAGCATTATAATCCCATAATTCTTACCTGCCTTGGATTTTAATCAAACCCTTTCCCCTGTTCTCCATCCCTCTAACTCCCCCCATGCCCCCTGCTGCCTGTGTGGATTTTCTACCTGGTGGTGCACAGACAGTTCAGCAACTGCTTCTGGTTGCTAATAAACCAGCAATAATTTCTAAGAGGAGCTTCAAATATTAACATTACCAATACTGTTATATGTTTAGCTGCTAAACAAAGTTATTGTAGTGATAGCTTTGCCTGTTACACACATGAACTTACGAATCCTTTCAAGCATTGCCTGGCCTACATCTCACCAATCTTTTGGTCTATAGTTCTCACCAGTCCTAGCCATCAGGACTGAGGGCTCACCTGAGTTTCAGGCAAAACATTCGTAGTGTTAAAAGTTTTTCTGAGAAAACCAGAAAAAGTTGCCAATAAAACTAATCCAGAAAGGACTATGATTAATAGCAATCATCATAAAATAACAGAAATTAAGCATTTGACTCAGGAGAGTCTCATCAGCAGGACTTTTCAGCCCAGACAAGCCTGACCCATGCTGTAGTGTTGCACCAAACATCAAGAGGTAAGACGTTTCTTATCCCAAGTCAGCAGCCTTGAGTTTAAAAGAGCGAAGCAGGGCTGTCAAGGACAGATTTTGGAGGGCATTCATTGATAGGGGCTCCTTAGGTCTGAGATTATTTCATGACAGATAACACTGTTATGTAGCAATGCCAAGTCAGACCATCATCTCTGTAGCTCAGAGATGTCACCTTGCTATGGGTCTTCAGGCAATGGGTCTCTGTGGCAGAGATCCCCAACACAATGCCACAGGCACTGTGGCTCTCCAGGGGCATGCCTAAAGTTCTCCATCCCTTCCTTCTTCCAAAAATTAGCTTTTTTATTTTTTTAAAGAACCGTACTGAAAAACATGCAGGCACCAGAATCTTCTTTCTGTTCCTGAACATGAGTGTGATCAGCCGTTCAGAGGGCAGAAAGGAAAGTGAAGCTTCTGTCTACACTCCATTTTCTACCTTCCCTAGTTCTCTACTCCTGACATCCTTCATGGTAGCTATTTTGTGGTTGTTCCTGCAGCAGTTCTCAAATGTGCCCACAGGTCTAAAATGTCTGGGGACAAAGGCTACAGGGCATCATGCCTGGGTCTCTCCCAGCCATCCCTGGAGATCTGAGATATCTTTTTGAATGCAAAGTATGTGCATTGCTGCCGGGTCATGGCCCTTCTCAGTTGCTGCTTTAAGGGCTAAATGACTCCTTATTAGAGCTTCCTAGGTTTGGCAATTATTTGAATTGTTTTTTACAAAGATTTCTTAGTTACACTAGATAAATCCCCTTAGCCTCTCTGACCTTCCAGATACACAGCTTGTAAACAGATAGCCAGGTTATTTGGTATTTCTTTCCCATCCGTGATTATTGTATTCCTTTTGGAGTTATGTTCCATTAAGGAACACATACCAGGATCAATAGCTGGATCTTCATCTGTTTTGAATTTATTCCCTGAAAGACCTTAAAGACTGAAGGGCTCTGATTCAGATTGCTTTGACCATGATTTTTTTTCTTGTTATATGTTTCAGACATCATAAACTCATACTTTCTGTAATTTCTATGATACGTGAAAGCAGGGGAGAGGTGTTGTGGGGGTGGGGGTAAAATGGCACACACACCAAATAAGTGCACAGATTTAAATGGATCTGCAGCTATATTTTCTCCTACCAGACCAAAGAAGTAGCATTCACCTTTTAAATTTCCAAGCAAAAGGATTAAACAAGCTCCTACACACACACACACACACACACACACACACACACACACACACACACACAGCATCAAGGTAGGCATGGCTGGGCCCTTGTCAAGGGCCCATACTCTAACAAGGGTCCACTGACAAATGCCCCTAGACTTGCTCTTCCTCTTCCTCATCAAGCAACCTGATTGTTCCCCTACCTCCCCCTCTGGCCCCAGGAGTCATGTTGAGAAGAAGGAGGTGCAGGAGGTGCCCGCTTCTCACTGGCTGTCAGTCTGTTCAACAAACAAGTGGTAGCAATTATGAGAAAAAGGATAAGGAGCCATAACAGCTGGAGAAAATGGTAACGGGAAGGCAGACGCACTCAAGGAGGGAGACATGTTGAGGATGGCTTGCCCAAAAGCCCTCAGAACTCTGAAACTGGCATTGGGTGTAGATTTTCAGGCCACAGGGGCTTAGGATCCCAAGTTGGCCCTCTGTGGTTCTGCAGATGGTCTTGGCCCCTTCATCTGGCACCACCCTTTTCCTCCGACCTCTGACACTTCTGCAGTTTCCCACAGCTTTATCCCCATTCCGAAAGGCTAAAACGCCTAATCAAGCTAAGGTTTGCTGGCTGGCAGTAAGAGCTTTAAGCCAAAATAGCTGGCATCTTGGCCAGGTGCCTTTGGCCCTGCGCCTTTTGCCTTCAGTGCTGTGCACCACTGGAAGGCATCTCCCAGCAGCAAAAAAGGGCCTTGCTTATGAGTAAACATGCATGGAACTGCAATGTAAGTCATTCCTTTGGGCACTGCTGAGAGGGACTCTGCATAGCTTCCTTATACACTCTTCAGCCTATGTAATCAAGCCGGGATGTCATTCCCATTCCCTTTCCACACCATTATTTTACTCATTTTGTAATTGAAAGCGACACTGCCAAGTCATTTAGACTTCACAAAAATATATATAATAAAGCTAAGAGCTTTAAAACCCTAATAGGATCAAAAATGCTTTCATAACATTATAATAAAAATGTCACAGAAAACAAGAGCTAAGTAAAATTGATTCAGATCCCCACTCTGCATACCCACATCTTCTAAACTCTGTGGCTCTGATGCAACTATGCATGTGAACAGCAGCAAACAGCCATGCCTGGATGTGCCTTCATTGAGAAATCCCATCCAGCAGCTGGGATCAGATTACTGGTGAGAGCATCCATCATTCCTGCCTCCAACCTTGCAGACAGATTGTTTTGGTAGTGTTGCTGAGCATGATGGTAGGGTTGTGGGAACATAGCCCTGTATTTTTTGAGTGTTGAGAAATGCACTCACAGCTACTATTTGCACTCACAGCTTTTCTTCCAGGTATGGGCATTTGTGTGTACAGTATAAAGCTACTTACTTGGAAAGATGACGATGATGACAATGATTACATTGCATTTATATCCCACTTTTTTCCTCTTTGGGGATCCCAAGGCAGCTTACACATTGTTATGATTATGATTATGATTATTATCACATTTCTATACCAACCATGGCTGAAGTTCCCTGGGCAGTTCACAACATTTAAGTCACCCATCCAAATTTCAACCAGGACTGACCCTGCTTAGCTTCCAAGATTAGGCAGGATCAGGCACTTCAGGCTATACGGAAGTGGTATGTCCATTTTATCCTCATAACAATTGCCCTGAGAGGTTGCATTGGGAGTCTGCACTGGCCCAAATCCACCCAATTAGCTTCATTTCTGGGTGGGCACTAGAAAGAACCCAGATCTGTTGGGTCCCTAGTTCAACACTCGCCATCACACTAAACTGGTTCTCTCTACTTCTAGATGGATTAAAGCACAAAAGTGTGCTTGCCCCATCTTAAAGAACCCATTTAAAATAAATTATGGCCTGTCTGACAGAAACCAGATGGTACTATCACCACTTATTTTCATCCCAAGTCTGGATCAGTCACAGGTTTATATCCATTTATTTCCCTTAGTGCTGTATTACATTTTTATACCACCCAATAGCTGGGGCTCTCTGGCTCTCTCACAAACCATAAAACACAAAAACATAATAAATCATAATATAAAACCCTTACATTTAAAACAGAGTATATTTGATATCAACTGCATAAACTAGATTTATATTATGCCACAACTGGAGAGCAGAAGCAAGCAAGGAAGCAGAACACTACGTTAAAACAACCTCAGAGCCTAACACCAATTTTGTCTTACTGAAGCACATGATCCAGACCATGCATTTCAGAGAACCACAATTCTAGAAGCAATAGGCAAGTAGGTAGGGAAAGGGCCCTAGAACTGCAAATAGTCTGACCCATAAAGGAAAATGTTCCTAACACCAAGGAGAGCATCCAGATTCTGACAGGAAGCAAAACATGGCCACCCCGTGTACCCAACTGAATTTTCTGGAATGTTCTTTACTGCATCAAACTGCTGCAGTTCAAAATCAGGGGAAGAGGGGCAAGAATAGGAGGAAGATGCTATGAGGAAAGTAAAACTAGATCCCAGTTTCGTTCCACCTGAAGATGATTGTGACATTCTGGAGGGATGGCAGGGACAAGCAATGAATCTAAGTGGTAGAAGCTGCTGAATGAATTGCCTGGCGGGGACTGGCAATAGAGAGACAGGGAAAGGGGAAATCTGTGAGTCCAAGTTGTTGGAGCATTTCAGTGTATGTTTGATTGTGCAACAAACTGCTACTTGATCTGATATTGCCAATATTTCAGTCCTACAGTCTCTGGTTGGACATAACAAGGACGTGGAAGACAAAAATTAACCCAACCAAAACCGTTTATGGTGGACAGAAGATGAAAATGCATGGTTTCCTTCACCCAGATGCAATATTCTCCATGGATCAATCAAGCCAAGTTCTGCCATGTAAGCCTGAAGCAAGGGACAAGATGGTGCCCCCTTCCCATGCCATGTGCAGAAGCCAACTGGACTGAGCCTCCCTTAAAAAGCAGCTGTGGGATAGCAAGAGTCTAGTTTATTGGACCGGGCACTATGAGACACAGGCAGCTATGTCCTCCGACAGAAGGGAATAGCCGCAATGTTCAGGAGGAACGAGCAGGAGGTGCCACTGCTGCCCCACGGCATCTGCTTCCCTCTGCCTAATGGTCGGGCCGGCCCAACAATCCATGTTGCTGTCAATAGTTATAACTGGGGATGCAGCAAAGATGTGCCAGATGGTTGTCTGTGCTGGGATAAGGAAATGAACCTTCACAAAAGAGAGGAAAGGGTTGTGAATGCCTGCTTTTCAAGGGCAGAGAGAGGGTAAAGGACAGAAAATAAAAGGAAGAAGAAGGGAAAGGGAAGGAGATTAGATGAGAAATCCATAGTATTGTTCTACTAGTAGCACTCTAACAGCTCATATACTTCAAGTCAGGACTCTATATAATGCCATGATGTCTTTACAGCTACTGGGATTTCATGGTTAGAGTTCATCTCCCACTGTCTCCTGCCAATTGGACTGGTGTGATATACAGTCCAATCTTACACAGTTGACTTTGGCTGCAACTGCATACAGAATAGCTTGATTGTCACTGAAGCAGCTCAAGTGTCACCCTCTGCTTTACAAAGAGGTCTGGCTGCATTGTGTCCTACCACCCCAGAGCTGCTCTCTGCGCAGTTAAGAGGCTGCTGGATTATTCTGAAGCGTGTCCGACTCTAACTGGGGTTCTGATGACAAAAAACCTGCAGCCTATTTCTTTGCATGAATTCATGGTTCAGGTTTTCTAACACATCCTGCTTTTATGCACCACTTCATGGGCACGTTTACTTCTTTTCTTAACACTTCTTTATAGTTCAAGGCCAGTTGTGGTCTCTCCCTTCTCCCACCCTTCAAAAAATGAAATCTGTAAGGATCTCATTTGCCATATGTTCCCTTCACCATTGTGATAGATCATACTTATCTGTAAGTATTGATGGAACTGAGGTGGGTAACCTCCCTGAAAGCTCTTGTAATTTCCCCAAAGATTGCATTCTGTTATCTTTAATTAGGTTCTTATTCTTTGTCATATTTCCTTGTTCCCTAGCATGAAACTGCGTCAATCTGGAAATAAAATGGTGTTCTTCTAAAACACAAAAGATAATAGGAAGAGCGCTGGACATAGTTCACTTTTAAATTTATCCCAGTTTTTTTTTAAAAAAAATAGCACTAAGCATGATATGATCTCCAGTTACCCTGCGGTTTATCTTTCTTCTTTGCTGCTGCTAGAAATGCCACTGAATGCCACCTAACGAAGAAAGGCAGAGCAGAATTGAGATAGGCAGATAGGAATTATACCAAGTCAAACTTTTTGTCTGCAGTGGCCATGTGTCCCTTTTAAAGAAGGGAGACCTCCTTTTGAAGGGCTGTCCAGTTTGCAATGCCAGCTTTAAAATAAAGGATCACAGCAAGAAGCCATAGTTCATAGCAGAGCAAGCGTTTTCGAAGCAGGGAGTCCCAAGTTCCGTCACTGTCATCTCCAAGTAGGGCTGGAAAATGGCGTGTCTGGAACCTTGGGGAGTTGCTTCCCATCAGTGCCGACAGTCCAAGGCCAGATGGAGCAAATAGTCTGACTAAGTGTAAGGCAGCTTCTGATGCTCCTGGGTAACAGTTGCCCATTCCCATGGTGCACCAGGCAGCAATCCGGGCAGGCATGGCCAAAGGACACCTGGTCATACCCTTCCACATTCTATTGCTGACATACTGCATTTTTTATTAAATTAGAATAAAATATGTCCAAATTTGCACAGTATGTATTTGAATTACATATAAATTAGCAGGTTTTCAGCAGGAAGAATTTTGCATAAAAGTTTTGACTGGAGAGATGTCAGGGACTGAAGTTTCATTTTATTTATTACATTTGTGTGCCACCCCATAGCCCATAAGGCTTTCTGGGAGGCTTACAATAGAACAAAAAAGTACATATACCATAAAAATACAATAATACATTAGAGCAATACAATCAAGCAATACAATATTTAACTGTAAGTGATACGAAATCAAACAAACAAAATACAATAATATATTACATAATACATAATATCAATACATAATGCAATATAATACATAATACATTGAATAATACCAATAATAATAAGTTATAGGTAACCCCCCCCCCATGGACAAAATCCCACCCAAAAGGAGTACCCATTGCAGCGTGGCTCCCTGCTCTTGGCCAGCTCCTTCTGAAGTGTCTCTCCCCTCCCACTCCTCCTCAACAGTGCCACCATTTTTCCCACAAATGGCAACACCAAGCGAGGTTGAGCTGGAGACCATGGGGAGAGCACAGGTGGCCCCCATGCTGGTCTGCGGTGGGCGCATTGTAGGACTTTTTCCTGTCTGGTGATGCATGAGGTTGCATCCTAAATTTGTTTGATTTGTACATGTTTTCACCTTAGCCAAGACCAAATTAGGCAATAGCCAAACCATTCTTTGCTCAGGTTCACCAGTTTTCCTTAACCCCTCCTCTGTTTTCCACAACAACTTTTACTGTATGTATCTAGGCATTGGTTTAGTCCTGTATGCCCAAGGATGGCTTAGGCATTTGTACAGCTCAATTTCTTTAGCTTCACTAAAGACTTGGTTAGAAAAATCAGGAGAAACTTCATGTGTGCACTTTGATTGTCTCAAAATCCATTATCACTTCAAGCCCAGTTTGTTTCTTTGCATTTTGCTCAGGTGAAGAACTTTGAAGACTGATTGATTGACTGATTTGATTTGATTTCTATACCACCCTACAGATGAAGTTCTCTGCATGGTTCTCAAAATGCATTTTAAAAATAAAAGATACACTATATTCAAAAAATTAAACATAATTAAAAGTTTATAATACAAAATTGAAACCACATATTAAATATTCATAAAATAATAGCTTAAGAAAGAAAGAAAATATCCATACCTGTAGCTTGGTCTGTCTTACTGGCATCTTCCCAGAAGAAAGTCACAAAAATATGAATGAAAATATGACTGCAACTACAAAATCACTATTCTGGAAGAATGATAAATGAAAGAAGAGGGGAAGAGACAATGGGAGCATGGACTGTTGAACTGAAGATGGCTTCTCTCATGTATAAATCTTGGCAGGTTTGAGGCCTATCTTTGCACAGCAGTGAATACTTTCCATGCTTAGCCATAAATAACACCATAACTTGCTGTTTCAAGCCCAGTTGAGATTAAGAGACAGCTCTGTTAAGGGTCAATACTCAGCCACTTTATAAAGCAAAGAGCAAATAGATGTTGACCTTTGCTAATGCAAGCGGAAGTGTGTGCATATTATTTTCAGGCAAACTGAGGCCCAATTTCTATGATGTTTTGCATCATTATGTGTCATCCTTGTTTGGTATTGTAAGCTTCTCTTTGGCAATCGCAGGGCTTGGACTAATGGACAACCAAGATCAGCCATCATCTTTCTTTCTTTCTTTCTTTATTTATTTATTTAAAACTTTTACATGCCATCACCACATGCCTCGGTGACAGCTCACAAACATCCATACCAACTGTTAGGGTTGGAATAGCTTGTGAGTGAAAGTGGTTGGCCTAAATGCAGCTTTAAATTTCCTGGAGCTCCAAGGATATTGCTCCTGGTTTGGGACTGTTCTGTTTTATGCCTAGTGCCATCAGCCTTTGAACCTTCTTCCTGCCATATGTCCAGTCTGTATTTGTAAAGAAAAATTTGTTGTGGATTATTGTTATGTGTGAACCTGGCACTATGATTTAACTATAGGTTGTTATCTCTGAACAGCCCAGAGTTCACAACCTAACAAGAAACATGGGCTTTTTCCAGAGATTATTTAGGGATAATAACCCATAGTTAAACCATAGTTCAGGGTTCATACATAACCATTACCCATGATGCAACAATAATGCACAATTAAATGGCAAATGTAATAATAATAATAAGTGGTTGTAATAATAATAGTAAAATCCCATTCTGAATTCATGCTCTGGGTTGTCTTTATGTGTGAACCAGGCCAATATATCCAATACACTCCATCCAAAAGAAAACTAATCCACACATACTCCTTTTATTTGCTGTATAAATTGAATTTTTATTCTTTCCTTTAACATTGACCTTGTACTTATGCCATTTTCCAGAAGATGCCCCATAAACATATTATAAGCTAAGAGATATCATTTGTGAATTCATTTGTTTCTTTAGTTGTTCTTTAGTTTGATTTATTATTATGTGTTCTTCTTTTTATTGCCTTTATTTTGTTAATTTATTTATACTAAAATAGCATTTCATGATAAAAGCAAGCAAACCATGGAATATGCTGCCCTGGAATTTTCTTTTACTCAAGGAAGTAATTAAATGAAGAGGTACTATTACTTAAGAATAAAGTGCCTAACGTTGAAAATGTAATATTTATTAATTTTACTGTAGCCAGTATCCCAATCATAAATAAATTCATTAGGATACACATATTCGTTGTGCACACAGGAAAGAACAATTTTCATGGTACTTTACTAAGACTATAAAGCAAATTAATAGATTATGGACCATCTTAAATTACTGTACCAGAAGATAGTATATGGTTGTCTGTCAGCTGCCAAGTTCTTCCCCTTTTTACTATTTGCTTTGTGTTTCAGCTAAAATAAAATTTTCAACATTTGTCTCCACTAACATTATTATTCCTTATTATTATATAGGGCAGCTGTAAAGATCACAGAAAACTGCCACCACGTGATTTACCTCTCCAGTACATGCACTACACCAAAGACAATCATCCAACATAGAATTAAGTGCTGATTGGATGCCCACTGAAATCAATGAACTCAAATGTGTCTATCTCCATCTTCTATTGTGGCCATACTTTGGGTTGCATTTTCTATTTCTTTTCACAGAAAGATGATCCCACCAGCAATGGAGCATGAAGATGTTCTATGAAATGAAAAATTTGAAAACTAAAATAAGGATTGAAGCATTAATTTGATTTTATTTAATCCATTCATCTGTCCAAGAGAAAGAAGGCCCAGATGTGGTTTAAAACAAGTCCCAGTAACCAAACAAACCAATGGATACTACCATTAAAGACAGAAACAATTAAACAAATCCATTGCTATTGATGTTATGTGATAGCCTTGGTGTGCAGAGCATGTGGCTTCTGTGTGAGAAATCCAGTGTAGATCAACTCCTTACACCTGTACTCTCCTAAGCACATTACAAGATGATTGCTGCAGTTCTGGAAAAGATTTCCCACTCACTCCAGTCTTCACAATTACTTTTCATCTTTTATGGTGGTCCCCCACATGTGAGTGCCATGGGAGTATGCAGGTTCCTAGGTGTGCATCAATGCTTCCTCATTGTTGCTGTGCAGACTCCAAACTTTGCACAACTGCATTTTCTACCACAAATATGCACATAGTAAAAGACCTATATAGCCCTCCTGTGAAAGCACCAGTTTACATAAATGGTGTCTTTGAAGTCAACAGAGTCTACCTATGCGCCAACTCTGCAGACACTAGTGGTGAGCACCCGTTGTGGTACACATCCCAGAAGAGGTCACTGCCAATCCCTGGAACCTGCTGGTTCTTTCCTCCTTGCTCCTTCCTACTTACTTCAAGGGAGAATGCAGTGAGAAAAGCACCAGGAAGAGCCTCAGCATCCACATGTTTTGGTCCTAGAAAGACTGGCCAGCAAATTGGCAACAACAAAGATGAGGAAAGAGACTCAATGAAGGCCTCTTGATTAAGTCCCCCCCCCAGCTCCAAAAAACAGACACACACACCCAAACTGAAACCAGCGCTAACCCAGTGGGGCCCTGGGTGCTGTAACAGAGGTCACTGTTAAAGTTGGAATTCTGTCTTCACTAAGAAACATTTTCAAGCAAGTGTTCTTGAAACAGCAAATATAGACTTCACCTTACAGAAATCTAACCCAGATGTGGTTACAAGTACAACCAAGAGGACATTTTTTCTGCTTTACTTTATTGAGAAAGTTGCCAGAATCTATAGAATTTTCCACATTTCATATCAAAGTGAGCTGGGGCGAAAATCAGCCTGCAAAGTGACTGGACATATTTTCCGTATTGGATGGCAGCAATCATTTAATATATCACTTTCAAATAAATCAGTCTTGACGGTGCTGGTAAGGCTATGGTGGCAGTGGGAAGGTATCCTTACAATCTTGAAATTTTAAAACCGCACCAGAGTATCATTCAATCAAATTTTTCCACTCATCTAGCTGTCAAAAACATATTGGGAAACTCAGGCCTCAGCTAAACTCTTTTTCATGAAAGATGTGTGAGAATTAATTTACTCTCCCTGTGTCTGAGGCCAAGCAAGATGTAGTGAGCAATAGCCCTTGATCTGCTTTCAAAGCTATTAAATGTATCCATACAAGTTTTCTGCCAAAGTTGCTACCCATATAAGTATTGCAGAGGTTTCTTCCAAATCCCACAAGAGACATTTCACCAATCATAACTGAAATAATTCCCATGTAAACACAAGAAAGAAAAGGGAAGACACATTTGATTTTGCTTTCATTTGTTCTTTTCTATTTGCCTTCTAATATTTCTGAAGCTCCTTTATGCTCCACAGCATCAATCTTACAATAAGTGAGAGCAGTTCATTAAATTTTCAAGTGTGTGCTATCTGAATATTTATCTGGTCAAATGGCTGACAGTGCTGGAAATGTCCCTACTAATTTTTGCAGGCAGGATCTGATCTACATGAGATGTTAACATCTTACCATTTTTGGTGAAAATTTCAAGGTTGCTCATATTGATTTTTCCTTTCTTAGAATAACAGCTATATAGGCAATGCAAATTAATACTGTTTCATTACTTATTGTTTCATCCTACATTGTCTGATGTTTTGTTCATACTGGCTCTTTTAAATTTGTAAAGTACTCTAGTCTGAGGTTGCTCAAATGAATTTAGCCTTTGTTGCAAGTAATTTCCACCAATAGTTTCAGTGCCAACAATGCATAGCCTATTTTGATGTCCAAATGGTTTGAATCAGAGGACTGAGAGGCACTGTGGATGTCACTGGAAAACTCCATTGTCATTTCTCATTTGGTCATACAGAGAGTTCTGCAAGAGCTTAGCTCAGTTCAGACATGTTGACTGTGTTTTTTGTAGCACATCTGTAGCTTACTGGGACTGAATCCTTGCTCTTTACTGGCAATCATAGAGCAATAGCACTCATTAGTAACTGGAAATATTTTAGAACCTTATGTTGATGTTTTCTGTTTTTTAACATTTATACTGAATCTAAATAATTGTTTTTCTCTGTGTAAATTTTCTTTGCTTTCTTCTTCCCTAGTCATATCTGCACATGCATGCAACTGGGGCTTTTATTTCCAAAGCTACTCACCACCTGTCCCATAATGTTAGAACCTTGGGCAATCCCAAGAAGTGGGGAATGCAAGATGGATAAAGGAAAGTACTTCTTCACACAGCACTTAATCAAACTATAGAATTCACTTTCACAAAATTTAGTGATAGCCACCAAGTTTGGATGTCTTTAAAATGGGATTGGACAAGTACATGAGAAGGAGGAGGCTACCAATGGTTACGAGGCCTGAGGCAGTATTCCTATGTGCACCAGTTACTGAATGGGCATTGTATTATCTGAACCCAACCAAGATAGCAAACTATGGTAAACAACCCATAGTCACAACCCAACAAAAATGAGTTCTCTTCATGGGCTGTTTGTGGTTAACAAGGCATGGTGTGTTGGCACTGCAGAGTTCAGACAAGACAAAACTCACATTGTAATAATTCACTGTTCACTGATGGCCACACACAACCTGTATGCAATCATGTTGTCTGAACCCAATGCTGTGCTTAAGTGACTGACCACTGGTTTGGTTGTCTACAACAGCTATTCCTGAGCTTCACCTGGGCAGAAGTCTTGCTGAGATGACTATCCTGACAGGATCTACCATTCCATTTTAACAACTATCAGTACAATTTCCCCTTGGAGTTCCCCTTCTGGGTGAATGAATACACCTTATTTGCAAAAGCAATTATTGTCAGAACAAATTTCCATTGAGTAAACCTGATGAGATGCACCTAGGAAAGAGTCATGATTCATTTCCACCTCAGCAGCAACCTTATAAAGATGTCTGTTAACCTATCTTTTCAGCCTTTGCATCTTGGCTGGAGAGTTCCTTTTCTCAAGCAGCCAGATTCACTGACACACACAACACACACACACACATTATATATATGTAGCACTTGGAATTCTATCCAAGCATATTTTGTCATTTTAGTGCTGTTCCTCTCAGTCCATATTTACAAAAGACAAATGCTTGTAAGAGACAAGAGTGGTAACACAATCACATTCTCTATATTCCAAAATGTCACCATCTATCTTTCCTATCGAGCCAAATGAATTCTCTGTGAAGTGCCCAATAATTCACTGTATTTTATTGGATTGAAAATGGAACATAATTTCATCTGCTTATCATTGTGCTGCTGGATATTTTACCTTTTGCCAAATTAGCACTTTGCACCAATATAATTAGTGGTATTGTTGAGAATTTTTAAAAAGGATTATAATATGGAATATGTTTCACTGGCTAATCTGTTTCTAGGCAGGTGCAAGTATTAAGGTTTAAAGAAAAGAACTGTTTTGAATGAAAGAGCACTATAGGATTCAACATCAATTGGTAGGTTTGGGGGTTTGTGTGAGAAAATAAAAATAAGAGATTGGAAGTGCAACACAGGATTCCTTACTTCCTATGCAATAATAACAGGCCTTCCTAAAATGGGGTCTGTTCTTTTATTTTTGTCCCAAAAATAAAATAAATTGTAATTCACAATGTAGACCAAATTATGTTACAGTGATAAGCGGAATAGTAGAACTAACTTCAGAAGCCATCTGTATGTATTATTCAGCCAGACAGCAAGCCAGAATGTTTATAAGGGGGATATGCAATGATGTAATATGGCTATCCCAAATGCACAGTAATAAAAATGCATGGTGATAAAATACTTTGCAAGGCGCTATAAAAAAAGATTGCCGTGCATTGGAGATGAATGTATCAGTCACAAGTGTTAGAGACACAAGTGAGTTCTTTAAGTCTTTTGTGGACAAGTGCCACTAATAAAATATTTAGCAGCCATGTGTGCGTGTGTGTGTGTGTGTGTGCGTGTACATGTCTACGTACCACAAAGGAGGCTGGCCTTTCACAATCCTCCCCCTTTCTTTGAAGTACATCAGCTACTTTGACTGCAAAGTTGTCATTAAAACAACCTAAGTCATGTTTTGCTTTTTGTTTTTTGTTTTTTTAGTATCTCCAGTCAAAGTAGTAGATTTGCATCATTGCTTCAAAGATATGGCTCCCGTTTGGGTAGTTTGCTTGCATAGCTTTATTAGAGATAGGATGTGTGGGAATGTTAGGGCCATCTATGCAAATCAGAGACCAGCATTTCCCTAGTCTTCCCCACCCACCACCCACCATTTTTTTAAACTGCTGGAGCTCCTAGTCCAGGGTTAGGCAGTTTTCAGGGTTATCAGATGTGCCCACGCACAGTCAGATGCATGAACACAGAGTCACATGCATGAACACAGAGAGCCCATAGTATGCACGCTGAATGTCTGAAATGTGTCCCACCAGAGAACTGCCAAGTGAGCCACGAGACATTCGAGTGATTCATCCCATTAAGATGCCTGTAAGCTGACCCACAGAAGAAGCTACTTGCCTCATCTCTGAAAGATTTGCCGCTCTGGCCTATGTCTCCATCCAATCAGGTACCTGGCTGAACCCCATGGGCTTATTTTGCTGCATCTTTGCATCATTCGATCCCTCCCCATCCAAAGATACAGCAGAATTGTCAGCTTCCAGAAAGGCCTACTGTAAGCTGAGACTCACACAGAAACGCAAGGTTGCTCTTGTGAGGGTAGTCCCAGTCTATCTCTCTTGGGTTCCCTATCCAGCCATGTGCCTTGCTTCTCAGTCATTTGTTGGTAGTTTCATGGCTTTTGTGCAGGAAAAATGCTGTGTCTCTCTTAAGGCTGAGTCACTGGTGGTAACAGCTTTAAGTAAAACTCCAGGTGCTTTTGGTTCCAGTTCCTCTTCCCTTGGTCCCAACCACTGCTGGAATGTGCTTTCCCCAAGAGTTGCTCCATAATGGACTTTCATCCTTGGGCTGAATAAGTTTAACAACCCTGCCTTGTAGAGTCCAATAAAGTAAGAGATAATTGGCAACCCTGCCCAAAGCAAAGGTCAGACTGAGTTTCATTTCGTTCCTACCTCTTGCCTCAGAAAAAACAGCTTCCTTCTCCTGTGCCAATGGAAATAAGGTTAAGCTAACTCCAGTGAGGATTCGGTGCCTTTTAAGCACTGGGTGCAGTGAGTAAGCTTAGAAATATATCCAAAAAAGACAAACAGGCAAATAGCCAGCTTACACCTAGAGTGAACTAAGTAAAGATGATTATTTCCATCTATCAAATATATTCAGTATATAAAATCCATGATCTGCTAAGAGGATTTTATCTCTCCCTTCAATAACCATAAAATCAATTTTAAGATACAGCTTAACTATGGAAATCTACTGTCCTCCAACCACTAGTTCAGCTGTTGCCTCATAACTGTCCCTGTTAAAGATGCTTCAGCATTAACCCCAGAGAAGCAATTTCTTGGCAATGCAAGCTCTCTCTTCAAGGAAAGAAACCAATGACCTAATTAAACTCATCAATGAGCCAAGGGTGAAGGTGGGCCAGGCCACAGTAACTGCTGGGCAAATACGACATTATTGCCTAGGCCACCTCTGTCAGCCCAAGGACCAAATTCCATTTTGGAAAAGTTCTCAGGGACAACCTTCCAGCACTGGGTGAGGCCAAAAGCAAAAGGCAGGTCCCCAAATACAAAACTATCCCAGCAGATTTTAGTTTAAAGCCCTTACTATCAGCAACTATGACTTAAGAGAGGCATTGCGACCCTTTAGGATGAACAAAAACCATACAAAAGATAGGAAACCACCAACTAATCAATGGGAAGAAAGATGAGGGTGAAACCAGAGGCAGGGCGCATGACTTTCTGACACACAACAGTGGGTCATATTTGGGCCCTGTGCCTGAGGTGTTCCACCTCTGAGCTTGGCTGCTGGATTGTTTTCATGACTCAACTGAGATGCCATGTTGATGGAAAGGATAGGTTGAAGCCATGGTCTTTCTTAGGCTGGCAACAAAGAAATGGCAGGCCACCATGGGAAGGGTAGCAGTGGAGTGAAGACACACCAGTCTAAGAGGTTCTTGGCTGCACATGTCTTGTAAATCTTAGTAAGGAAACAATACATTAGGAATCGTCTGTGTTTGCTCTATGCTACCAATATGGGACAGGGGTGAATGGCAGATGAAGGCATGCTGTGTTTCTATGTTTACCGATTCTTCCCTGTGAAAGCCATCAAAAGCGTTTCCCAGCTGCACACACAGAAGAGAGCAGGGGAGATGGAGAGGGAGAAGGCTCCAAGATGCAAATAGTATCAGGGGAAATGTGGCCATATGAGACATTTGCAGGTGATAGTTGGCACAGAATGACAAAAGATCCACCTTCTTCTCTTGCCCACCAATCCTGCCACATAGATCTCTCCCTGAATATGAACAAGCTCAAGGATATATATTAGTGGTCCTTAAAACAGCAGTGTTATTAGAGCTGGACTGCGGGGTAGATGTCCAGGCTCTGCGCAGCAAAATGTGTAGGAGGAACCAAGCTACAGGAAGGCCAGCTAATCGCATGTTTTTATGATCCGCCACCCACAAAGCCCAGTCATTGCTCCCAACTGTATTGCCATCATTATATAACCAGGAATGCCAAGCAAAAGTGTTTATGCAAATCACTCTTAGCAAGTTCCTATTGGTAGATTGCAAGTCCTTGAGAGAAAATTCTTTTTATCCCATT
Source organism: Varanus komodoensis (assembly GCF_004798865.1). NCBI lineage: Eukaryota > Metazoa > Chordata > Lepidosauria > Squamata > Varanidae > Varanus > Varanus komodoensis. The sequence continues at coordinate 52,856,235 of NW_025335268.1, forward strand.
TCAGAAGATTCCACTCTTCTGTCACTCTTCTATGGCAACCACAGGTGTATAAACAGTTTCTACAAACTCTGCGGACAAAACATTCTACAGTTCCTTTGTACTGCCCAAGGACATCCTGAAGCATGTGAAATAACTACATGTTAACATCTGGCGGGGGGGGGGTGTATATCTGGGGATTAAAATGACCTCACTGAACCATTGGTAAATAGGCACTTCTGCCTGTTTTGTGTTGTGTATGTGTGTGCCTGTTGGTTTCCCTTTCAAAACACCAGGTTAATGATAAACAGAGCTCCCCCGACTGTTTGTTGTGCCTCAACGAATCCTTAGCTTGAAGAGCCTGTTGGCTCACTGCCTCATGGCCACACCTATCCTTTGCCTCCAGCACACTGTGTTCTGGATGATGTAGTAACATGTGGCTACAGAATGCAGGGGATGCCCTGCAGGCCCCTTCTTGCCCTACAATAGGAGGGAAACCAATCACGTCCTCTCAGAAGGAAGTCTTGCCAGTCTCGCATCGATTGTACATCAATCCCCAGAGGCACTTTGCAGAGTACAGACACTTTTTCCAGACTGTTGAGCGGGTGGGAGCACAGGACAGAAGTCTCTCGATAATGTCTGGACATCTTGATGCCATGGAAGAGAAGTACTTTTGGAATCACCTTCAAAGGGACCGATGGCCAGTCTGCAAATCACCCTAGAATGGCATACTGAGATAAAATGGCCATTTCAAGGTATCCGGTAAAATTGTCCTTGGAAATGCTTCGTTTGCCAAAAAGATTCTTATCTTCCCTTTTACATAATATACTGTGTTTGTCCTTTTTCTTGGATGAGGTATTATAGGTCTGTTCCTGAGATGGCCAGAATTTATTGTGTTACCTGTCTAAAGGTTTGGCCAAAGACTGGGCAGAAGTGGGTAGCCAGCTCATCTCCCCATGCTGAAATGGGGTATCTGCTCTCAGACACTGCTTTTCATTATCTTATTCCAGAGAGAAAGCTGGAAACGATGCTATCCCAGGCTCAGATCTCTGTTCAGGCATGGTCCAGTATCCAATGCAATGCTACAGCAAATTTAAATTAGGTTGCACCAGTGTAAAAACCTGGAGGCTGACTTTGGTGGCTAAAACCACCACGTCCCTCAGCTATGCTGAGCATTGGGGGTTGGGGGGGGGACAAATACTCCAACTCTGGGAAGGGCACTTACCTTGCCTCTACATTCCACCTGGCCTTGAACAGCAGTGGTGTCACTACCAATCAGAGACCAAGCCAGGGGTGCCAACAGGGCAACAGGGTGGAGAAATGCTAGCAAAAGGGTAGCCATTGTAACTGGCCATAGCACTGTGATTTGGAAGGCAATGAAAACATTATACTTTCCAAGTATGTTTATCATAGTTGGATAGTCTAGCCACGCTGATGTTCAACTTCTTGTAGGAGAAGAACAGGAAGGGGAAGGGGAAAGCAATCTCTAGTGCAAAACCAATAGAGGTTGTCAATGTCTTTCTCTAATGTTAAATATATTCTTAATTTACTAGCTCAGGGACCTTCCAGGACATAAACAATTTGCAAATAACCCTACCAGAGACCATGAGTTATGCAAAGGTTTTTTAAACCCCCAGGTTTGCATGAAATGACAACTCTTGACAACCACAGCTGAAAGTTGCATATTTATAATGGTGGCTCACCCACATCACAGCTATCTGAGGGGAAATTAATCCTCAATGGGCTGTCATACTGTGATCCCCATTTATATAATCATACACATTATTGCACCAAAATTCTTTCTGAGATTTTATGTACATTTGTGCAGATTGATAAAAACTTGTGTGCCAAACAATAGCAAATTTGATGTAATTGTGCATGCACAATTCTCATCTTGTGTATGAGAGATTTTCTTTCTTTCTTTCTTTCTTTTTCTTTCTTTCTTTCTTTCTTTCTTTTGGGGGGAGGGGATGCAGTGTTCTCAATGTGTGCATTGCATAGCAGCATATGTGCAGATCAGTAAAACACCACAGAAAAGGACCCCTGCTGCAGCTAAGCAAGTATACCGCTTTGTTTAACTTTGTTTTATCAATGGCACATGTTACCTGATATCCATAATGCAACAATGGAGGTGATATACAAATGAATAAAAGGAACTGTGCATGGTGAATTTCATAATGAATTTCAAAAACAATGTTAGACATGTTGCTTATTAAACCAGAATTCAAGAGGAGCATCAAGAGACTCAGTAAAGGAATGGAATGGGACAATCCTCCCAGGCCTTCACATGGTTCTCATTCCTCCTGCTATGCCATAATGCAGAGGTGGGAAAGCTGTAACCCTCCAGAGGGTGTTAAACTCCAACTCCTATCAGCCTGAAACAATAAAGCTATTGATCAGAGGTGTTTGGAGCTGAGTACCCCAGTACTTCAGTCCCTGCCTTAGGGAAAACTCCTATGCCAGTCTGGAGAGAAAAATGGCCTACAACAGGCAACATGGCCCAGCCCCAGCCCAAGGAATCACACAACTACCCCCCTTGTCCAGGACACCTGTGCACTTTTTCTCCCCACCAGAACACCCTCTCCCTGCATCTGTGGAACATCATTTTTAGAAACCCCCCAGGCTGCTACAAACCTTAAGCATTGGACAAAGCTAATTAGACAAACAGTCCACCTAGCCCAACAGAATTTTAGTTATTGGTGTATTGAATGCATTTTTATGTTGTCCCCAGGTGGCAAACACTCCTCCAGGGGCTCTCAAAGATCTGACAGGAAATAGTCTCTCCCCTCATAATTACAGAGACCACACAGAAGGCAGAGTTTGGGTCGAAGCAGGCAAAAGAGCATTCTCAGACACTAGTTTTGCTTTACAGACATCTTGAAAGCATTTTTTCTGGCAGAGAGGAGAAAGCAGGCTCTGCCTCTCTCTGTGGCTGATGGATGGGTCTGAGTCAGTGTCACCTGGCACTGAAGTTCTTCCTGGGAGTCAGGAGGAACAACCCCACCCCCATGGCCCTGGATCCCCTGGCCAGCAGCAAACACCAGGATGCCCTTCACTTCCACCTGCCCAGGGCAAATGACAGATATTGTCCATACTGCCTACCCTGACTGGTGCCAGCAGTTCACCAGAATCTTTGGCAGACGTTTCCCTATCACCAGCTTTGAGCTTTCTGTTAGGGGCTACCAGGTTGTGAATCCGGGACCTTCTACACACAACGCATGCATTTTAACCTATCTCCAAATATCTTATCTTTCCCTTCATTGAGGTCTTTGCCTGTCTTCAACCTTCTCCCATGCTTTTATTCCATTGATAGATGATCATGTGGTTATCTACTGATCCATGACCTGCCAAGGATGGAGAGAAGGTCAAGGAATGGTTGAGCACTTATACACGGAAGCCAAGCCACACAAACCAGGGGAGGGGGCAGGGGGAGATGTAAGAAATGTTTGACATGCCAGCAAATTCCAAAGAAAGCAATTAAGCTCGTCTATTGCAGCAAAACAAGCAAACAAACAGGAGCCCCGTTGCAGAATAAATGTCACAGTTCTTTCGATGCCACAAGATGTTTTGCTGGCATGTTACCAAAGCAATGTAGGAATCAGGCCTCTGTTTCCTCCCCACCATTCCCACCCCACATCACATTAATCTGATATTTGCTTTATAAGGGACTCGAGTTTTACAGAACAAAATGCACAATGTTGGTGCATGACGTGAGAGCTGTGGGTTGAATGGTGTTTGTATGTTTTGTTACAAAGGCTCAAACCACAGAGGGGTTATAAACACAAAAGCAAGCAAGCTAGGAGAGTAGAGTGCATTAACCAATAAGGGAGTAATTCATGACAAGGTTAGAAGCCCTGGAGGCACCTGAAAAAGAGGGGAGAGAAGCCAATCAACAAAAATGGGAAGAACACAGAAAACAAGAAGAACCAGAAAACAGACCCGGGGCTGTGCAAGAAATACACATATAGATATTAAAGAGACAAAAGGAGTTCTGTTAAGGAGACGTAGTTCAGAAGCATCTTTCTGCTTCTTTGAAATGCTGCGCAATTTTGAAAATCAGCTGTGCATAACAGGCACCTTCTTATTCCAACAGATTTACTCCACTACTGTTTTGAGCACAATCTAGCATGCTCTGTTTTTGACTGCACATATTACAAAGGCGGTGCAATTTGTGCTGCTGCACTAAGCCCGGGGCTCCTTGGGTCTGGCATAAAGCAGCGCCTGCTTCCAACATCAACATGTGCGATCGCAGGCAGTAAAAGAGAGCAGCGGGTCTGGAAAGTGAGCTACTCACCAGAAGCCCCAGCGCAGGACACTGGGCTGCGCTTATGCAACAGACAGTCTGATTCGGCCACTGAATCCAAAAAAGCAGCATATGGGAAGGCAAATGGCCAACTTGCATGCAGGACTCTTTTCTGCATTTTCTAAGGTTAGCTGTCAATAAAAGGGTGCGCTTCCAAAATTGCAAACATTTGTCATAGGAATAATTGAAAAATGATAAATGTGGCATCTCACTATTTACTGCCTCCTCATGGTCTGACAGTTGTTATTAATTTGTTTTCCAAGCAATTTCTATCAACCATATGGTGGCAGTTTTTAATCACAATTCCTCCCATTTAATTATAAGCATGCTATCAAAAGGTGTCAAGATATATTGTATTATTTTGAGTACGTTCCCCTTATCTACCACACCAGTTAATTTGGCGGAAGACAGAAATAGGAGAATAGTAGGAAATGTGCTTGGTACCTTCATCATCTCACCCACCCAAAGAAGTGCATCACACCCTGACCCTGAGCCAGAGGAAAGGGACTACCCAGACAGTTGGATCAGTTGCCCTGGATGCTGGGCATTGCACGCCACCCCGGAGCCTAAGACCATGGTTTCAGTAACAGATCTCTGCACACAGTCCTGCCACTCATCTTGTGTATGATTCCTGCTCACATTAGTGACCACCGCTTGCAAACAGAGGATTTGCACAAACTGAGCAGTAGTCCAACATGAAGCATGTGCAACTTTCCTCCACAGACTAGAGCAAGACTGATTCAGCCAGGAAGGAGATATGTATGCAAAGATTAGGGAATGTGCGTAAAATCATACATGAGCACAGTTTGCGAGACTTTTCAGGGGATGCATGTTCACAGGGCTTCAAACATTTCAACTTATTTTATGAGCAAAACCAAAATTCTCCTACTTCCCAACCCTGAACCTCCATACAAAGAGAAACACTCTAAACCAACTTCTGTGTCTGCCGGGTAACAAGTGAGAGATTTAATGGAGAAAAAGTTTCCTTTTGTGTTTCTGGGCAGAATTCTTAGTGCTGGTTCCAAAGCCCTGTGTGACTTGGGACAAGGCTAACTGAGAGTCTATCTTCCTCCAGATGAGCCTGCTAGTTCTTAAGATCTTCTGGAAAGGTTTTTCCTCTGAGACTGCTTCCCTCAGAGGCATTTGGAGGTGAATTGAGAGAAGGCTGTTTCAGTGATGCTCCCTGGCCTTGGAAGTTGTTCTCAAGAGAAGCTGTGTTTGCTTTCCTTCCACTGTCCTGCTGGCAGACAGAGAAGGTCCTTAGCCCTCTGAAGTGGGTCTGTTGGGTTGCACCCTGTTTTTAACAACATTCGAAAAATAACTAAGTTTCAGTTGTGTTTCCACAGTTCACAAATGCAAAACTGGGTATATTCTCATTAAAATGTGGGCTGAATTAATCTCTCCCCTAATCCTACACTGATACCTATTGACAGGTCTGTCCTCCATATGTAGCAACTGGCCCACATGGGGGCATGTTCTTAAAAATAAATTCTGCAGAAGTATTGCTGCAGCAGCAGGATGGCTAAATAACAAACAATCCAGAGTTGTAAGCACTGATTCGGGGTCCCCTTGAGTTGATGGAATATGGATTCCTAACTCCAGTTCTCATACTCCCGGGATATTAAAGTGCCTGACATGATGAAAAGCTAGGTGCTAGTGATATATAGACTGCAGAAAAACAGAACAGTAAAATCTACTTGTAAGAGGCTGCCTTAAAAACAAGCCTGGGTTTGCAATTACCACCTTCTCCTTCAATAATATGCCAGAACATCCTTTTTAACATCTCAACAACTGCTCCAAATCCCCCAAGTTCAAAGCTATTTGGCTCTGCAACCCTGACATTTCAGACTGACCCTGTTTTTACTGAGCATCAGTCCCACATTTCTGCAATGCCGGGATTGGCTAATGGGGATGAGCCACGTCTCCAGTGGCTAAATGCTGCACTGATAGAGCGACCAGACTATTTTTACAATATCATTCCTTCCCTGCTGCCTCATGCAGAATGTGCTATACCTGCAGGCCACTCTTCAAAAACCCTTAACAAAAGAGTTATACTGACCTTAAAGATCTTCTGTTCTGTCCAACGACACACTTGCAACACCACCCTCAACACCGTTTTGTGGAAGTAAGCCCTTCTGAATTCGATGGGACACCCTTTGCATGCCCAGGAGTGCAAGCCTATGATGTCTACTCAGAAGTAAGTCCAATTGTTCTTTGTGGAACTTCCTCTCAGGCATGTTTATAGGATTGCAGCCTCAGGCACTTTAATTCCCTACACTTTTAAAGATTCTAGGAATTGATTCCAATCCAGGCCTTAAATGTACCATTGCTTCAGGCTATTGACAACCCATTCTGCATCCTTGCATTTAGCCAAATGTGCTTCATAGCATCAAACAGATTCAGAGATAGATATCACTGAAGGGAATTAGAAGCATTATTGGCTGACAGGATTTCTAATCAGTTTGTCTTACATAATTCCTGATATATTTTAATAGGCGTTTTGCTAAAACAAGAAACAAAAGCAACCTACTCTAGAAGGATTTCTTCTAACATCCACGCACAAAGGGAAATCCAGCCTCACAGAGTTTGGGCCATTCTCCTCAGACCAAGCTTAGAAACTGAAATGCAAAGTTCATGAAGGGGATTCACATCTTCAAATCCTTTGATCATTCCACAAGTTTATACTAAATCCCCCAGAGCTGTCTCAATGAAACTGCTTAAGCAGAAAGACTAACCCACATGATGCATATCCCTAGCACTGCAGCTCTTTTTCACACAGTTTATTAATTTTCCCATTTGTTTCTCTGAAAGACCAAGACAGCAAGACTGATTAATAACTTAAAAATTAGAGATGATCTCACATCTGGATATGCTGCAGTTTCATCCAGACTTAGGGTGCTTCACTTAACAGCATGTCAGCTTCCCAGTAACTTTTTTTAAAAGTCTAAAATAAATTTGTATCTCCACTAAGGAAGATGTCCACAGCCATCACATTGGGGATCCCAGCTCTACACCAACATCCTCCAACCTGTTATCCAGATGTTTTAGACCTCAGCTCCCATCCATCCGAGGAACCCTAGGAGCTATAGTGCAAAACATCTGGATGTTTTGAAAGGTTGCACTAACCTGGATCTAGAGACATGGTGTCCTCCATATGACCTGGGATATAACTCCCATAATTCCTGACTGAGTTGGCTGATAGTAACTGTAGTTCAAGACAACTGGAAGGCACTAGTAATCTACCCTTGGGTTTGCATGCTCAGCAGGGGGTGAGTCCCCCGAAGTCCACAGCATTTACTTCTTAGCAGGCACATGTAAGGTTGCTCTATTATTTATTTGTAAGATGCTGTGCTTCCTTAAAACTCTCAGGAATGAAAATGGGTGATATACCAAAAATGAAAGTGGGTGATATACCCTGCTCCAAAAAAACCCTAACCTACTAAAATGCAATACAAAATATGAAAACAAGTTCCAACACTTAATTTGAAACTACAGAAGCATGACAGAATAATGAAATCCTGCAGAACAGGAGGACTGCTGCTTATTCCTTTGTTGAAGAGCCTGGACAAACAGAAACACAGTTTTCGGGCCCCCAGAGGGCATCAGACTTGGCTCCTGGCGTGAAGGGATTTTTATATTCGGGGTGCCATATCCATCCACACCTTGATCAGTCCCAAGTCACTCACCATCTACTTTGCATAAGGTAAATCAACATGGACAAGAACCTCTAAAGATTAATGGACAGTTTGAACAAGTGATTGCATTTAATCTCTCAGGGTTGTTTCTCATTTTTAATGAATGGCATTATGCTAGCTATTAAACAGCACAATCTTATTCATGTTTGCTCAGCAATCCCTATGTTGAATGGGACTTAACAAGGAACAGTGCTGACTTACTAGTGGTATACACAATTGCAAACTACAATCCTTACCTGAGAGTAGACACTATCAAGCACATTGGGTTTTATCCAGTTTCAGTCCAACTTAGAGTACACCTATTCAAGTGAGTAAGTTAGTTAAGTTAGGCTATCATGACATACAACCCATTGGACACAACCCAGTGGCCATGGTCTTTTCATTGCACTCATATCCCCATTAGTCATATCTGCACAAATGCACACCACAGTTCCCTGGTTGGTTGGTTGGTTGCTGCTGTTCAAAGTATATTTTTAAAAGATTAAATGTTGCACTGCAGGACCTGCAGTCCCCATCCGCTGGCTGCCATGGTACTGCTGACCTCTCTGACATTCTCAAGCCCCTACCACATGAAGGTGTGCATCCAAGAGTGAGAAGGAAATGTACTCTGCACTGAAAAAAAGATTTTTCCTGCTTTCCATAGCAGGAGTAGGGAGCCTATTGCCTCCCAAATACTGATGGACCACAAACCCCATAATCCTCAGTCATTGGCCAAGCTGGCTGGGATTTATGAGAGTTGGAGTCCAAGACCTAGAGGGCCACAGATTCCCCATCTCAGTCTCATTGCCTGTCTCATTTGCCAGGCCTAGGATGCCAGAGCTGAGCCCCAGGGGACTCTTAACTTGTGGATCTCAAGCAGGATCTACTTCCAGCCTTTTCAGCCATCGCTCTGAATAAATACACACATGAGGAACAGGACCCACCCTTCTCATCACATCTGTCACACTCAACCCATAGTGAGCAAGAGTCTGAAGAGGTGAGTCTTTCTGGTCCAAGGATGCGCTCCTTGTGAGCACAAAGGGCTGGCAAATCACAGCTCTTGCTCTCCACGGTCACCTACCACAAGGAACACAACCAGGAAGCAGGATGGGGCCAGAGCACTCCTTCTCCCCCCCCCTCCCCTGTTTGCCTGTTCGATCTCAGAGGAGCTTAGTAAGGCTCTAGTCCAACACATTCCGTGAAGAGGGAATGCTTCAACTGTTGATAGCCCTGACTAGGGTGGCCATGTGTCCTCGTGCGGCTAAAGGGCCTCCCTTTATTTTGAAGGCAGCCTTCACTTGAAGGACTTTCTAGTGCTAGACCAGAATAAAAATAAAGAACCATCTTAAGGAAGAAGCTGAAACTGAAACCTTCTCATTTTCCATCCACAGCACCAGGACATCAAGATGAACAACACATTTCACAGATCACATTTGTCCACAATAGGGAAAGATGTATTATACTTCTATTTAAATTATAATTAATTTAATGCTTTTTTCATTTCAGCATCAGCCCAAAACTTTATTTTTCCACCATTTTAAAAGTTAGCATTGTTTTTAATGTTGATTTTATATATTATTATGATGCTGTGTCTTATTTATTTATGCTGTCACTGCCCTAAGACACTATAAAGAGCGTGATACAAAAAAGTTAAAATAAATAAAATAATTATTATTGTGTCTAAATCGCAAAATACACATAGAAAGTAGCATAAGCACATTCAAGTGAACTGGTGTCCTTTCCAGGGGATGCATGTCCTCTGTTTTGACAATGTATAAGTGGCCATCATAGCCCTAAGTTTGAGTCTTGTTTGTTGCTGTTCTTTTGACTACTCGCAATCCAAAGCATAAACTGTTGACACGTTTTGGATTCGGCATCCATAGGAAATATTTACTTTTATGCTATATTAAATGTCCAGACAACCTCATCTGCTCTTTCCTTTGGCTCATCATCTTCTAAAGTTTTACCAACTTACTATTAAAAGTAACTACTTCTTTTGTATTTCTTCCATAAAATAACCCTGCAATGAAGGTAAGCAATCTATTGTACAGCTATTAATAGAACAAAAGACTTCTTTCTGTAACTCCTACCAGAAGATTTAAACAAACATGAATGTTTTTTCTGTTGTCTGTCAAATATCTTTCTAAGGTGAAGGTCATAATCCTAAGTACATGTTCCTAGGAGGAAGACTCATTCAACATAATGGGTCTTAAATCTAAGTAAACATGCATAGGATCATATTATGTCAGCTATGACTCAAATATTACATTAATCCAGCCATGGCTCAAATGTCACAATAATCCAACCAAGGCTTTTATTTTTGTGGTATGAGGGTATTAATATAGGAAGTGGATATTCTTCACCACCAACCATCTTCAAATTTTGCATGGCTTGGAGGTCTGTTGAGCACAACTTGATCTGTTAATCTCTTGCATTTACTTCTCTTACGTATGTGGATTGTTTTAAGAACAGGAATTATATCGGATATACTTAGAAAGCAATTATGAAATAATTCCTTGGAGAGAGGAAGTGCTCAGCAGATATTTCTGGATCATATATGAACATCAAGAAAAGGTACAAGACCTCATTTCACACCCTGCTAATATCGTGACCTTTGTTCTTTCTATGTTGTAGAGTCCTTTCTTGTTGCCTATTAAGCGTCCTACAAAAGGATGGGTACAAAAGCCTGATCCTCCTCTTTTCTCCCCCGTTGTTGGAAGGAAGACTTACAAGTTGGCATGTAATAATCATATAAATTATTAAGTTTGCTCCGTTCTTTTCATCTGGGCACGATGGTCTCACAAAATCACAGTGGTCTTTGTCCCTTTTATTCATTAAAGGCTGAACATTGAACTTCTTATGAGAGCATCATATCAGTGAAAAAAGTAGTGACAGCAGCCAGACCTCAGGCATCATCTTTATCATTGACAATTTGGCTGTTGTTACCAAGTCATAGTCAAGCCAGATAGGGCCTGCATATGACCCGGCCTCTCATCATGCCCTGTCCCCTCAGTTTCCCCTCTTCTACCTGTCCGTTTCACTCCTCTCTCACCTAGCCCTTTCCCCCCTTCCCTTTCTTTCTACCTCAACATCACCATGCAAATGCTAAACATGTCATGATCACTCTTTGTAATAAATTGCACATTCAGTTAGCCAGCTTTGGGCCGCTTGCCCTTACTTTTTCCCACCTCGGTGTCCCATTCCTCCAAATGTGTGCCGTGATTAAAATTCCTGGCATTATTTCTTCGAGTGCAAATATGCATCCAGGATGCATGGGAACACCCTGCCCTGGGAGAACCATCTGGCCCACACCCTGATATTACTCTGACACAGTGTTGCTCTATCAGGCCTCTGACCCGTGTAGAGTTTCCAGTTATTGTGCCTGGTCTGCTAACTGCAGAACTTACTGAATGCATTCATTTTTCATGGTTGATACTGGCCACTTTGGGTGTATCATTCAAAACAGAAACGTAGGCCACACATGCCCAAATCTACACAATAGGTTTGCAGTAAATTGCAGAAATACTGGGGAGAAGGAAAGAGTCACTCATGCCAAATATTGGGTGCCAGGAAGAAAGCACCATTGACACCATTATGGCAAGGCTGGATCAACCCACACAGCCTCTCAGGGCAGCTCCAGCCCATCTGATGAGGCCTTGCCTGTCTCTTTTGTCCCCCTCCCTCCAACACACACACCACACTTTAGCTGCCATTATCACTGAAACCCTTTTTGCCCATATGCTATCCATTGCTGTTTTCCCTGTCTTTCTGCCATCTTGTTCCACTTCCTCTTGGGTGGCTCCCCCCTTGCGGGGTCAAGTCTTTGCCGGTGTGCATTCTCTCTTTGCTACTTTCCCCGTTCCAGCTTGACTCTGTGGAGAAATATGAAAGTTCTGTTAGATTCATGGTGTGTGTCCTGGGAGGAACCAAGAAATAGTTAAGGGCAATAGTTAAGGAGAGGGAGAACCAGGAAATAGTTAAGCCAGAGAGCTCTCAGGATAGAAGTCTTTGTTTAATTAATTAATTAATTAATAAAAGATTGGCAGCAGAGTCTGTTTGAATCTGTGGGGCACAGTCCCTCAAGTCTCTCTCTGTAACCAGCCTAGAATATGCCGCTCTCCCCTGTTTGCCTCTTGTCTTTGCTGTGTCCGTGTCCTTCTTGCACTAGCCCCACTTTGGCTTGGGAAGTTGTGCATGGAAACCTCCACCATTACAGCCAAACCAAGCATGCCTTTTATAGGGCGTCTACAAGATTCCCGGCTGGTGAAATCAGTAAAGGACAAAGGGGTCTTTTTGGAGCGCCTTTCTCTCAGAACAAGCATGCACGCTTACAGTCTGCAGGCTTGTTTTCAGGGAAAGGTTCTCCAGCACCCCTGTGCTGCCGGGGAGCCATGGCTGAGCCACGGAACTTATTTTCCCCGCAAGACAAAAGAAAAAGAAAAACAGTGTAACTGCCTGACTCTGAAAATCCCAACTGACTCTTCTTTCTCACCCACACACCTCAGCGTAAAAATAAAGCACCGGATGAGCTGTGTGTGCGAAGGACTGTATGTGTGCACAGGCATGTCAGCAAAATAGGCCTGGTGTGGGCATGTGTGAATAAGATGAGGATGGAAGTAGCTTCGCCACACCCACTTTTGGCTTTGGCTTCACCCACTACTAGCACCTCCACCCTGCACCCCCAAAAGTTACCCACAGGGGAATGCAGCTCTGGGGCTGAGCATAGTTCCCTATACCTGATGGATGGGATCAAATGTTCCAGCTGATTCACACGTGGATACATATGCACTTGTTGGTTTCTCTGTTCTTCATTTCCTTTTCCTCTGATGACTGGCAGCTGAGAACAAACTAGTTGCACTGAAAAGCTTTAGCTTGGACCCAACTGTGTATTCCAGAAACAGAGAGGATCCTTTCTTTCATGGAAGTGCTTTTGATCCAGCAGATGATTTCATTACTAGAAAAGGGAGAAGGAACATTTTTGCCAATTCCCCTTTGCTCTTGAGACCCTTGTGGCTCCTCACACAGTGTTATGGAGGGTTCCCTCCATAGGGAGCTGCATGGAGCAAGAGAACAGAAAAAACTACCACCCACCTTCTGCCCGTGAGAGTGATCTGAGGGGATATGAGAGCCAGTGTGGTGTGGTGTGGTGGTGAAAGTGTTGGGCAGGGGAGGTTCTGGTCCCTGCTTGGCCACCAAGATCACTGGGTGACCTCGGTCCAGTCACTCACCCACAGGCTGACCTGTCTCACAGGGCTGGTGTTGCAAAAATAAAGTGGAGCACTGTAAGCCCGCTTGGGTTCCTCAACAAGAGGGAAAATGATATGATCTAAATGAAGTGCAAGCAGAAGGGGAAGGGGAAGGGGAAGGAGAAGGGAGAAGAGAGAAGGAGAAGGAGAAGGAGTTTACCCTGTGCCTGTGGATTTCTGAGGGGCATACATACATACTTCAAGGGATGTAAGAACCAGCACTTAGTTTATTCCATTTCAGTGTTTAGAAAATTCTGATAGACTAGCATTATTTATATGTAAACACACAACTGTACAAATATCATACTGCCTGCACAGAACTTTAACAATGCTTTAGAGTTTATTTTTCCCCTAGAAAAACAAAACAGCGTAGGTGCTTTTGATTGTGCCAGAGTGTCTTACCTTTTCCTTAATTCATTATGCTGCACTATTTTTAGTGTGACAAAATACCTTTGTTCTGAACAAAAGAACGAGATTCTTTCAAGCCCTGGGGCAATGGTGGATGGGATTTTATGAAACTCTCCGGTGCCTCCATACCACTTTTATCAAAGATTATTAGCAGAACAATGCAGAATTTAAACCAACTTGGCTACTTTATCATCTTTCCTTTACTTACAGTCCTGTCTGATTTTCTTCTCCTGTTGGGCTGTCCTATTATTTTGCAAACCCCAAAACGCCTCATTGCTCACATCGCCCCAACCAGAACATTTTTTTACCTTCTTAGCACATAATCGTGACATCCTATTTCTGTCTGTCTGTATTACATTATCTAAGTTTTCCTGCCTAACGGATTTTCAGCTTTTTATCATAATAGCATATCTCCTTGTTTGTACCTTAACATGCTGTTTATAGAGTCTCAGTATGTTTTTCTTGCTATCTTTTTATGGACTCTTGCATGCATACATATAGCACTAATGTGCAGAGAATATTTTCAAGGACAAAGGAGGATTAGAGCGGGTTAATCTCCGGATGTAGTTCTGGAAGAGCCAAAGCAACTCAATTGCTAGCACTCTCAGAACATCAAAATATGCCCAGAAATACAGAAAGATGAATTAGGACAAGGAAAATGTCCCCCTGCCCCCCCCCCCGGGTGGGGGGTGCTTCTTCATTAGCATCTCTTTTCCCTCTCAGGTGACTAAGAGTACTTTTTTTTTCATTTCATTTCTGATCCACCCAATAACTGACATTCTTTGTGCAGATTACAAAATACTGAAGCTAAATCGTTTTGCACAAATGAAAATGACAACTGAGGGTCCTTTAGTGCATGTGGAACAGCTGGGCACATTCAGACCACTCCAGGACGGACTCTGCAGTGTAAGGATGCAATTCCATGTCCACTCAGCAGGACTTGCTTCCAAATAGGTATACAGTATGTAAGAGCTTTCATGTGGATGCACCTGCTTGGATGACGGCAGAGAGCCAGTGAGCAAGATGGAGCATAGCTACTACTTCTTTGTTATCTGGACTGGAAGGAGAGGGAGGTTTGAACAAAAAGTAACAGGGTGAAATGGTGAGGTGGAGCAAAGACAGGTGGCTCTGGTCAGGGACTCCCTGCTGGGGTCTGGAAGCTTGATGGATATCCAGTCATGGCTTTGTTGCTGGCCTTGACTATGCATATATGCCGTGTGGGTGGAATTCCAGAGTTCACCAGCTGAGGAGCTGTAGGAGACAGTGGAGGAGCCCCACAACAGGGGAATGGAGTTTCTTTTCCAGCTTGGGATAATGAGTTGTGGGAGAGGACCAGCAGCTCAGAGGGAAGCACGTGCTTTGCCCAGAGAAGGTTCCAAGTTCAAGCTGAGCATCTCTCAGTAGGGCAGGAGAGACCCCTGCCTGAAACCCTCGAAGGCTGCTGCTAGTCTGTGAAGACAGTGATGCACCAGACTTCCCAAGGGTCAGACTTGCCACATTCAGCTGTTTCCTGTATTCCTGTGGCAAGGCACCCTGAAATGCAAGGCTGGGCTGCAAGGATGGCCGTACCGTCACCCACAGACAGGGGCTGCCAGAGGGAAGGTGGTCTAGAAAGCTAGCTGGGCCATGCAAGGCTAGGGGTTAGCCCCTTCTGCCATCAGGACTGGCTCCAGGTTCAAATAAGCCCTCAGCAAACTGCCCTGGGCTGAGTTGCAGTGCCTGCTTTTCCTGGGGAGATCTCACGAAAGCCCCTCCCCTTAATGAGAGAGCACAGTCACAGCATGATCGTCGGGGCACATGTGAAGGAATATCGTGCAGCTTCCACTGAGTTGCCACACACAGATGCAACAGCAGAAGCAGTGGGTGTTGGAAATGTGAAGCATGCAGGGAAATGGCTCTTTAAGAACATTTCTTTCTGTGTTTGTTTTTTAGTTAGTGAGCAAAGGAGTGGAGTCTTCTGGTATTCAAAGAGGAAAAATCAATGGCAGTTCTTCCTTCTCTCTCACAAAAAAATCATGAGGAAGGAGAAAGTGTGGAAGAGGGGCTCCTCCCACATCCCATAAGCTGAAGTCAGTGGGATCAGCACCCCTTTCCCTCCACTCAAAAGCAGTTCCCAGGAAGCAAATGCAGCCCCTTTCCCATTCTTCCTTTCTCATGAGTCAGCTCCACTGAAATCAATGTGATTTACTTGTGAGTAAGGTCATTGAAGTAGACATGCATGTTCAGACTTGGAAAGACATTGCAAATGTTACTTTTTCAGGGGTGAAGTGGGGAAAGCAGTATTGTATTCACTTTCCCATTCAGTGGGCACATTAGAAATGGGGGGGAAGGGGAGAGGGAGGGGGGAGAGAGAGAGAGCACACCATCGTGGGGCAATGGGGGAAGGTGGGGAACCCTCTCTTCAGAGCTGCTGCTGTTTTGCTGAAACCCAGGAATGGCAGTATCTCTTCCCCTCTAGCCCACCAGTCCACTGAAGCCCCTCTGCCTGTTCCCAGGACAGTACCACAAGTTTAGCACCCACTGAGATATCCTTTTGCAAAATGGTGTCCTTTTTTGTCCCCCTTTTTTGGGTGACACATGCCTCTGTTTGAGACAATTTATAAGCAGTGAAGGGGAACTTCATACACCTGTATTAACTGCTCTGTTGCTACAAATTTCCACTCCACTTACTTCCCACCAAAATAATTGTGCAAATATTCTCCAATTTAAAAAAAAATCCCTGAGACTGAGCAAATGGGATGATGACATGGCAGTTCTTATACCTGCCCCATCCATGAGGCACACACGAGGAGACACAATATTTCATTCACAGTGTGCCTCTTGCTTGCTTGATACCAATTCCTCAAATCTCTCCATCTTCTTTTTCTTCTCTTTCTCTTTCTCGGTCTCTCTGTGCATTAATGAACAACTTGTCATGATGTTATTCACTCTTGTAAGAAATTACTGTCTGACAAGCATAATGAGATTTTTTTTCCTCAGAGCTTGAACTTTTGAAAGCTTCCCTCTCCATGAATTTTAAGTGTACACATAAAAGCCACACATTTGTTTTATAAACATCGCTCTGCTTCCTATAGAACACACATTCTACTGCATAACTGAGATCATCAGTATAGAGCATGTCTCTGGTTTACACAAAGGATTTTAACTTGCTTTTGTATCCAGAGAAAGACAAAGCACCATGCCACCCCCACCCATGTTTTTCAAAGCAATTCTTTAACTTTCCTAAAATAGTCACAGATGTTTCATGGGAACTGGACTCATGTTTGGATCATGTCCTCAGTTAGCACCAGAGCTGTACTATGCGGTAAGCTCTATGCCATAATTGAAAGACAATGACCCAGTTCATCTCATTGCTGGATTGATTAAGCCATTGTGCATACTGGTGCATTAGCACAATTAATCTAATTACCCACCCAGTCACAGCTCGTCATTTCATCCAAAGCCAGGTGGCGTGGCTGGTTCAGTAGTGAGGCAACCCTCAAACAACCCAACAGCTGGCCAACAAACAAGCCATGACACCCGAGTTCACATGACACAAACCACACTTAGGAGGGTAATGAGGCAGATGGAGAATGGCACCTGCCAGCAGCCACAGCTTAAATGAGCCAGCATTGCAACACAGATAAGAGACATCAAAGAAACCATTTATCATTTAAAAAAGCAAATGTTCATGCCCATCCTTCTTGTTCCCTATTACTGCTAAGTTTGATTAGCAAATTGAAACTTCAAGCCTCTGGTGAGTTAGCTGTTTGGACTACTGTAAAGCCCTCCATGGGGGGGACCCCTGAAAGCTTGTTCAGAACTGACTGGAGCCAGTTATGGGGTGACATAGCTCCTTTGTTACAAGTTCACTGGCAGCTGATTAGATTGCAGGCACAATTCCAAGTGCTGGTTATGACCTATAAACCCCTAAATGGCTTGAAGGCAAGCTATTGGAAGCCACATTATCCTGTAGGAGCCTGCCAAAGCTTCAAGATGCTCAGAAAAGACCCTTCTTTCAGTCCTCCACTGAGACATGCTTGATGCAAACAGAGGAGAGGGTCTTTCTTCTGTACCTTTATAAATTCTCAGTGGCCATTTATAAAATACCCCAAAGGAGGACATATAGCACCAAAAAAGAGCAAGAGAGGTCAACGGCATGCATAAAACTTACATTAGTATTTTATATGTATGGAAGAGAATTTAGAAATAATTATTTTAATTTTCAAACCAATATGGTGCATCTTAGTAGAATGTAGGAGACTATGATCAGTTGACCTGTGGGCCCTGCACCGTTTCCTGTCCAGATGCTGTTGATGGGCAGCTTCAGGGCTCAGCTCTTCCACCTGCTGGCCATCTTTAAGCAAGCCTTGGAGTTCATAGACCTTCGGAAGGGAGGACAGTCCTCTGGCAGCCCAGGGACGGACCTCTGTAAAGAGAGCGTGTGGCCACCCTACCTTTTAGTGACTGCTCCCAAGCAATGGCACTCCCTGCCAAGGTAGGCAAGACTAGCTCCATGTCTGTTGTCCTTCCACCAGCAGGTAAAGACATGTTTATTCTGGCAGGCTGTGGTTTTACAAGCTGATTTGAGAAATACAGTATCTTTCAATGTAGGGTTCTTCTTTCCTTTAGTACTAACATGTTTTACTAGAAGTGTTTTTAATTGATATTTATATCACTAGCTTCCTCCAAACTATTTAGTCAGGCAAAGACAGGATGTAAATTGTGTGTGTGTGATGCGTATGCAGACACACAATTATATACATTTTATATACCCACACACATTTATGTACATAAATATATGCATACCTGGGATTAAGCCCATTTGATCTCAACAGGAATTACTTCTGAGTAGATATGTATAATAGGTTGATACAGTAACTTAACATGTTTTATTTCTACTCAGAAAAGAACCTTTCAGAGCCTGTCTTTTCAAGAACAAGCAAAAAAAGTTTGCACATAAAATCAGACAGAAACACTCTGTTCTTCTTCCTCCCATACCAAAGTTAAACATTGATGAACTACACACATAAACCCTGATGTAACAGAGCTAGATCTACAGTAATAAAATGTTGTTTGAAGTGGGCTTGAAAATGAAGACTTCACATTGATCTACTGGTGGGGTGGAACATTCAGATCTCTTTGGGGGCCATTGTAACATTTTATGAACTCAGCCTGCGGGTGCATGTGGTGTGCTGAAGCCTGTGGACACCCCAGCTGCGTGGTGCAACAAAGCCAACGGGATCCTGGCAGGAAAACAAAAGCAGTCTTCTCAGTTCCCAAGCAACCTTGATCTCTTGGGAGCAGTTGACCAAGGATCCACTGGGGACTCTTGCAATCAGTTTTTTGACAGTCCTCTTGACAATCCTCCTTGGAGGAGTACAACTCGGGTTGCAGGTTTTGCCCTGTGGGCAATCTGGCTGTTAAATCAGCATTAATGTGACTAATAAAGGGAGGTGTTCCCTTGTGAACCTCCTTTCGTTCATCCTCAAATTACTCAGTCTTGGATTTGGTGAAAACAGGGTACAAGTTTTTTAAAGGTTCAGGCAAAAAGTACAGAATGGAAGAGCGAGTGTGTTCACTTTCAGAGTGCAAAGCAATATCCAGTTTAAAGTGGCAAGTCAGTGGCAAATACAGTGGGAAAACACAGTCTAGCTATTCATAGCCCTGCATAGAGCCACCTACCAGGTGCTTGGAAGACTCATGGTCTCCATGCTGCAATCCTTCTGATGCCTGTATCAGGTCTCTTTCTAGGAGACCTATATTCTAGCACCCATTGCAATAGGAAGCCCCAAAATTCCTTTCCCAGTACAGCCCCTCTCCCTTGCCTGTGTGGAGATCCCAGAAAAAACTTTTGGATGTGTCTGTAGCTGGAGATTAATTGCACAGCTCTGGGTCTGAGATGGTTTTTTGAAGGTTCTTCACTGTTTGGGCCTCTGGGCAATTAACCTAAAAATAAATTATACACATACACTGTTGCAATCCATGTTTCTCCCTCCAAGCAATATCAGCCTCACCAATGTTTATTTACTTAAAGATTTTATTGTTACACTAGAGTCTTTCAGCATACACCAAGTGGAGCATTGACTCCTTTCTACCATTCTTTTCCTGAAGCTCTCTTTATCGGCTCTTCTGAGTCTCACCCTTGGGGGAGGCATGCTGGGAAAGGGGGCACACCTCCACTCCTCCTGTTGGGCCCTTAATGGGGCTTCCTCTGGTGATGATGGGGAGCAACTGGGTCTACCTCTCCAGGAGGTGGGAGTTCTCCATTTGAGAGACTTCCCATTTCAATGTCTCCTCCCTCCATGTAACTCCTCAATGCTCCCATGGCCAGGTTGACCAGTCCCCCTCCTCCTGGGCTAATCTCTCCCTTTCCCACTCCAGTTGGGTCTCAGGATCTTGAACTACAGCTGGAGTCTGAGCCATTTCAAAAGCATGGAAACGGAATCAGAATCAGAATCATTGGTACAATCAGCACGGAGAGTCTCCCATGAGCGTGCCTGCAGTTTGACAGGACACACACACACACACACACACACAGAGTTGTAACAAGAGATGGCTGTATTTGAGGCGTTTTGGCAAATGCACCTGCCCCTGCTGCCTCAGAGTAATTTGTTTATGAAATATGAGGCTGCTGTACATTAAGCTAAATGTCACTGATGGGGCTGACCTTCCAAATAACATACTGAACACCCAAATGTTTTGGTGAGGTTCATTTAGCACAATTGCTTTTAGAGCTATAAATACAAAGCAACCATTCTTCATAAAGCTGAAGGGCTCTTCCGTAAAGGGGAGATAATGGGCTATGCATCCTGATCTGGAACGGTTCTGGCACAAGTAGACCTGATACCCGGGGACTGAATAACGGTTGCTCAGCACAGTGTTCCTTCAGTGGCCTAACTCACAGCAAGGAATAGTTGTCTAGGGCTGTTCTGGAGAGAGAAGAAGCACAGCCTGGCAAACCTGGCACCCAAGGCTGCAATCCCAAGAGCACTTTATGGGCTACATCTGACTGACTCAGTGGGTCTTTAACATACACAAGTTCAAGACTGCAATACATGATTGATTGTGTTGTTGTATTGCCCTTCCTCTAAAAAAACTCAGAACCTGCTTATACCATCCCCTTTCTATCCTCATAATCAAATTATGAAGTAGGAGAGAGAGAGAAAGTGTGTCAAGGTCATACTTCTCTCTCTCCTTCCAAGCTGGCCCAGATAATGGATTGCTAACTAAAAGCTTTATTAAGTTAATGCAAACCAATCAAACTGGCTTAAAAGTACAAATGAAGTGTATTGCAGAAGTCAATAACAAAGAAACAAGCGTAATTAGAATACTAGCCATTAAGGAAATGTGACCTATTGTTAAGAAGTTGTTTTCAGACTGAATAGCTCTCCTTCCAAACTCAAATTACTAACACAGCAGCACCGTTCTCTTGCCCAAGGCCAGTCACTCAGAGCACCTGAATGTTGCAGCTTGCCTGCCCTCTTTAGTTGACACCATATCCTGGGTTTAGTGACTGCTGATCCACCACCCCACTCATTACCTGGCTCACTTTGTTCTGCAGCTGCATGAGACTCAACTACTGCCTGGCTTCCCTCCGAGTCCACTAGCCTTGGCTGCTCAGCTGCAGAAGCCGATGACTCCTTGGTGTCTGAGTCAGAATCTGTCCCCACATCATTTGAAGGCTCTTTTCCAGAAGGCATGGATCCAATCCCTACAGAGAGAAAGAAAGATTAGATCAAAATTATTGAGTTTTCTAACAGAGGATTTGAACCAGGTCTAGTCAGACATAAACTACCATATCATATTGTCTGTATTGATTCCGATAGGGACCAAGGTTTAAGCTGTGCCCAATTCCTCTTTCTCATTCAGAGACTGTCACTTGTCACTTAGTCACTTAGTTCTTGCATGGAATTGATATTTTTTAAGCTAGCTATTCCATTGCAGGAAAACTATATTTTCCCGGCACTCAAACCCAAATATTTTTGGCACTGACAAAGTGATGAACTAGTGATTGTCCAGAGGAAAGCAACCAGGAAAATGAGCATTCTGAAAAGAAGAATGAGAAAGAGCTGGGAAGGTTTAGGACAGAGAAGAGGAGATTAGGGGAGACACGAGAGCAGCTTTCTGATATCGGAGAGAGTGCTTCACGCATGGAGCAGACATTTCTCTTTGTCTCCTAAGGGCAGGACTAGAACCGATGGGTGGAAATTGCAATGAAGAAGATTTCTGCTCAGCTCTAGAAGAAACTTCCTAATGATAAGAGCTGTTTGACAAACTTCCTCAGGAAGTGGTGAGCACCTAAAATGGCCATCTGTTGGAAGTACTGTAGCTACATCCTACATTGCAGACACTACATTGAGCAGTATTCTTCATGATGGGACTTCTGTATATACAAGTTATCTATCTATCTGGAAGAAGCTTGTGTTTCAGTATCTCATAGGAATGAATGATGTCATACCCTATGAAGCAAAAGGCCCAGAAAGGGAATTCCTGTTATTACAAAATACAATTTTCATTGTGCTGACTTGTCCATGAAAATAAGAATCCTAAATTACAGAATAACCCCAAAACCGCTGCAAGTACACTGTGTACATTTCTGACATTATGTTTGAAATCTGTTCGTTCATATCAGGGATTTAAAAAGAGCCAATATTGTATGCTGATACCACCATCAGTGATTGCTCAAAGTATTAAAGGCCACGGACCATTTATTCTGCTACTGGAGTTAATATTCCAAATATTTTTTTTCCTTTTTATTTCTTGCACAGTAATATTAAACAAAGCTGGCTGTGAGATCACCCCACTTAGCAGCTTTTATATAAACCTGGCCTGAAAAGCTTCATTACAGGGGAACAGCATTTAAAAATCTGGTTTTCACTTAGTGGGTTGCACGGAAGTCTATTTGTTTTGCCTTCTGCTGCAAGACAGTACTAAGAATGCCCCCGTAAAGCAGTTGTTCCTCTATCCTATGCTTAGGCCTAACCCTAATCCTGGGAAGACCCTAGTTCAAGGTCACCTTGGGTCAGGGGTGTTTGGTAAATTTTGAAAAGGAGGAACTCATCATGGCAGCTACCATAGTCACATCCCCAAGGAGAGTCTCTCTCTCTCTATACACACACGCACACGCACACACCAAACAGCAGTGTGCAAAACAATGCCAAATTTATCAAGAGATGCTGACAGTCATAGAATAATGAGCTGGCAAAGGATACCGTTGTGCGGAAAGGTAGAGCCTTAAGCCCAGGTCTGTTCCTCCGATATTCATAGATTGCCAGGACCTCTTTCCCAGCCTCCTTTCCCCCAGAGTTTTGGTGGTTTCCCAGCATTTGCACATTTGTTTGATTTTATGGAAGGAGTGCATTCTATGAGGCCAAATGCCCGTCCTAATGCTTAGCTTTTGATCATAAGACCTTTGACTACATTATGTTGGTATTCATGCCCCTGCCACCTTTCCTTTTGCTTCTGCCTACCACTGAAATGAGCCCCACAAGAGATTCTCCAAAATGGCATTCAGTCTTTGGGATGGAAGAGGAATGTGATAAAGGAGCAGATTTGTACTGGGAAGTTCTCCCGGAATCATGGTTAGCACACTGGGCTTTGGTGAAAAACAGCAAGGTTCACATCCCTGATCAACCAGAAAGCTCCCCAGGAGGCCCTGAGCAAGTCATTGTCTAAACCTAACCTAGCTCAACTCAGGGTTATTTCAAGGATAGATGGAGGAAGGCACATGTTTCTGCCAGCCTTGATAGAGGGAAGGAGGGATAAACAGGTGAGAAGCATTGAAAACACCATGGGAGCCCTCCGTGGAAGAAGTTAGGAGGGCGGTTACTCGGAGGAGGGCTTTCTCAGCGGTGGCGCCTAAGTTATGGAATGCGCTCCCCAGAGAGGTCCGCCTGGCGCCGTCGTTATTTGTTTTTCGGTGCCAGGCGAAGACCTTTTTATTTAAGCAGTATTTTAAATGTTAATATTATTGAATTTTATTTGGCCAGGGCGGCTTGTTTTATAGTGTATATTTGTATTTTATTGTATATATTTTAAAATGTTATTTTAATTTTTTGTTGTAAGCCGCCCCGAGGCTTCGGCGAATGGGGCGGCATAAAAATGTTTTAATAAATAAATAAATAAATAAATAAAAATAGTGGATGGTCTGCCCAGGGCAAGACTGTTAGATGCAGTTAGTGGTGGTTCTTCTAACTGAATGAAGGGTGGTCAACTTGAACTGGGTGGGCTTGCACTCCTCTTGAAGGAGTAGATTTGTAGCTCTGGGATTCTTCTGGAGTCCTCAGTGTACCAAATGCAGTCTACCAGTTTTGGATGGTGGCCCAGCCACGTCCTTGCCTGGATGAGGCTAACCTGACCTCATAAGCCTGAGCTCGGATAAGGTCCAAGTTAGAAAGGTACAATTCATTCTACCTGAGGGCTGCTTTTGTAATCAGTTTGGAAACTACCCATCAGACAAAATGCAGGTCATACTGAGGATCAGGATGACTGATCATATTACACCATTTTGGCCCACTTGTGGCCTCTGCAGGTTTCTGGGCCCAATTCCAGGTGCTGGTTCTGGCCTAGAACCTAACGGCTCAAGACTACACAGCTGAAGACTACAATAGCTGACAGAGAACATCTCCCAGTATCCTAGGTATGGTCAGTCACTATGCACTGACGCATACATTGCACGCATCATCTGAGGGCTGTTCAGAGGACAGCAGAGGGGAAGGCTGCTGATTGTGCGATGCTCTTGCACATCAAGGTCCACCTGGCACCTCCCCACCCTCACGCCCTGCGGTGCCCAGAAGCCCACCACCAAGCAAGTCCAGTGGGGGGGATCGCAATTCTGCCATCAGTACTATATGCCTGGCACTGACAAGCAACATCACTCTCACTCTGAAGCCAATTCCTCCCTGGGATGGGAGGGGAGATTCTGCCAAACCCCTTCCTACCTCCCAGCTGTGGTTATCAACCACCATCCCAGAAAGCAGGGTTCACACGACATGCCAAGACACCCTGCCCTCCGCCCCCTGTGGCATTACGCAAGTCACCATCACCATCAAAACGATCAGCATTGTTTTGGCATCAGGCTAAGATTGTCCTCTGCTTCCAGGAATTTGATAGTATGCGATAGGATTTTAAGATCAGATCCTGCTTTACCAGGTGCTGGGATCTCTTTGCAAATGTTTTTAGCTGTTAAATTGTTTTTAAATTGTGTACTTTAACATTGTTATATGCATTAATTTTTGTGAACAACCCAGGGAGGGCTATTGGACAGTACAGACATGAAATAAAAGATTATGCTCTTACTGGGGGGCTCTCCTTTCCACCCCCAAGGCCACCTGCTGCTCTTCCTCTTCCTCCTCCTCTTCATCCATTTGCTACCACATTTTTTAAAAATAAATTTTATTATTTTTTCTAGAAACTAATATTAAAAACATCAAGCATTTAAGACATCGGACATACTGGGTCAGCATCTCACTCCTTTTAAAAGTCCATAACCATATTCAAATCTACGCATAGTCCCGTTTCTCTAGCCAATAGTAAAAGAAGTTCCATGTTTGATAGAAATATGTATCCTCCTTCTCCTTCAGAGACAAGGTCAATCTGTCCATTTCTGCGCAGTCCAAAATCTTTTTTAAGATCAGTTCTTCAGTAAGTGGCTCTTTACTCCTCCAATGTTGAGCAAATACAATCCTCACCACAGGACCATGTTGCTACCACATTGTGGCTTGACTGACAGGCAGAGAGCCCGTGGGCAAAGATGCTGGGGGATCTGCCAGTCCCCCTCTTCCCCCCCCCCCCCCCCGTTGCCTGGGTCAGAGGGAGCAATAAATGAACAAGCAGGTTGCCGTGGTGAAGAAGAACAAGAAAAGCGATGTGTGTGCGTGGGGGGGGGGGCTTTTTTCAATGTGCCCCTGCTGAAGTGTGGGCCTCCACAGGGGCCCAGTCATGCTCATCCTTGATGCTGGCTCTGATTTGCTGATGGAGCACATTTTGATAAGTTTGTAAGAGTAGGCAATGTATCATCCTGTCCTGAATATGAAAAAGACATCCTGTACTTTTAAGGTTAAGCCGGAAAGGCTCTTGCCAGATAAATATGTTATTCTGGCATCCCATCAGATGACCTGACTGCTCCTCCTCTACAAAGGGCCCTGAGTGGTGTTGGGTTGTGTTCCCCTGTGCTACACCACAGTCTGGCCCCCTCTTGGTTATGTATCAATGCAGTGCAAATATGGCAAGCGTTACAAGAATGAAGGATACTCTTGTGTGCACATGGCTGAGCTTGCTGTGCCACAGTTCGGGGGGCGGGGAGGGGGGATTAACTTCACCTTACTCTACATCTAGTCTTGTTCCACATTTAATTATCTTAATGAATTTGCAGGTTAGGAAAACACCGCACAGAACCTGTCAAAAACATGTTTTTGTGATTGGCAAACTACCTTTAACATATGCTTTTTCTCAAGGACTTGAATTCTGCTTTTCCGCTGCACATTGGATTGGGAATGGAGCCTGTGTGCTACAGAAAACTGAGTGGGACACACACACATACTCCATTTAATTCTGATGGCATAGCAGAGCCAACACTCAACGAAAGACAGTAGACCATTTCCTTCCAACTTGAGTTACACTGCCTCAATGTGCAGTTAAAAATGCATCTTAATGTCCACATCACTTTCAGACAAAAGCAAGCACATACACTCCAGCCTGTGCTGCTTTTAATCAGCTTTTGATCTGGTGCTCTTTTTCTCACTCATGAACCATTTTTCAAGGGAAGTTATTTTTTGCACTTCCTGTGATTATAATTCAAGTATAAATATTGCATCACCTAGAGTGTACATTATGAAAAGAGACAGGGCCAAATGGATGCTGAACAGGAAAAAGTGTTATTGCTAATAACAGACTAGGAGAGCAGCAGTTACAGATCTGGCTGCATATTTCTAAACCCAACAGTGCTTATTCTTGGAAGAGCTGCAGTTTGCTTAGATCTTCCCCTGGCATCTGCACCTTACAGTTCGTTCACCCTTGGCTAGTTCTGTGCAGAATCTAGATGTGGCATTATGCACATAACTAGCAATTGTGTGTTTTTCCTTGAGTAAATGGAGGGATAGAAATGGGAACTTCATGTGCCCTGTCCTTCTGTTCCTAGATGCCGTATTTTGCAATAGCTTCAGTTTCCAAACTGACTTCCAAGTTCCACACAGAGCACACTGCAGTAATCTGAGCAGTAAGATGCCTGATGACAAATTACTAAAGTCGAATTATCCTTGTCCAGGTAGGCAGGTAGTTGAGCCGCCAGCTGAAGCTGGTGGAAGTCACTCTGTGCCACAGAACCCAACCAAATCTCAAGTCTAATTTTTTAATCCTGACTTGCTGATCCTACTCGGGACTTCCTCAAGAAATTCCTTGTGTCTCTCCAAATATTAGAATATCATCCACAAGATTAATATTTTGGACCTTAACTCTCAGCCATCATGGTCAAAAAAGATGGATTTGTCATTTAAAACACCTTGAGGGCACCAGACTAAGGAAAGGAATTTAGAGGAATTTGCTGCAGTCTACCAAATGTATCTAATTTCAAATTGCATTCTCCAAAACAGCTGTCTTGGGATGCAAGGAACCAAGGTGCTAGCAAGAAGAACGTTCTTCTACCCATTGTTTCTATGCCTCCTTTCAAATCTGTGCAGACCCTGATCTCCCCATGTTTTTCTTCAACACAGGGGCCAACAATACGCACCCTGTAGTGGGTTATTTTATTTCTCAGTAAAAGCGATTCCTCCCATTCTTTTTAACTGAACCAATACTTTGTGATAATGGAAGAGGAAATCTCTGAGGTTATTGCACACTTGTATCACTAAGTATTATCCTTCAAAACAATACCCACAGATTTCCCATGCAAACTCCATAATGCCTTGTTCTGGTTTTCTTACAAGTCCCATCTTGATATCCACTACACCAGGGCTCAAGAGGTCATCTGCTTTTGATCTGATACTGAGGATGGGCATCAGATCTGGCTGAAGCCCAAATAAAATTATGCCCCTTTCGGTCCTTTGTGGTGCTTCCTCAGGTTTAATGTTCCTCCCTCTGAAATGACAAGAAATGAAACTAAACAGCACAGTGTTTTTTGTGCTTTGCTTTGCTTTTTGGCAGTTGAGCTTTGAGCAGTATGAGATTCTTTACATGAGAGATTTCTTGTGCATTCCTGGTTGTTCATGGGCTTTTAGATGCCATTGATCCTCACTTTCATTTCTGTTTTTTTTTCCCCATAGCACCCCCCCTTTTTTTCTTGAAATGGAGAAAATGCAGTGTTACATTAGAATGGGGAAATAACTTGTTGCTTCTCCTTATGTATTTGAGCTATTCTGCTATAGCACTGCTCTACCTAGATGTTATGTAGTAGAAAAACAGGAAAGAGCTTTTACTGTAGAGTTCAGATCCCAGTGCTGTGATAAAACCAAGCATGGTATCTGAGACAAAGCAAGCATCCTCATAACCAGTCCAAGCAGAATGTTGCAATTTTCCAAATCAAGTAGAAAATCCAGGTTCAAGTCCAATGAATGTTTTTACATTGCACCCTCTGATCTACAGAGAATCATCCAGACAAGAATCATCCACCCCTTCTGGATCAGAAAGTTGCCCTCTTTGGATATGGTATTTTCTCTGCTACGTGGAGGATAGATATGCCATGAATGAGGATCTATGCTCACACTGTCGCACCCCAGGGGCTTCAGGATAGCTGTTGCTGGCGCACCAAGCAAGCCCTCCCTCGTGCTCCAAGGGCTCAGGCATGGCACGGGGCCAGCACAATGCTGTCTGCTGGCTGGGGGCAAATTAGGTATGTCCTTCTTGGTTCACTTCAGAGTCTGGACAGAATGGCCTTGTCTCTCTCTTCTTTCCACTTGAAGTCTGTGGAGCAGAATGAGGAAACCCCACTCATTCCTCCTCATATTCCCAAGGTCACCACAAATCAAAGCTACCATGTACTGAATTCCCATAGGTAGCTAAATTAGCAACCATGAAGCAATATTTTATTCAAGAGAAGGGAAAATAGGGAAAAAAGTTGGTTGTCTGGGGACTTCATTTGGTCATTCTAAATGCCAACAGCATACATTCCAAGTGTTCCTACTTACATGAGGCAATATAAGAATAGATGAACTTCTGCTGCTCCCCTAGATCCCCCCTCCCTCCCTCCCTCCCTCTCCCCACCTCCCCTTCTCCCCTTCTCTCCTTCTTATAACATAGCACAGAATAAACAAGAATTGTAAATAAAGCAGAAGTCTTCACTGAGCACTTGCTTTTAAATGTGTTCCTGCAGATGAGCAAAGGTACATTTTTCACAAAGGAACTTGTGATATGCTGTTATTAGCAACTTATCTGAATAGCAAATTACTTCATAAAACAGGATGGTGGATTGTTGTTGTTTCCCTTTTTCTGCTAGTAGTGCAAATTTAAGGATAATGCTTTGAGTAGTAGCTCTTCCAATACAATAAAACACACAATAGAATTATGCAGTAATTTGGATATTTTACTGTGTGTGTGTGTGTGTATCAGTGATATATTTCATGCCTCATTTGCTGGAATACTCATTAGATGGGTGTATTACCAAGCTTTAATGCAAAGGTTTAGACTCTTTTCCCCCCATACTGTTCATAAAGTGCCCTCTCCAGATCTAAGCCAACTTGTTCTCATTCATGCTTGAACTGACACATGACAACCTTTGACTCATCTGTGTGTTTTCTTCTCCTGTATGTACTGGTGGCTAATCAATATTTTGAGAATGCGAAGAGTTAGAAAAGTAAATTGTGTCCTTGGCCTTTGAAATAAAGTCTTCCTTTGTACAGTTCATATTTGCATGACACAGTCTGCTCATCTTTTAAACACAAGTCAAGTTTGTCTTTGACTCACATGAAGATTAGGCAATCATTTTCTGCACTTCTGATGTGTGGCCAACAGCCTTGCTAAGCTAGAGCAAGCACTGAAACAACCAATTGTCAACACAGAGAAAGAGAGAACAAACTGAACAGCTGAAATCTACACATCATTTTAATCTCTGATTCACCAAAAGAACTGCTATTATCCCATTGCTGCCTGTACCGACACAGAGGCTGAATGTGAGCACTTTTGGTTCAAAAAAGGAATAAACAGAGCGCAGTGTGGTGACTGGACAGGGATGTAGCTGAACAGTAACCACTGGCAGCCTAGCCATGGATGGCTACATGGATCATGATGGAGGCATGATCTGTCATGCCTACATGGATCATGATCTGACGGAACATAAATGTGACTGAACCCCCCTATCAATGGGCTTTAACTTAGCTGGAATGCATTCCCTTTCCATGGGACCTCCTCATGGAACTTGCTGGATTGTGCCTGTTTTATTGTTTTCACTTAGTATCCCCGCCTATTTTTCCTCCTCAGAGTTGAAAACTTGCACCTGTACTTCAATAACTTTGAACAATACTTACCTAGAACTGGAGTGTCCAGTGTGGTGGCCATGGGTACCAAAGTGCCCATGGTCACTTCTCTTGGTGCTTCCCAGACTCCATGTCACTCCTGATTTTTATTTTAAATTTCGCCATCTTGGTTGCCGTCTTGCAAAACAAAGTGCCATCCTCCAGCTCCATCATTCTTTGGGTTCAAACAACTGTTTTTGATCCTACATCTGCTCTAAAATTAGGATCCTGGGAAAGTAACTTTTCTTGTAGTCTTATGGGTATGCCCCCTGGGAAATGACTGCTTTGTAACCAGCCATGCACATCACAGCAACAGTTTTATGAATGGGCAAACCCCACTCAATGGCAGCCATTTTGTGAGAGAGCCAATGACACTCCCTCAAAATTCTGAAAGAGCCCACTGATCCAAATAGGTTGGGAACCCCTACCCTTGCCTAGGGGCACCAAGGCAGGTAAGCAAATCAGTTTCCTTCCAACGATAGACCCCTTCCACAAAGCTCCTAACTTTCTGGAGCAGGTCTGAAGGGTGTACATGGGAACTGCAGGAGGAAGGAGAACTGATCCTACCAGCAGTGGATGGACAATTCATATTGTTCGATGTCAGGCCATTTATAAGCACATAGAATAGACCTACACAGTATTCTTTCCACAGCAGGTACCCTCCAGATGTGCTCAACTATAGCTATCCCTATTCCCAGCCAACATGATCAATGACCATGCCAACAGGGGATAATGGGTGCTGTAGTATAATACTTCTGTAGGGTAGCAACTGGGGAAGGCTGCATTAGATAAACATCAGAGTGTTGTCTGTAGAATACCTCCTTTTATTGTTGGGGTTCCTTCCTGTACAGCTAGGTTCTGCCCCAGGTACATAGATCCTTCCTTTCACTTCATTATTTACCCTTTTGGGTTCCACCCTGAAACCCATCTCAGGTACTAGAATTCTCTCTTTCTGGAGTTGGTAGTTTTGTCTACTCCATCTCTTTCCAATGGGATTTTTTAGGCAACTTTTCAAGAACCCATTAGGTGCCTATACTAGCCACCACTCCCTATTGAACTGGCTCATGTCTTCCCCAGTTAGGAGCTATGGTCCCATGTAATATCTGGTGGAGGCTGGAATCTATTTTCATCTGATTAATAAATCCTCGTATAGATGGAGTGGTGGTAGTTGTGCCGTTCCTGTGTGCCTTGCAAGGACTGATTCCACCACTTTTTCTGTCCCAACAGTTGGAGCCATGCCAGGCTGGTGGTTTCCCTACTTTCCTACAAACATCTACTTAGACTATGATTATAGTAACCATGGAACACCCTTCCAGACAGCGTAAACCTGTGAAAGTTGCCCTGTACAATAACGAGCTACAGGTATCAAGATAATCCCATTAAAAAGCAACAATCCTACAGTCTTCATAAGAGCAAAATCTCACAGGAACAAAGGCGAAACAGCCATTCTAGAGCAAATGCTTGTGCCCTCTGCGTATCCCAGATGATACAATGCATTTTCCTTTTGCTCCAATGTTAAGGAAAATTGTACTTTTTATAAGAAGCTACACTTTGCTATATGTTAGCAAACATTACAATATTCAGGGCCAGCCCTGCCATTAAGCGCAGTGAGGTGACTGATTCCATGTGTCATAAAACAGCGGCAAACCCGCAGTTATTTAATGGATGATGATTGTTACTGCCAGAAAGCAGGAGAGGCAGTTTTGCACCTGAGTTCTCTGCCTCAGGTGCCAAAATAACTTGGCCAGGCCAGGACATTGGAAACTTTGACTTGGCAAGGGGGATGCTCTATTGGCTGCTCTTCCTTGGGTAGCAAAATGTCTTGAGCAGCCCTGACAGTAATAAGCTGCTTCATAAGGTATTGATGTACTTAGGGATGCTGCCAGGATCAATATTGCAATTGGATTTTCCTCCAGAAGGGTTGATAGCAGCTTTGTGGGGCAATTGTACAAGTGGAAAGGGTTGCCCTCCATTCTCCCCTCTGAGCTCCGATTCAAATAGGAGCACAGAGCAATACTGGTGGGCCTGCTCAGCACTCAAATAATCTGAGTTCTTGCAGGATCAGTGTGAGGGCTTTCTTGTATGTCTGAGATGCAGGTGTACATTTATAGGCAGATGGATGGAAACACAGCTAGATAGATAGATTTTAGGAGTCCAAATCCTGTGTTGAAAGGGAGCCACTCATCCATTACCAGAAAGGAAGCTGTATCATGAAAAAAGGACTCCAATATGCATAAGATTTGCATTGCTAAATTAAATGAAAAGATGAAAATTTAGAAATCATTTTGGAAGCACATGACCAGTAACCTGGCTGTATGATTCACTCGTCTGCTGGGCTCGAGCTGTTGAGGGGCAACATCCAGGCCCAGCTCTTTGTTCCTTATATTTAAGCTCGACTATGGGCAGTTCTTCAAATACTGGGCACTTTCCAAATAGAGAAGAGTCATCTAGCACTACTTCAGAGAGAGGACTGGCCTCCAAAGAGAATGTATATAGTGCCCTAGCTAAGTGAAGTCTCTACACAATACACATAATCACACAATACACACAATCTGTGCATTTTGTCCAGGAGTTTGGCGTGTGAAGGGGCCCGAGGAGTTGGAAAAATGATAAAACTCTAGATCAGGGGTGGGAGCATGTGGTCTGGGTGTGATTTCAAAAGCTTTCTCAAAACAATCAGTTCTGGCCTGTATGAACTGTTCTTGCCCTGCCAATGGAGAGGAAAAAGCAAAGAGGGTAGGAAGAGGGTGGGAGAAGAAAGGAACAGCACATGCCTGCTGTCACATCCAGTCCCTGAGAGAATGAGGCCCTCAGCAGGGCATTGCTCTCCAGCTCTGCTCCAGATTCTGCTTCTTCATGTGAAGAGGCCAGGTTTCTTGAGCACAGCTAAATATTCCTCCTCCAAATAGCCTTCCATGTGCCCTGCATGTTTGCGTGTTTTCAAATGAAACTTCATGCCATTTTGTGATCTGCAGAAGTCCCTGAAGAAAACCAAGCATTCATGGGTCCTGCCAGCTAAAATCCACTCTTCCCTTTTGCATATTCCCTCCCCACAGGAACATGATTCCCACAGAATCCCCCCCTCTAAGGCCTGGCCACCTGTCAAAGCCTCTGGATTCAGAGATAGAGCACCTATCCTTTCATACAATGCTTGTGACAAAACACACTCTTGAGTTTATTTTCCTAATAAGTATTCTGTACTCTGAGCCCAAACTGAACAGCCATCAAAAGAAGAATGAGATTCACTCTGAACTCTTGTCTTGGGAAAGCATAGGGAGGAAAGCACAGTAAATCACATGAAGTGGCTGGCACAGAGGGCTGGTATTCCTGGAAGTTTCCGATGCTGAATGTCTGTTATAAAATTAAAAGTCTGACAGCAACAGAGTTCAACAACATTCATTCTATAACTCTTCACAATATTCAGACATTTGAGTTAAAATAAGAGAAGAACAGAGCTGAACTGGCCTCAGAAGTCTGGCTAGATCTAATGAGCTTGACATGAGCTTGAGAAGATCCCACTCAAATTTCAATTTTGTCAGAGCTTCAACTGGCAATTGAGAGGGTTGGCTTGACCTGGAGTCCTGCACTGAGCAGCGGTTGAACCTGATGGCCTCTGACCATTCCCAATTCTACTATTCTATGATTCTACAAAATCTCATTTCTTCTTATGTAATATGACAATATTATGAACAGGTGGAGTGCTATTATCTGACCATACAATGGAGGGAGTGAAATTTGTTCTTTCTGCTCCCTACTTTCCTCACCATCCTGAGAACACACCAAACATTGGTCCCTTGAGGGTCAAGGAATTCTACTGAGAACAGTGAGCTATCAAATAGGGTGTGAAAAGGAGAATTCATGAAAAACCAGGCAGAACCCCTTCCTGCTTCATTCACAGAAGGCACCTCTGGCTGATTTCCCATGATCTTCCCTTACTTCCTCAGCCCTAGGTCCGTCAGGAGGACCCCAACCCTTAAGAGAGTATTTTTGAGATGCTCTGAGAGAAGGGTTAGAAATCAGCTTCCCCACATCTTTTCCCATGGCAAAGAACCCTGAGCAATTTGTTTCTGTTGTTGTTGGTTTAAACACTAACACCTTTAGAATGTCTGGTTGCAATAGCTATTAAATGAAAAAGATCAGTACAAGACATTAACATGACAGGGCATGGAATAAAGGAAATGAAATGGAGGCACATCACAAATCAGGACAGAACATCAATTCTCACATTTCAGGGTACTGCCAAAAGATAGTTGCAAGGCTGCAATGTTTAAAAACTAATCAGATGAATTGAACATGAAATTTTTGATTGACTGAAAAGTTTTTCTAATTAATTAGTTTGCAGATTTTTATACACACACGCACAAGTATGAATAGAAATTTGCCAGTGGCAAGTGCCTGTATATGAGACAATGGACAATGCCTCATCTAGAAAAATACTTCTGTGATATATGTCTTCATCACCTAAGAGAAAAAAAATACTTTTTTCTCTTTCAAAAGTGATTGCTGTTTAACATGGGAAGTTATGCATAATTACTTAATTTATTAGTCAATTTGTTGACTAAAATGCACATTAATAAACTAAGATATTTACACATCAAATGAAAGTCCTATTTAGTTTCATAATAAACATAGGTTTTGACAATTAGCACTGCATTCCTATACTCACCTGGGAATAAACCTAGTAGGATCTAGTAGGACTTCTTTTTGCCTAAAATTGCATCACATGTTTTGAAAAAGTATTTTAATTCCCAGCAGCTGAATTCTCAAGAACATTGGAGGACTCATGAGGGTGGGAAAGGACACAAACAAGCAGCCACAACCCAAAATCCATTATTTCTATAAGTGACCAATTTACCTTGGAAGATGTTAGCGACCAAAGATGGAATTCATTTTCAGATGAGTTCACAGGGCAAAGGCATGCAGAGAGCAAATAACCCCTCTGGTTCTTTACATCCTAAAGATGAGAAAAGCTATACTGGATATGTATGGACACTTCTCCCCTTGCTTGTACCATATTGTGGAGGAATGGTCTATGGGCAGCATCCATTTGGCACTAATTCCAACATAAATTATGTCATGCGAGCATAAGCCCATTTTAGCACAGCACTAATCGTATTTGCTGGTGCAGCAGATTTCCCCGGAAAGCCCATTTTACCAGTAAACATTATTGGTGTTGCACTAGTGAAAGGTCAGGCTAGCACAACGTAAGCTACATTAGTGTTTGTGCTCAATGGGATACATCCCTACATCTCCTATATGGAAAACAACCCAACATTGCTTTCCCTTCCTCATGATCCTCCAGGAAATTGCTGAGACTTTCTGGAGCTCTTTGCCACAAGGGTGTCTCAGTATAAACCTGCTGCCAGCAAAAATCAACCTTCAGCAGCCAACAGTCTAGTTTCTATGGTGTAAACATGGGGCTGACATCACCACTAGAGACATGAACAAAACAGTAATATTCATGGAGGGAATGATTAACAAAAGGGCCGTTCTTAACAAGGAAGAGAATCTTCCTCAACTAAGCAAGCAAAACGTCTCCCTATTTAATACCTGGACTTTTAACTTTGATCATCCTTTCCTTCTGTACAGAACAATCCAAAAGAACTAATTCATCCTGAGAGGGTTGAGCTTTCAGGGGGGAACCAGGAAGTGGCTTTGGCCTGAGGTCAGAGGGCCACAGCCCAAGAGGGCTCAACGGAAAGGCTTTGTTTAAGTAAAACTTAGGCTGTTTGCTTGCTAATTCATTCAAATTATTTGTACGCTGCAGCTTCCTGTGGCTTCTACTCCACTCAGTACTCTAATCTCTGCCTGGCATGGATCCTGGGCCATTTGTAGCACAACTCTGCCCTGGGAATTTATAGCAGATGGCTAATAACTTTGTAGCAAAGGTCTTTCTTCCACTGGTACGCTGAGTCCGTTGTAGAAGGACATTTGCTGGCGTGAGTTGATTGAAACATTTTTTTCTCTTTACACTCTAGTGCCACCTCCTTGTCCACACCTCCAGCTGTTACCTTCTGTCTACTCACTCGGCCTGCCTTCTCGGAAAAAGGTGATCCTGTGTCCTTCTATGAACCATCCATACTGACTCCGTCTGCTTCCGTTTCTCTGCTCACTGCCCTCTTCTGCTCCATAGCTGGTGATCCTTCACCCTCCTTCTCTACTTGCCTTTGTTGAGTATGTTTACTCCCCAACATTCCTCTCCTCCTCTTGTAAATATAGCTTACTTAGCAGGTTACTGAAGGACCTCTCCAGGGCTAGCTTGTCTGGAACAGGTGAATTCCAGAAAATGGCAGTGTCGTGGCTTGTTCCAAATACACCCACACAGACATCCACAAACCTGGCCCGTTGTACCTAAAATAACCTGCAATGCCATGCTACAGAAACTCTTTCAAGTGTGGAATTCAGGGCCATGCACTTTGGAGCTTAGATTCTCATGAGTGACTAGTCAAGTGTGCCTACCACATGTGGGAAGTCAAGTGCACAGAAGCCATGCAAGTCTTCCTGTAATTCACAACACTGATGGCATCTAGTAGGTAAAGTTCATTCACAAGTTTCTCTGGACATTTCACAGGTAATTGACTTCCACACTCCAAAGATGTTGCTGAGCAAGAGGCAGCCCACAGTGAATGCTAGCTTGTACAGTGTTGTTACTTAGCTTTTTTATACTAAGATGGATCTTTCGCATGAACGTATCTGATATTGCAATAATTGGCCCAATTTCTGCCCCTATGGTATCAACATGTATCTTTGAAATTCAGAAATCAAAATATTACATGGAAATGCAGTTTAGGCTTGAGCATGGTGGCCCCGAATGCTTTGGAGCACAGCGAGGTCCAGCGCCTTGTCATAGCATGGGCCACAGCTCCACAACCTCGGTTGCGATTACCGTATCCTAAACATGTGCCAAGGAGGCTGAGAGTTGCAGGCACACTGGGTTCTGGTACCACTTGCAACTGTGGCACCAGGAACCTGCATAGCTGAAAGACTGGACCTCAGCTGTGCTTCCCGCATGAAGGTGTTGCTGGCACACGGCAGAGGCAGCTCCAGTGAGTCTTCGGCTCCTTTGGAACAAATCATGGTTGTCATCACAGTCCTCCATGTTAGTTTGAAGAGTGCTTTGCACATCTACAACAATAGCAGCTAGTCCCATCCTTCCTTCCACTTATGATGAATCAGTCAGGAGAGATGGTGCCGATTACAGGAAGTGAACTTACAGCTGCAAGGGGGAGGGGAGGGGAGGGTGGGGGAGGTGGGAGACGGATGTTTCACAGGGGAATCAGAAGCTCATTGGAACAGTTACTGCTGGGGGGAGCCAAAAATGAAGCTGCAGGGAAGGAGGTTGGGCAGAGACCGCACCCCTATCTCACCTACAATGATTCAGGTATGCTACCTGTGCTGTCCTGTCTTCCTGGGAAGGGCACTGCGGAGTGGCAAGTGAAAGGAACACACCCTCCTCACTACCAGCATCCGCCTCATGCCCATCTACACCTGCCACTATAGTGTAGAGGACAGAGGGTTAAAGTGGGCCTTGAGAGATCCGGATTTTAGTCCTCACTCAGCTGAGAAGCTCATGGGGTGACTGCAGGCCAGTCACAGACTTTCAGCCTAGCCTACCTCACAGGGCTGTGGTGAGGATAAATTGGTGAGCAAGCATATCATGTCAGCCACCTTAGGTTCCTTGCAGGAGGTGCAGGGAAGGTGGGATAAAACCTAGAAAAATTAAAGGGGTTATATGCATATATTCAATTAATAAATGAACAGATATGTGAACATAGGTATGTCACTCAGGGACCAGAATGCAGAGGAACCAATGGCCATGCCGTGTGCACACCAAGTTTTCCCCAGGGGTGCTGTTCCGAAAGGTCCCAGAATTGGAGGAAACGGGGGCGGGGGGGGGGGAGGCACAGTACATTGGTGCAGGGAGCGGGAGCTCATGTAGCCTTCATCAAAGAATCATTTCTAGACTTTGGCTTTATTAAACTGCCAGGTCCTAAAGGACAGCATATAATGAGAGGTATATAATTAAGAACTGTATTACTGTTTAATCCTGTAGCCTACATATATGCAAACTCATATTGACAATTCATCCAGAGTCAAAGCATAGATAACTAAAGCGTGCCGATTTCCAAGTAAGCGGGTTTAAGGTTGTGGGGCATGTTACCGACTGTGAATCCTTGGAAGATCAGCCTCGTGTATACTTATGTAAGCGGTCTGCTTGTTAAAGCAGGGGAATTGAATTCCTAGAGCAGGATGTGAAATTGAAATATTATATGTATAGCTGGTATATAAGGAATAGTAATCATGATTGAAATGAAGGTCTTGAAGAGAAGCTATTATCTCCTGGGTTGAGGGGGTAGGAAATAGAGAAGAGCACGATGTATCAATATGATTGATAGTAAAGAAACAAAGAGGGATAGTGAAGAAGAAATGGTACCTGCATGTGGGCTAAGTTCACCTTTGGCAAGGATGATAAAAGAAACTCTGCGGGAGCAAGGCATAAAGAGGCCACAATGGTTCCTTGCTGTTTAATCTGATTTTTTTAAAATAAGATAATGGGTTTCTAGATGGTAGAAATGCCAATGATCCAGTCTATTTGGATTTCAGTACACCATTTGATACAGCACCACATGGGAAATTAATAGTTATGCTGGAGAATCTAGGCATTAATACAGGTTCTGAAAGATAAGCAAGTGGTTAGATAAAGGTAAGACGAAAACACTGGGCTGAATAGCAAATGTTCAGACTGAAAGGGGATACTAACTCAACGATAAGAGACCACTTTATTCAATATTTCCATCAATGCCTTTGGCAATGGAGTAAGGAACACGTTAATGGAATTTCTTGAGACCCAAGATTTGGAACACATCATTAGTGTGGTTGAGGACTGGAAAGAACCTGAAGAAGATGGAAAGGATAAAAATGTTCTCTCATAGAAATGGTACACTTGTACATGGAAACTTGAAGTTTCTATGTGCTTCACTGTATATTTTTCTATGTGCTCAGTTAACAAAGAAAGGGCATAGACAATATTAGATAATTGACATTTTTGGTAGTAATAAACTCTAAACTGACCTTTCCTACTCTAAAGTCTGAAACTTTAAAAAGAAAATATTAAAAATCCAAAAAAATAAAAAGAGAGATGTGGCAGTAGAATTACGACAGATGTGTGATACAAAGGGGATTGTCATAACAGAAAGCCATTATTATGACAATATTTTCCTTGATGTAACAATGAAAACTTCTTGGCTGAAAAGTAACATGAAGTATATTCTTCAAGAGTATAAAAGATGGGGAGTTGCCAGGCAGACTTTTTGGGAAAGGATTCAGAAGTCAGTCAATTTAATTAAATACAATTTTTCCATACAGTATGCTCAAAAAGGTTCACAACATAGCATTATGACAAGACATTTCTTTTCTATACTTATTCAGGAAAAATCAGAACAATTCCAGAAACAACACACAGCAAATATCAGTATCAAGTCAATTAATTAATCATTCTGCTGTCAGAAAAGCGAAGTGAAACAGCCACTGGCCAAGCTTGTTAGACTAGCAATTGCACATGGCTTCAGAGCGAAGCGGGGTCAGTCTCAGATGTCATAAGAACAAGACTGTAAACCCGGCCTGGGTGATGAACAAGAGGTAGCTGGGCACTCTCCTCCGGTAAGAGTGGAGAAAATAGCAGCAGAATGAAGCCCTCTGAAACATTGCAGATGAGACGAGGACCAGGATCTCCCTGTCTAACCCAAGCTCATTTGGGGTGGGGTAGTTTCAGTGGAAAGCTTAGTTGCTGATATGGATGGAGACAGATATATGGCTCAAGCTAGTCTTTTGCAAGACAAGGAAGAGTTAGCCAATACAAAAATGGGAAGAGGGTATGTATGAATCAACAGATGAGGCTTTTAGAGGCAGGTTATTCACCTTGTATTGGATTTTATAAAAATCATTCAGATGCATACGCTTCTCCTACACAGAGTAGAGGAGCCTATGCGCCTATCATCTCTGATCACGTGTAGTATTGGCTGGGGCTGATGGAAGTGGAGCCCAAGAATGGGTTCCCTAATCTTGTTGTAGAGTTTTATCACTGATATTATGTTATGACCCATCCTGGAGAGTAACATCATTCTAAAGATGCAAGGACTTTATTGGGATAACTAGTAAGGTCCTAGCAATGCTAGCAACTAGTGCCAATGTACTGCCTGAGGACCATATTCCATCTGTCCTGAAAGACTTGCACTAGTTACCAGGTGCTTTCTGGGAGCAATTCAAGGTTTTCCTCTAGAGTTTAAACCTCTGAACAACAATCTAAGTCAGGCAGAATGTAGATTTTCTATGTTTTGTATTTTAACTTTCAGATGCCCTTGCTAGAATGGCCCATGGTCAAGAATACTAAGAGTCGAAGTCCAAAACATCTGGAAATCCACTTTCTGGCCACACCGAACCTACGAGGCTCCCTGTCTCTTTATGAACCTCCCCACATACTGGGGAATGGCTAGAAAAACGACCTTGAGGATTCCATTGCCTGTGAAGGCCTCTTTGTCAGGCGCACATGAAGGGGCTTTCTCCTTATTCCACAGCTTGGGAATAATATAATTTCTTAACTGAGGAATGCTCTCTCACATGACCTAAAGTTTGCTCCCACTCCCTTAGCTTTTAACAGAATGTGAAGGCATGTCTTTTTGATTTAGTTTCTTAAAAGATGTAATCATTTTCATCCTTCACAGTTTTTAATGTCCTTTTTACGGTCTTAAGTTTTCATTGTATAAATTGCCATACACCAAAGTGATGACTTTTTAGCAAATAAAATGGTATATAAATAGGAGTAGTAAAACCCTGCATGATTGGGGACCAGTTATATTTTGATCATTTTGATGGACTGTTCTGAAAAGTTCACCTCTTGTACAATGGCCTACTACTATATAGATTGGCACAAAATGTGAACATCCTAATTTATAAGTGCTACTTGGGAATTTAAATAGGAATACATATTTACCTCATCATAGTGAGGAAGCCTATGACCAGGTGACCTGAAAGCCTTCTCAGACTGCTGCCCAAGTGCTTACTGTACACAGGCAACTTCAAGGATCTGCTCTTCCTGCTTACACTCCCAGTTCCCCGCTTTCATCCTTACACTGAGTTTTCCAATAGAGGACAGTCCCATGGAAAGGAAGCTACATGGCCAACCTATCATCCCCTAATGCAACTTTGCCATGAAATGGTCAAGACAACCTTCGTAGAATTACATGTTTAGGCCCCTTTAGCCTACAGAAGAATATTTCAGCAGATCAGAAAAGCAGTAAAGTAATACCAAAATCTAATATCATGGCATGAACAAAATAACATTTTCTTATGTTGATACTGCTCTAGGCAGACATTCCAACATAAAATTATAAGTAAGGGGTCACCAGTACATGCATTCTCTTTAAACAAGTACACAAGTGCATTTTTAGTAACATATTCATGTTACTAAATGTGCATATTGCACTTGATGTGAGGTGGTCATCAGCCTTAGAAATAGCAATCTCTAAGATAAAAAGACAAGTTTAAATATTTCAAGAGCAGTGGAGCCATTGCTTGTGTTTAATTATTAGGAAAATAGCCAAGGAAATGTATCTCTTGCTCAACTTCAGCTTACTTGTGCACACTTGTTGTCATTTGACAGCATCCCCAATGATAAAAGAAAGGCTCATTTAATTATCTTCAGCACATTCAGAAGACAAAAATAGATATAAGACAACAAACAGAACCACAAATAGTTATTGCAACAAATTTGAATGCAGGGCCCAGTTAATCCAAACAGCAGAAGCCACTAACAGAATAATTCCATTATACCATACAAGAAAGATGTGAAAAATCAAAGAACAAATCTTTTAATCCTTGTTTGTACTTATACAGCACTGACTAAGTTCCCTGTGGCTTTCAAAACACAACAAGCCAGCCACCTACGGATGCATGTCAGCAGGGCAGGGATTAGCAGCAGTAACCCTTCCGGAAAATATGTGCCAGGTTCTATGGTTCGGCTTCTTTTCAATTAAGGAAGATGAAGAAAATTGCCGATTGCATAAAAGGCATGCTTCAAGCACGCACATCAGAAGGTGCCTGGGCACAGGATATGACGTGTTCCAGGCTAAACACTTTCAAATTAGAGTTGAGGCACATTTGGAAGGTAGACTGTGGGAAAAGGAGGGCAATTACCAACAAGAAAGAAATCAATCAATAAAGAATTTTATATGGCAAACCTATACCAACTTACTTGAGAATAAGTC
Organism: Varanus komodoensis; assembly: GCF_004798865.1. Classification (NCBI taxonomy): domain Eukaryota; kingdom Metazoa; phylum Chordata; class Lepidosauria; order Squamata; family Varanidae; genus Varanus; species Varanus komodoensis. The sequence continues at coordinate 52,898,529 of NW_025335268.1, forward strand.
ACATTGAGCTCAATGGATCTTACTTGAATGGGCTTCTTAACTGACCCATCTCAGCCAGTGAGTGAACAATTAATGCACAGGATGACTTCATGCTGGCTGGGGGAATGATGGGCGTTGTTGTGCAACACAAGAGAAACTATGCAGGGAAAGGCTGTTTCGTGGTACCAGGTAGCCAATCAGACTTGGCTATATGACAATGTCATATTTAAGACAAACAAAGATCTATTATTCTCCTCCTAAAGGTGGGGACAGGGTACCTAAAAGAAAATGTCCCTCTTTCCCAGGCAACCCAGCTGTTACGTCCTGACTATCAGAGATGCCAACAAAGTTCTCCAACTCTGGGCTTAGAACTTAGAAAAAGTTCAGCAGCCGCTAAAATACACTTCCACTTTTAAAGCCATGGACTTCCTTTTCTTGGATCAAAGTATGAGTGTGATTAGAAATCTCATCTACATTCCAAACCATGTCTGCCATCTTCCCCCCATCCCCAAAAATCATCCTTGCCACCCCCCAAAACATTCCTTCTCCTTTTCTTTTATTAGCAATAGCACAGAAGTGGTTGGCTGCAGTAACAAGAGCAGTGGAAAGGCAGATGTAAATAGCTGCATTTCTCTCTTGGGGACCCACAAACCTTTCTTCGCCAACTTAAGTCAACCAAGTGCAACAGGTTTGGAGTCAGGGAGCAACAGAATTTGCATCAGCAATAGAAATGCATGTTTTCTTCTCTTGACCCATACTTTTCTTATGTAAATTGCATATAGGCTTATTTGCACACAATTGCCAGAGACCAATTGCTGAGTTGTCAGTTGAAAAACACCAGCAAAGGGGAACAAGCAGCAAAAGTGGATGTACCAAAAGGAGGGCAATATAACATTTGAAATTTAAGCTGTCATTTCTCAGTGCCCTCCACCATTTCAACACTTCCCCAACCAAGTTTCTAGGTACTCAAAGAAGAGGATACACATATCCCAGTAAAAATAATTTTTAAAGAGAAGTGCTCAATCAACACTCCTTTATAAAGAAACCCAGGGTTTGGACAGCCGACAGCTAGCTGTCAAAACTGCTTTCCCTTAGAAAAAGAGAACTATATTTTTCCATTGTACTGATAGACTTGAGAGAATATGCACCAGCATGTGGGGTAGCTGGGGGGCAGGGAGGATGAGGATCTTGCCATGAAGGCTGTGTAAATCCTAAAACACCCCCTTTTTCATGCTAGGATCTCTCACACTTTTTGTCACTTTTGACATCTCATGTTTTGACAGTTGTCAAGAGAAACTCAACAAACATTGTCTCTCCTGAGCAATGTCCAGAACTGGTACCTGCAGCATCTTTGCAGCTGACATGCTCCTGGACATTGTCCCAGCTAAGGCTGCGAGACCCCACATTTGTACCACTGTGAAGGTTTGCAATTGCAAGTGTGGCTATGAAAGAGAGAGAGAGAGAGAGAGAGAGAGAGAGAGAGAGAGAGGGAGAGAGAGAGAGAGAGAGAGAGAGAGAGAGAGAGAGAGAGAGAGAGAAAGAAAGAAAGAAAGAAAGAAAGAAAGAAAGAAAGAAAGAAAGATCATAATTATTTTAAGAAGATTCTAGGCAATGGACAGCCCCTTCAAAGCTTGGGCAATTTGAAGGGACCAACCATAGGTGTCAGAATATGGATCACAATTCTCCCTCCACCAAAAAAAAAGGGGGGGAGGAAGAGTGAAAAATCTGTGGCAAGGCAAGAATTGCTCATAATCACAAGAGATAGTGAAGAAACAAGTCGGAGCGAAGCAGACGTGTGCAGGAAGGAGGCCCAACTGCCTTTTGGGGCCACTGTGGGTTATTCACATGACATTCAACCCAGGATGGGCTAGTGCAGTAAGCAAGAGCATCCACTGCTTAACGTATTTGCAGGGTGGCTGTGGGTTGCGTGAAGCTGCATACAGTGTATGTTTTATTCCTTCCTTATTCAGTCCTTAAATTAATAAACAAATATGTTCTTTATGAGAAATGACCAGCTTCTATCTCTTTGCGACTGCTAGACTATTGAGATTATGACAATAGCCTTTAGAAACTCATTATTATACAAATTAATAATAGGCAAGGTAATGAGATTTAGAAATTGAATTTTTAAATAGGATGTTCTCATATAAGACTACGAAGGGACGGATCTGGTAAAGATCAAGGAAACAGTCCTTTTAAACAGATGAACAAAGAGGAAGAGGAAGAGAAAGAGGAAGAAGAAAATATAAATTTAGTTCTGTTTTGTGTGTTGCTATTTTGCTAGGGGCAGTGCCACACATTCTCAGGGGAAAGAAATCAGCATATTCTTTGGAAGAGCAAAAGGGTGGAAGTGGATAAAGGAAAAAATACAGAACTTCACATGACTTGTTGACTGTAGAAGGCAAAGGAAGTACCTTTTTATTTTTTTTAACAGTCAGTAACTTCCTCACTTCCTCCTTTGCTTCAAACTATTTTTGCCACCACTTTCTACAATGGCAGAGATTCTCCTCTGTTCGAAGCCATCTTGCCCCACAATGCCTCTAAAAAATTCATCAAAGGGATTGTCAGGCAATTGATTGAGGAGGACAGCTACCATCTTTGGAAATCGGTGGGAATTCTTGTTAACAGCACAATCTTTGAACGTTTAGACAGGAAAATCTCTCTGCATCACCCAGCCAGCAATATTTAGGTGCGTTCAGGGGCCAGTTGGCCTGTGAGGAAAGAGGATCTTTGCCACTGTGGGAAATTCTTGGCAAAAGCTGTTTAAAACAATGGAAAAGGGAGTGAAGTTGAAGGAAAAGCTTCTGACTTTGTGCCTGTCTCTGACTGCTAAATAATGTAAGCCCCCTGCCTATGAGTCATATGTAATGGAAGCATATTGCTGCCACCATGGAAGAACAACAGCAAAACCCAAAGAAGAATGGTCTTAATTTAAGCTTGGACTGTGTTGCTTCGCCTGACAGCTAAACATGTAGGTCCCCTGCCCAGTAAACTCTTCTGAGTTTCTTCAGTCCACCTTGAAATGGGTCGTCTCCCCTGCAACAATCTGACATTTCCAGGCTGGATCCACGCAAAACAAGTGGTTTGGAGATCATGGTAAACAACCGTGGGTTGCTCAGCAATGTGGGAGCAATCAGGCAGGGCGGGGGGAGAGGCTGCTTGCTTCCTCAGCTTATTTGCCAGAAGCACCCTGGCCCTGATCATGTGTGAAGCAGGTCAGATTCCCCACAAGATCCCCACAAGGACTCCCAGAGAACTTCCTGGATAAGTGTGTTTTGGAGCTGGATTTCCCCAGCCAACATGCTCACTGCTACTGATTATTGCTTTTTACTGTATATTTGCTCTTTATTTAGAAAATGCATCAACTACATATACATATGACAGCGATGTGATTTGTCTCAACTATGAGTGTATGAAAGTACAACAAAAGCCAACAAAAAGTCTTCAGTACAATGCAATACAATATATGAAAGAAAATTTTAAAAAAGTTTAAAACAATAACAACCTACACCTCTACATTTGGGCAACCCATTGAAACTCAACTATGAATAATGTAAAATCTGGAGAATGAAAAGATTTTAAAGCAGATAATAGAGAATTACATATGGCTGTCTTCTAGTGTGACTTCCGAGGAAAGCTACACCTCCTCCACTAGAGGGCTTTAAGCAGGCTGGCTGGCCCTCTCTCAGGCATGCTGCAGCTACACCCAACAGAGCATGCCTTGACCAGGAGGGTTGGACTAGATAATCTTGAGGATCCTTTCCACTTTTACGATTCCACAAAAGTTGTAGCACCATCATGCAAACATTCTTATCCATGCTTCTCTGGAAGTCATGAAGAGAAAGACCTCCTAAGCTGATTTCAGGCAATGAGAAGGCACGCTGGGGCAGATCCACCCCTGAAAGGATGCCGAGTGGGGCTACAGGTCGGCCCATCCAGCTGTTTGGTGCACTGCGGCTAGGAGAAAATCCTGCTGCATCAGCGCAAGACAAGCAAACAGTGGGCCCACCGACCCACTAACCTGCAGGTGGGTGGGCTGAAAGCAGGCCAGTGCAAATAGGTGTTTGCTGCCACTGGATCCCTGGCTTCCCATAATCCCCGGGCAATGTGCTGAGCCCATCCATGCCTGCTCCTGCAGCACCTGTATGGCACAATTTCTGCCTCAGGGCTGCTCAGCAGGTGCATTTAATCTGCTTCACCTGCCATTATTCAATATGCATTACATCATGCAAACATGAGACACGTAAATGTCGTATTTGTGGACTTTTTCGAGAATATCCCTGAAGAGAAATAAATACATAAAGAAAACCAGGGCTGTTTGGGAGAGCATCTTCACATTTGCTACTATTCTGAGATCTTGAAATCCGAACCTGTTTGCATATAAAAAATTGGATATTTAGCATGTTGGCAGGAGGTACAAAACAATTCTTGGTGGTTTGCAAGTAATTTGTTCTGAGATTCTCCTCCTGCAAAAAACACACGCAGAGAGAGAGAGAGAGAGAGAGAGAGAGAGAGAGAGAGAGAGAGAGCGAGAGAGCGCTTTGTAAAGAAAGCTGATTGACCAGTGACCCTTATATAAAAAGGGAAAGATAAATCATAGGAAAAGTCACTTCCTTCAGTGAGATTGGCAAAAATGGGGGCAAAATCTTGTACACAGAACTGACAGGAATATAAAAAAGCAGTCCTTTCAGACTGGGATATTCACAGTTTACCAAATCATTGATTGGCTACTGCAGGGACCATTTGCAATGACTGAAAATAATGCTTTTGCTGCCATCTGTGACTGCCTTGAATCCATAATACTGGGTTTTGCATTTTCCATTCGTCTTCATTTCTGGGGTTTTGTCCCTAGAGAAATGGCTGGTTTGTGATACTACCACTACAGCTCCTATGGACCCAGAATGACGGAATCTGGTAAAACTAAACAGAAGCAGGTTGCAGATGGTTTTCTTTGTTTCAGCTGCCCCAAGCAGGCAGTAGAATAAACATTTATCCTCCTCCACCTCTAAAAATGGCTCTTATCTCTCTGCTGTTTAAACCATGGTCATGGATATCGGTTGTCTCTGTTACACAAAGCAACAACTACCTCAAGACTATAATAGGGCAATTTATCACTGTCATGGTAGGGTTTTTATTATTTTATTTTAAATGACTATCATTATTAAAGCACCTCTGAGATTACATACATATTTATAAGTGCATTATGCTAGGTTGAGGAAATCATTTGTGGGCTTATAGGAGAGCACTATTAGGGTCACAGAGTTTTTACAGCTTATTTGGTGTTTGTTAAGTAGCGCTGGAGCTTTCCCATCTATGGTAATTGCTGCCTGTAATTGAGAGCATCTGCTGCTTTTATGGCATAGGGCATTGTTTTCATATTGATTTGCCATTTTCTGTGGGCCAAGTGGAAGATTTTTATCTTGATGAGTAGCAACTGCTATGTTTATTCTAATGCATCACAGCAGAGAAGGATGTCAAGGTGCCCTGCGTCCAAGTAACTGTAACCACAAAATGTTTTCCACCAGGCAAATGTTTTCCGTTCACTTGCAAGTCCAGGGAGCTCTGAAAGCACGTTCAGTTGAACATGAGCACAAAACCCAATTCCTATCTCTGCTGAATGCACAGAGCTCTAGGAGCCAGTCAGGAGCGTGCAGGTGTTTTGGGGTGGGATGGGCATGTTCACCCCTATTCCCCATAAAGCTACGCTACCCCTGTTGCAGGTGGACATTGGCAGAAGCTGCGTGTCATGATGCTGTCCATTTTGTTATCCCGTCTCTGACAGGGAAAGATCACACATGTGACAAATCCAAGGAGGAGAAAGACAGGCAGCCATGAAAAGCAGAGACATAGAACAGGATTGAAAATCAAAAAGGATTTCAGGAGAAATTTCTATCTTGCCACAATTGTTGGTTTCATTGCAAAGATCCAACTGGGAATGAGAACCTTCAGTATTGCTGAATTTACAATACTTTCCAAAATTCTCTGATGAACTACCCTGACAATACGGATTGCTATTAATACTGTAAAGCATTATCAAGCAGTATGAAAACTTTCCCAGTGCTGCCTGTATTCAGTGCTATCATTGTAACAAGTCATTATGTTCCAGCCATTATCAATCTTATTCAAGCTTCAGCAATTTGGACAGGTGGCAATGTTTAATTCTGTAACTAATTGCATCAGTTATGCATACTGAATTGCCTAAGTACTCAAGCATAAAACTTTGGGGTCAAACATTTTCACAAAACTTTTGAATTCTTCAACTTAATGACCATAGTTCTATATTGCATGGCAATAATCTAGCACCTCTTCATGCACTGCTCAGTAGCAAACAGGAATTTGCTATGGAAAGAACAGTGAACAGGGAACCACAAATAACTTTGGCTCCCTAACCAATCAGGGTTCTCCATTAGTACAATGTGTTTCTTTTGGGATATCCCATTTCTATGAACCGCCTCCCAAAAAAGCTACCCCTGCTGATTAGGGGACAGTATGGGATATTGTACGGAGGGCTGCAGCCAGTCACAGGGATCAGAGAATATTGCATGACTGCCTTCCAGCAGCATACAAGTCGTCCCCATCATTGTTCAGGCCGTGGGCACATGTTGAGACTGTGGTGCAGGCTTTCCCACAAAACCGCAGTCATGAGCAGTGGCTTCTCCATTCACAGGATGGGCGCTGTTGTACTTGGGCCAGTTCCATGTCACCCATTTCTCAGGTGGCAAACTGGTGAGGCTAAAAGAAAGTAGTAGAGGTTGGATGCTCCCAAATGCATGCTTAGAAATAAAGATAGGGCAGCACTGGAAGGAGGGATTGAACTTTCCAACATGCTGGACTCCCAGCTAATTTTTTAAACTTTAACTATAATTATTGATATTTTTTAAAAAAATCAGGAGCACAGCAGCTTGGCAGGCACCAAGGCAAGTGTGTGTGGAAAGATCGGTGTCTAGATGTGCCGAATCCCAATGCTGCATGAACCACTACCCTTGTGCAACTCTTCTGAGAAATATTTTTTGTGGTTCCACCATGGCCACAGACACCGTTTGGCCCCCATTGATAAGCATCTGTGGTTGCATAAATGCCATGGGGCTCGATCAGCTTTATGGCTATGCAAGAGCGACTAGAATCTTGCTCATTCTCCTTGCTGTATTTGGCCCTGCATCACCAGCTGAATTAAAAAGCAATAACAGTGATGGTTTTGTCACTAAAAAGGAAATCAGCAAACCTGACTCTTAATGCAAACAGGGATATTATAAAAGGGAGATAGTGACTATTCTTTTAATAGCTACCTTTCAGAACAGAATGACATTTTGAAAACATCACATTAACATTGCACTGAACTTGAGAATAAATGTAAGTACAATAATTTGATGTCAGCTCAAGCAGTGTTTTGGTAAATTTCTGACAAATCTTTCTTTAAAACAGTAGAAGGTTAGAGCCAGCAAAGGTTGCGTAGCTGTTCCAATCGTGCAGCCTGCAGTATTAATGAGCACACTAATGGCAAAGTTGATAACTTTTAACCACTGTTATCTGCTGCACACTGTTAAGTAGAAAAAGAATATACTAGAAGTACTATTAATTACACTTGGACTCTTCAGGTGGGGGAAAATCTTTAGGTTCTGAGGGCTGCAAACAGCAGCAGGCCAAGATGCTATTTACATTTTTCTTATCAATAACAAACATCTTGGGCCCTCAGCCAAGTAGCAGTGCTGGGTAAAAGATCTGGATTTCCTACATAAGCTTTAACCTGCCAGCAGGCATAAGTACCGCAGTGTCACATTCTGTATTCAGTCCTGTGTTGCGGATGGTTAATATGAAATATTGCCCAGACCCCTTTGCAATGCCTTGCATTGGCTTGTTCTGTTCCATAATGGTCTATTACTTTTGCTAAATAGCCACACACTCCCACCCCACTTGCATCAATGTGGAAATGATTTCAAAGCATATCCACTCACAGCTTGGAGATGGAAGATTGAACAAGCAGAACTTTTCCTTCTCCATATCAGGTAGTGAGCTTGTGGCTAATATTGTGTGTTGGAGTAACAATAGCACAACACCGCACCATGTTGGCCCTTTTAGTTTCTCTCTTTCTTCTCTGGAAGAAATTAAGGGCTTGTTCAACATTGGGTTTGCTCTCTGAATGTGGGCACTGCTGAGTTTTACTGATGACAATTTCACACACTGAAACATGCACAGGAAACATGGAGGGGCAACCAGTAGCCGCTCACCTCATTCCAAAAGCCCTTGGCATGCAATCAGTTACAGCCTCTGGCAAGAGTGGTCCGTCCTTTTCTCAGCAGCCCACCTTTGGCTCTGGTCCTGTCCTCCAATCACATGAAACTTCTAGCATATCACACACACACAGAGAAATGTGGCTTTTGGCAGGAAAAAAGCCAAGAACACACAGCATGTCCTGTTTAAACATTGATGCAACATGGGTGTGCACATGTGCACCATATGCAGAATACAGTCACATCTCCCTAGGACTCATTTGTTGGATGGACATGCAGTGTGAAATAGACTTTGCTGCTACATGTGCCAGAGCTCCCTTTCATATGCATCGTATTTGTTGTTGTCTAGTCACAGAGTCATGCCCGACCCATCGCAACCCCATGGACAGCACTCCTCCAGGCCCTCCTGTCCTCCACCATCTCCCGGAGTCCTTCCAAGCTCCCACCCACCGCCTCAGTGACTCCATCTAGCCACCTCATCCTCTGCCGTCCCCTTCTCCTTTTGCCGTCAATCGTTCCCAGCATAGTATTTACCAAAACAGGATTTCTACATGGCCAGCTTTTTAAGTAGATGGAACACAGTGGAGCCCAGGCATCCAATTGCTAATGATCAAGCAGATTACAGACGAGAATGAAGTTATAGAAGTTCATGATGGTGAGCTGATAACATGAAAATAAATCATCCAAATCCTGTCATTCAGTAAATACAGCACAGCAAGGCAACCCTTCGGTAGAGCTGCTATGATTGATGATCCATTCCTGTACAGGCAGGTGCTTGAAAAGCAGTTGTATGGCCTGAGTTCCATGTAACAACCCAGTCCTATAAACAGAATAGCAGGTATTCATTTTTTATTTCACCATGCTATTACAGTCCATGTGACACCGTGGTTTGAGTGTTAATGGGAGAACCACGTTCTAGTTCGCAATCTGCCATGAAAGTCACTTATGACTTTGGTCCAGTCACTGACTTTCAGCCTAACCAACTTTGGAGGGTGTTTGTGAGCATACGATGGAGAGAAGGAAGCTCATGGAAGTCACATGAAGACCATGTTGGAATATAAATGTAATAATGTAGGATATACCTGGCTGGCCAGCTTTCAGCTTGGGCAGGCTGGCCACATCCCAAGCGTTATCTGGAAAACCAGAGCCCTCCACATGGCCAGAGACTGAGAAATCCCTCTCCAGAGCAGCTATCCGAATCCCCACATAGCCCAGCCTCCCAGGTAAGCTCAAGAACCACCTGGATTCAAGTGTACCAATCGACCCTCACAGTGGGGAGTTCAAACCACCTGTCATCGCTATCTGGTCAGCAAAGGTATAAAAGGGGACTCTACCCTGAGCTCTAGGTCAATTAACTTTTTGCTGTGATCAAACTTATTCTCCAGAATAAAATGTAGATTTGCTCATCTCATTCTTATTGTGTTTGATTAGGTGGAGCATGCCAAGTCCAAACCCCTCCTTTCCTTCTGTACAAACCTCCAGAGTAGAGGTTCTGTGAAGGAGTGTGCTAGCAATAGTCTAAAGTACACTCTACACAAGTGGTCTTTAATATGGAGGAGCGTTTCCACATAGTTACCCACCTGATCCGTGTCAGAAGCAGTATGCCTATGTACATCAGTTGCTGGAGAATGTGAGCAAGAGGGTGCTGTCGTATTCATGTCCTACTTGTGAATTTCCTGGGGGAAGTTGACTGGCCACCATGTAAACAGAATCCTGAACAAGGAGGACCCTTGGCCTGATCCAGCAGGGCTCTTCCCATGTTCTTATGGCCGCTCCATGTATCAGTCACACCCAGGTAAATGAGAACAGCAGGGCGTGTGTTCAGACCCAGTGGGAATGCAGCTGGTGGTTACACAGAAGAAAGGGGCAATTTGCCCCTAATGAAGACTGTAATTCAGGCCAGCCTCATGAATACGTAGTGGTTGGTTTTGTGTTTCAGCCAAGGCAATGTGGTTTTCCTTTCCTAAGGTTTCATCTGCACCTATGAACCAGCCCTCTGAGTCAACAAATGTTGATTCACTGTGCCTTGAACATTCTTGGCACATTCTATATTAATGTTTTAATAGGGAAACTGTACAGCCAATGGTAAGGGATTAGCAGCTTGATCTTACCTGGGCTTGTGCCAGCTGGATGAGGATATGAAAGCCACTAAATTACCTAACGCTGGCATAACGAAATACTACATTGGTCTATGAGTATTCCTGCAGCAGTGATAGCCTCTCATTGGCAGGACACTGCTGGTGCAAGGGGGGAAATGGGCAGCTTTGGGGGGCAAAGGGTGAAGGAAGAGAGTGCAATTGGAAGCCTTTGCTCAGAGGCGAGTTCCACTTCCAATGCCAGCAGGAAGTTATGCCAACAAAATGGGTGGCAGAAGCAGCAATGCTATGGCAGACTGTGGGTGATCTGAGAATGGTTTAACCCACAAACAGCTTCTGCCCCCAGGTCCAGACAACTTAGCAAACCATGGCTACCCTCCTGCTGAGCACTGAATTGCAAAATGGCCACTAGGATATGCCTTAGCCCACTGCAGCTTCAGTGAGCCATGGCAGGCTGCAGTGATCCCATGAACCCTCTCACTATCACTGGCATCCACGGAGACTCCATGTAGAATCCCAAATGATGGTCCTTCCTGCTCTCCTCTTTTCCCTCGCCAGCTGCATCTGGGCAGAGGACTCTGACCAATCAGGAATCAATCCACGTGCAGTAGGAGGAGCTATCGGCTCCAACCGAGTGCCCACAGAAGAAGATTGGAGATGGAGAATTTGATGAGAGGAGCCACTCTGTATAGTGAAGCTGCCAAGGTGAACAGCAGCCTCTCTTTTGGCCTGATACCCCATGCAAGCACTCTGTTTCCAGACATGGCTTCCACAGAAACACACCAGCAACCTTAGCTGCAGTAACCTGTAACCAGTAACCTTAGTTCTGCAAGTGGAACTGCAAGGATAAGACACTCTCATAGACATTCTCTTTTTCTTTCCCAAGCATCCCAAATTTTGGCGGTATGCTTAACATACTATGGCCACGCAGTAATTTCCATCAAGTGACTGGCAGCAGGAGCTGCTGAATAAATTGAGAAAGTGAAGGGCTTGCCAAACTTTCCTAACAGCCCCTTGACTAAGCCGCCAGAAGAATAAAACCACCACTATTACAAAATAAAATGAACATGATATACACAAAAGACCAAGGCTTGCAACTCCTTCGGTGAAAGAATTTCACTGACCTACTGAAGCAGTTTTAAGGTTCTGGTACTAGTATACAAAACCCTAAGCATCCTCAACGTGCATCAAAGTGCACCTTCTCTCTTACCAACCTTCCTTGTCACGGAGAAGATTGGAGAACTTGGTCCTGGTGGTTCCACATGGACCAACGGCCCAGTTGGAGTGTACCAGAAGAAGAGTCTTCAGTGTGTTTGCGGTACAGCTGTGGAATCCCCTGCTTTTGGAAGTTAGGCAGTCTCCGACAACATGTTGTTCTTAGCACTTGCTAAAGACATCTTTGTTTCCTCACTGCCCAGCCATAGTTTTAATGCTATTCTGGTCTTAATGCATCATTTGTGTTCCTTTCTCTGTTTTATTTTCTTATTGTTCACCACTTTGGAATGCAGTATTTACATTGGCTTGGAGGGAAGCCGCCAAACAGACCGTTCCAAGTCAGTTTTTAGTGGCTCTAGGTGGTAGGATGATCTGTGTGCTGCTTCACTACACATGATTTGACTCTGACAATCAATTCCAACCGTAACAGGAAATTCATAATACCTCTCTCCAGGCTCATCACAAAGGTGAGCATTATGAATGGACATGTTTCAACCAGTGTGTCAATTAATTCAGAAATTGTTATAAGAAGTGTCATTTTAACAAGAACCCAACTTTGCTTTTTTTTCCTCCTTCCTCCCCACGTTTTATTTTATTTTATTGGTGACCATAATCTTTTAGATTGTGAGTTTAAGGGAATATTTTTATTGGTCTGTAAGCCATCCTGCAGAAGGCTTTACAGCTGAAAAGTGGAATAAAATGCTTTAAATGATTTAATTGGCAATGCTTGTGTCACCAGAAACCTATTAGGATGTGTTTTACTTTAGAGGGACTATGTATACCAACCACTCCGTGCAGCACACCAGAAAGAGGACTAAATAGATACATGAGTAGTCTAACCAGAAATCCTATTCAATAATGTTGTTACCTGGCAAACCGTGAATTGTTCCTAAACTCTCAATTAATTTCCCCGCAAGCCTCTAAAAGAATTGAGAGATAAACAGAAAAAAGAGTCCATTATTCTCCACAGATCTCACTGACAGTCTTTAAAATAGAAAACACCCTAACCATAGTTGACCCAAGCACTTTTTTGTATGTGCAAGTAGCAACTGGTGAAAATGTAGTTTCTTCCACTTTCCCTTTGAGATTTGTCAAGCTGTATGAATGCATGGTTTTGCAAGAAGAGTTGAAGGAAAGCCAATAAAAGGACTTAGCATGGGAAAAACCATGGTGCTCTGAAGCCACAGTAATAACTAAGTTACAAATGGCTTAATATGTTTGTCGAAACAATAGAGACCCCCCCCAAAAAAATGCAGTAACACAATTACTTCCCTACAGCACAGTGAGGTAGAAATAAACAGTAGCATTTCTGAACTCGTCACAACTAGATTTGGACCATCAGTTTTGTTTGCATCATGTCTGGCATATTGTATGCACAGCAGGAAACAAATTGTTTTATTTTATGATAACTTGCCTAGCTTGATTAATTGTGTGGCTAAGGTTGTTTATTAAGCTATGCTAGGAAGATGTTGTATCCAGTGAAATAAGAGCTTCATATGATCTGCTTATTTGCACAGAAGTAGAACAAATACTGCATTTGGAATTCCACCCATATTAGAATATATGATGAAATTTGGATTTCCCTCAAAGCAAATCCATGTTGTTTCTGGAAGACTGGCTGCATTTCACCTTCATTCAGGAAGGGCTTTTCTGTTTTTAGCACCGACACCACCCTAGTGGACATTGTGAATGTCCACAGTATTTTTATTTTTTATTAATGTTGGGTCCAAATTTTCTCACACTTTTTTACCATTCTCATTCAGTTTGAGAGAAGAGAAAAAGAAAGGTGAAAAAGAAATTGAAAAGAAATTGTAAGATAAAAAAAATTCAGAGAGATTCTCATGGGTAGGACATGGGTTTCTTGCTTAGAAGTGGCCAAAGAGTGAGCACAAATGTCCTGTTTTTCACTGTAAAATCATCTGTTTAGTAGCCTGTAGCCTCCTCATCTTTCTGCCTGTCAAATAAAGCCCCATGGAATGCACCATTAAGTAATTCCTCCCACAAGGCTTTTTCAGGACAAAAGCTGCAGGTAGCCTCACAGGTAAGCTCATAAACACCACAAAAGTAAATTATGGAACACTTTAGGAATGAAGTAGAACAAAGGAAGCCCATTTCAAGGAGAAGAAAACTTCCAGAAACCCTGAGGATAGATTTTGGTAGTGCATTAATGCCACATTGTCCCTGGAGCTAGACAGGATAATGCCATGTGCACACACACCTCTGCATTGGGATGGATGAAAAATGGGGGCCAGCCTGCCAACACAACTGGCCACACAACACTCCCCCCCCCCACACACAAGCTCCTATGAAGATAAAGGCTATTCCACAAGTCCTGCCAACGGGGAGCCCTGTCTGTGAGCATCTGCTGAGAATTTTTCTGCCCAAAAATAAGGAGAAACTTTTGGAGACGTCATTTGCACACAGCTGCTTGGTTTCCGATGTACGCTGACTCCGTCAAGCTGAATCACACCCAGTTGACTTATTCTCTGGTGCCCCTGCGTCCACATTGGAAGAGGGTGGAACAATAACCTCTCCCTCTGCCACCTCCATGGAGCCGGCATGCACCCTCAAATCCTGCTCCAAAGTTGTGTGGGGGACCACAGGGGGAAGGAAAGTCACAGTGTGCAACTGAAAGTCTGCTTCTTCAACACTGAATTTGGAAACACACATACACAACACCTACTAATTGCTTAGGCAGCTAAAGACTGTAAAACTGATGACTAATTGTCACTATGTGAAATAAATGGGTGAAAATACCTACAGGCCCTATAACTTAAGCTAAAAGGCAAAAAGAATAATCTGAAACATGAAAAGCCAAAAATTTTGTTGCCCACTGCACCTCAGCACAGAAAGTCATGATTTGGGCTGGTTAAATAGTATTCAAAACAACATTTATCCACTGTGTTTTGCACATTTTTATGCAAAACTTCTGAAACTAGGTTGAGTAGTGATCAATGAGCTGGGTGTGTGGTAAGGCCATCCAATAATTGCTTTGGCATAGATTCAGTACTCAAAGTACCAGACACCATGCAACACTAAAAAGGTCATAAATCAGACCAAATATATTTCATTTTCTTTCGGGTCAGTAAAGACATTGCAATAAACTATGGGCTCATCCACTCTCACTGCCTCCCACTGCCCTGGAGCAGCTAGAAGGAAGCAATCAGAAACCTTTGCTTCCATTTTTGATTAATCACAATTTAGTGTTACACTCAAGTCCTAAACTGAAGTTAATCTTAACTATGATTTGTTAAGCTTCATAATCCATGGTTTGGCAATGGCTTTTCTGCAAATAAACCAAACTTGTGATTAACCACAGTTTGTCAGGTTTGGACAAAATTACCAACTATGATGTATTAAAAACAGAAACAAATCTTCTAGTCTTCTTGAGATCCCACTGGAGGCAGAGAGGGAAGGGGAAAGGAGGGGAAGACCACAGAGCATGAGCCCATTCATGATAAACTTCAAAGCCAGCTCTGTGTCTTGCAGTGCTTATGCTATTTTTCTGCTTCAGGATCTGCCTCCAGTTTCCATCAGCCCTGACTAGCTTAGTCAATGATGAGGGGAATTTTAATCCAAAATATCAGGAGGACCACAAGTCACTCACCTTGGATCTATTCATATGCAACAAAAAGTTTGTTCAACTATGATTTTCCATTATTGCAAATATCAATTAGCCTTGGCTTTCTGTGACAGTGTTTATGGCCTTTTGTAACATGTCCAGGCAATGGGCAGCAGTGAAGACGTGAGCTTGCCCATGACAGGAATTAACCAATTTTCTGAATATATAGCCATATATTGTGTGGGAACTAAACAACAGCTTTTCTCTCTGCTGCCTTTAAGAATAGACGCAAATATTTATATGAAGTGATTGCTCAATTTAATATTTAACAACTGTTATATTTTTAAAGTACCACTGATTCTAAAATGTTAAATATTCATTCATTTATTTAAAAAATGACCAAGCATATAAAAATAGGAGCAACAAGATGACTTAATTCACTGGTATTGTTAGAATGAGGAAAGCTTGCAGTAACCAGAAATGGAGGTTTGTATGAAAAAGGATGTTCCATTCATTTCTGGGACTCCAAACAAATTCCTGAGCTCAGGACTTTTTAATGCTAAGACCTGGTTTGCACATAAACCAATTCATGGGCCACTAGCAAAAGACTGCACACACTGCCTCTTTCACACTTGTCATTTCCATTTTTCTATCCGCTTTCATCAACAACCCAGGAATGTTTGTGATTTTGAGTTTGAACTTTGGACTGTTTTGGGGTAGAAAACCCAGAGTTTAACCCAGTAACAAACCCAGTAACAAACCCTCAACAAGCCTTGAGAACCCATCATTAACACAAACCATGGATGGTTGTTGTGGAAACTGAGTCTTATCAGGAAAGAGAGTTATCTTATGCAAGAAAAAGCTCCTATAATTTTAGAACATAAACATGCATAGGATGGTGCCCTAAATGTGTGTCTTTTGCCCCAACTTTCCTTGGTCAATCTGTGGTTTAAATCAAGGGGGGAAAGTATATTCTGCAAACCTGGAGTAGTTCCACTGAAATTAATAGGACCTATGTTAGTCATGACTAAATTAAGTTTCAGTGGCTTTCCTTTGAACATGTCTAAGTGTGGCTCCAACTCATTGTTTATTTCACAGTAGGAAAGTGAAAACTGCAGGGTACACTGTCTGAAAAGCGGATATTTTATCACAATGAAGAAAACATTGATGTGGTGTTGGATAGCCTTTATAGAAACTATAATATCAGTATTTTTCCTTTAAGATCTGTGTTTTAATGAATGGGTTTTGTTAAAATAAATGCATGGCTCTGGTAATAAGAATTTCACATTTTGATAGCAAGTGAAGTTGATGCTGATCATTTCCAAAAGATGTAAGATTCCAAATGTGGTGGAAGAGAAATACAATTAATTTAGTTCCAGGTTCATGTGTTTAGGCAACGATGTTGCCATTTGCAAAGCCCTTACATTTTACCTTTTTTAAATTCCTCTTTTCATGGCGGGGGGAGTTGCGCATGATGATGCCACTACCTCTGTGTGGTCATCTTGAGATGACTCCAGCTCCGAGGTCAGAGCAAGGGTGGGCTACTTGGACTGTTCTCAGCTATACTCCTGTGGGGAGCTTCAACCCTACCAAGGGGTTTGGCAGTTCTCTTCCAGTCAGCCTGTAATTGAGTGATAAAGATCTTGGGGTAGTCAGGGGCTCAGCCATCTTCTGTCTTTATCTCACTTCTGGCTGCTTGCTCTTAGTCTGTGACTCAGTCCATCACCCCTTTTGGGAGCCCTCGCCTACATAAGACACATCCCTAAGGTGTAGGTAACTGTTGCTCTTTTCTGCCTGCAGTACTGGTTCTAAATATTACTCTGGGACTTGTGCATCTTTGTATCCCCTTTCCCTTTTACCCTATGTAAATAAACTGAGAATCTACCACAAGAGTTGCTTGCTTACTAAATAAGTCTTGGTACTAAATCCAGAGCCTTCTGTTTGGTTCTTAATACTATGTAACATTGTAGATTGATGTAAACCACCCGGAGAGCTTCGTCTACAGGGCAGTATAGAAATGAAATAAACAAACATTTCAGGCAGTGAACTTTGAAAGGGAGGGTGCCAGTTTGAAAACAGTTGTTTTCTAAGCCCTAGGAAGATTGCATATGTTCTGAGTGTCCTCTGGTCCAGGCTGACATGGGCAGAAGGCGTAGGGGCAGCCATACTGGCTCTTGCTTGTCGGTGTCTTTGCACCCTCCACACGGACCTATAAGAGGTGGCAAGAATCAGCTTCATGGCCAAAAAGAAGAGGAGGAGGGCACGCTGTCATAAATCTAACAAGGACAGTCATTTCTGCAGTTATAAACAACAAGAATATTAACATTTCATCTAGCAAAAAGCTTTATGTTTTACTGTCTCAAATATAAACACAAATGAAAAGTTTTCTATCAGTTCATCATTTTTAACAGCTTGTTTGTGCGTGTGAATATGTTTATTGCTCCATTTTTAAACATCTGTCTTTTCATCTGTGGTAGCTTAATGAAGTAATGCTTACTAAGCCACAGAGGCCGTAAGTCCGAAACCACTTACACTAGTGCTGTTATCTAGTTTTCCAAAGTGATGTGAAAAATGCTTTTTTTGTTATTGTTCTAACACTGGGGAGATGGATACTTTGCTTAAAATTTGCCATGAAAATACAGCTATGTTCAGGCATTCTGGGTGATCACATCAACATGGATATTTAACTTGTACATCTGCTATGGGCAGATTTTCATTGTTCTGTGAAAAAATTGGGCTGGCTCAGAGAGCTGGTGTAGAGGCTGGGATAAGACATATGTGATGGCTCAGTTTTTTCTGTAATTATGAGGAGGGGCAATCATTTGAAATCATTTCAAAGACAAACTACTGAATATGTAATACTATACACTTAAGCATTTAAATTAAATTAATAATAAATAATGATGTAACATTATGAATATAACTTATTTTATATTGTAATTCATTTTATATTTTTAATGTATTATATTTTAATGTTTTGTGAGCCGCCCCGAGGCGAATGGGGCGGCATAGAAATTTTCTAAATAAACAAATAACAAATAAAAGTGATAGCAATCAAACAACCCAGTTATGCTGATTTTAGACCATAGTTCACTATAGAACTCATTATTATTGTTGTCAGACAGGCAACAGTTTATTTCCCATGTCCTTCAGTCTGTCGTTGACAACCTCTGTTAGGGAGGTCCACTCTTCTCTGGTTGAGGGTTGTTCTACCTGCCCCTTCACTTCTTCACCTCACTGCTGCCCATCCCAAAATTTCTTCTGAACTGCCCTTCTTCGTATCTCTGCAGGCCTCTTCCTCTCCAGCATTTCTCTCTTCCTTCTTCCCCAGTCCCATCAGTCATTTCAGATGTTCATTCCATTTTCCTCTCTCCATGGTGTGCCCTTCCCTCCCTCATCTTAAGGAGTAGGTTTACATAACAGCATCCCTGGGGAGAATTTGTCTGTGCCCCAAGTACACTAGGTAACCCTCAGTTTTAGCCCTGCATCTGCAAAATGGGGATAATGCTACAAACCAATCTTGCAGGTAATTGATATGAATCACTTTTCCAATGTGCTTTATAATAGTAAATGTCAAATTAACTTCTGTGAAAACTAGCTTAGGGTTGTCACACAGCCTGGGCTCCCGCGATGGCCAATTGCAGGGTTTTGGGGGTTCTTGGGCAAGACACAACCAATGGGGCCTCTTCCTCAGTGAGCCTACCTTCTCACATCCACTGCAGTGCTCCTTTTGTCATTTTTCCCACCAGTGAGCACCACGGTAGCATCTCCTTTTCCTCACCACCAAGAGGCAGGTGAAGAGGAGGAGCAACTCCAGGGCTGTTGCCAGTGAGCTCTGTAGGCTGTGGGCCCTTTGCAGCTACCCAGCCATGCCTGTTGTTAACACTGCCCCTGAATCCCTCAAAACATACCTGCTGTGATCTATCTGTTTAGCACGTCGATGCAGAGCTGAACTTGGCCATTGCTAAGAGGAATTAAAAATCACATTTTGCATAATGCCTTGTAATAGTCAATAAAAGGATATGATGGAATGTAGGCATAAATTAGCTCCCCCTGCCCCAGCTTCCTTCAGATTTGACTATAGTATCACATTTGTCCTGCAGCCAGAGAGTGGAACAAGAGGGCATGCATGAATGATGCCAGAGGAAAGCACTTTTGTGTGCAATTCTTCAGAGAAATTGTTCAAGAACACTTCATCCATAGAACAGATTACCTCTAATTCTTCAAGGTTGGTGTCTGCATGCGTTATCTGCCAAGTAATTGTCAGTCACTTATGCTGGAAAAGACTGGAGTCATTTTAAAGATCAACAGGAAACACAAACATTTTGTGTGATTTTCTACTTTTTGTGTGATATTACCAAATTGCTACTTTGACAAAACATATTAGGAAAATGTACTGTGGTGTCATTTTAACTACTGAAGAAGTCTAGTGGAAAACAACATTATGTGGCTAACAGTAGATTATTTCTGCAAATTGGAGGAGGGGGTATATCCTGTATCTTATTCTGAGAAAAATAAGCCCAGACTGTTAGGCTTTCAGAGCCCCTTAAAACAAAAATAATTCAAGTGTTCTCTTCCTGAGATAGCTATACTAGCAGCTAGGTGAAAGCTACTGCCCAAAATGTTCATTTCATCAGATTGTCACCCCCCTTTCTTCTTCGAATGAATTTTGGCTCTGTGTTATCCTTAATAAAGCAAAGACTGTACACTGCTTTTCAGAACCTTCCTGCTCCAGCATACACAATTTGCTCACCATGTTCATAGGCATTTTCTACAAAATTCCTTTCCATGGCACTTTCAGATTAAGCTTTTCTGTGCCATGGTCCTGCCTCATTCATGGAAGTTTACAGGGGTTGGAGGTCAAGATGTGGTCACCTTCCATTTACTTCCCACTCATACTTTCCCATCAACTCAATTATCATCTATGACAGTGAAAAAGGATGCAATCAACTATGAGGGGATCCTGTTGGGTGAATGATCCCAGCTCAAGGGTAGGCAATCCATGGGAACATTTGAAAATTTGAAGAACTCTTCTGGGTACCACCATAAAATGGTTACCATGGGGCATATGACTAGTCACAAAACACTGAATAGAAAATTAGCAGTGGGCTGGGACCCAACACAGTAAACAACTCATTTGAAACCAACCTTTCCTTTTCAACAGAAACCTATTCACAGAAGAAAAAAAAATGTCTTTTTCTTCCTCCTATCTCCACTAGCCATATCACCCCTCAGCCATCCCAATCTCTTTCTCTCTCACTCTTTCACTCTTCCCAGGTATCTCTGAACCAATCCCAGCTACTGGCAAGAAAAATGTGTTAACCTTCATTTTAAAAGAGAGTAATGGCACTTCCCTAGGTACCAAGAAAGTTTCCTGGGAGGGGGGCAACAGTGCCTTGAAGGATCATATTCACTGCCCCTGCGTCAGGTCAATTGTGATTTTGTATATCCACATATCTGAGGCCATTATACCTACCTATGTCATTATGCTTTGGTTTGGAAGTAAGATGGCTGTGTCTTTTTTGTTTGTTTTGGTCCTCCCAAATAAATAAACTGGTAGAACATTGATAGATCAACCAGGAGTTAAGAACCATGTGTCAACAGCTGCCAAGCCCGTTCACCTGTCAGCAGGAGCTTTGCACAGCAAGAGACCTCCAAATCTCAGGCCAGCTTCATTCTCCAATGAATGGAGAACAATTGTGAACAGTGAACAGCACACAGTGTTCTCAGGTGAGTTAAGTGGAACCTGTACAGAAGGTGGGTCAGCTTCTTTACAGGTGGGTGCAGAACAAAGTGAACAAAGAACCGCCCATGGGACAGCAGGACAAATAATGCTGCACGATTCCTGCTGCATATATTGGAGCCTTTACCTGGATTCTGACACCTGCCAAATTCATTCTAATGGTGCTCTAATTGTACTCATCACTTGCAATGGGACTAGGCCAAAATAGTTACAGCCTCTGCCCTATTTCATATTTCTGTTCCACCTCTTCACCAAGAGTGTTGCTTGGCTTGAACTAGAATAGTCCCAGCCCTGTGTACCTTATCCCAGGGCCCTGGTCTCTTGGGGCAAGCTGGGAAAACATAAGACCTGACATCATTCTCAGTCTCATTCACTGATGCTGCGCACAGCTGGAGCCTGGAGGTTGTGGTGGGGGAACACAAAGCCAGACTTTAGAAACGCAAGGCGTGTATAGCTACTCATCAACTGCAATATGGGTAAAACTAGGGAGCAGTTTCTCAAATTCTCAACTGTGTCACAAGTCCAAAAACTTTGGGAACCCCTGTCCCAGAGGGCCCAACCTTTCCCTGAACGATTTGGTGATTTTCCAGCATTTGCAGAGCTTTTCCTCCATTCTAAAAGCTTGAAATTCCGCTCCCAAGGTTTTGTTACTGGCATGAGAATGTTAAGCATCAATATGTTGAGTTCTTGGTCTTATTTCGGCCCCACCCTTTTTGCATTTGACCCTAGTTCTTTGCCAAGTGAATTTGGCCCCTGGACTGAAAGAATTTCCAACAACAGGTCATAACAAAGTAGCCATGGTAGTATATAGGCATTCCTGCAGGAGGTCTTTGTATGATACACACACACAGCCCAAGAAAAAGCATCAAGTTAACAAATACCTATTTGCTTTCCTTAAGAAACATTGCACTCAGTAAACATATTGGACAAGAAAAGTTTGTTATAGTTGTTTTGTTTTTAAGCGCTGTGGGAAATAGCAGAACTCATAGCTTCTTCCAGCTTGCACAGATGTTACAAGAGAGATGTGAGCTACTGGCCAGCCTCATGCAATAAAAAATAAACAATGAATATGCAATTAAATTACAATGTGCCTGTAGAAGAAATATCAACACTTCCTGAAATAAGTTGTCTGCTTTTTAGTGTTCCGATTATGTAAAATTATGCAGTCTTTTCATTACATTTTCTGAATATTTTATTGGTTTTCCAACTGGGGCATGCCTCAGATTCCCTAGTGTGGACATACTTTCAGATTCCAAAGTTAATTCTATTCATCATTGACAGCTCAAGTGAGATTCCCTAATTTGGAAAACAAACCCTTTCAGCCAGGGAAAAGGGATTCTCTCCATAAGCACTGCTGCCACATATTTTCCAAACATTTCAGTAAAAATTGCCTGGGGCTTCTTCTGCAGGAGCACCATCAGAATTAATGGGGGTATGTAACACCAGGATTCACTGGACTGTTCTCTGGAGTATTCAAGGATGCAGCTCCACAGTTTCCATTCATCAAAAGTTTTCATACCTTCTTTCCACAACTGTAACCACCCTATCTCAGACAGGATCTATTCTTCATTCCAAGTCTTCTGACAATATATTTTGTTTGTTTTTCCTATCATTTTCTTAGTATTCCACTTTCCCAACGTACACATACAGAGTTAGTCTCTGATTAATATCATGCTCTGGATGCAGTATCATCTTTGTTTGCTTGCTAATCTTTACTATGAAATCCTACAGCTAAGAAAAACCAAAACTTTTTACACATTGTAAACTTTGGGACAATTATAATAATGATTAAACAGAGTACATACCAGTGAACATATTTAAAATATCTCTAGTCAGGCTGTAGTCCTATGTACTCTTTCCTGGAGTAAGCAAGCCCCATTCAAGAAAATAAGCATATGATTATACTCCTAGACTGGCAAAGTTCCTTGAGAATTTTCAGCTCAGCTGTGTAAGCCTCCCAAACACTTGTGTTGATGTTGATTCATTCTATGTTTCTTGTCTGGCTTATTCTAAGTGTGTTGTGCAATCAATATATTGTGCAATCAATGGAAACCTTGTTTGGATTATTCATGCCCTAGTTACATCCAGACTGGACTATTATAACCTTCTCTGAGTGAAGGTATCTTTGAAGACACTTTTATAAGCTTCAGCTGGTGAAATATGCAGCAGCCTAGATGCTTGTAAGTTCCAAATGCTTGGAACACAAGAGAGCAGTTCCGTAACAGCTGTACTAGATTACCCACTAGATTATACTGAGCCTGGATTACCCGTCCAGGCTCAGTGTAACATGCTGATATATATTTTAAAGCCCCAATTGCTTTGGGACCAGGCTAGCTGAACCTGCCCACACCTTAAGGACAGCCAGCAAAGCCCTGCTTACTCTTATGGCCATTTAGGGTGGAGAGCACATCAGACGGGGCTTTTTCAGTAGAGGTCCCATATTTATGAAATGTTTGGCTTATTCCCTGCTTGCTTTTAAGCAGACTGTAAAAACATTTGTATTTCAATCCACTTTTTACTGACATAATACATTGAATTTTTCATGTAATTTCTGTCTTTATTTTAATCAGATGGATATTGTTTCATGCTCCTGGTTTTAGTTAAATATTGGTTTTAAATATTTTCTGCTACTAATTATAACATTAAAAAGATGTTCAAAGCTTTTTTTGAAAGGCAGCATATCAATTCTTAAATAAATAAATAACAATTATATTCTCATACTTTTATGTGCATAGTTTAGCTTAAATACCTGTTGAGTCATTTTGATGCATTTAGTGTTTTTAAATATAAGGAATTTGTAAGGCACTGGTGTTCTAGAATTGGGAAACACCAAAAGAATGTCAGATTGCAGAGAAACAGAGGATAGAGAGAATAGGAAATGTTCAAGACAGACTACAGAGCACCCCATCTTCTGGCTCGAGTTAAAAATAAACACTTCCATAAAACCTTCATCTTCTCACACACTACCAAAAATGAAATCAAGATTTCACTGAACTGATAGGACAGCAAGATCTAACAAATTCCTATTCATATGCAACAGGCACAATGCATGTATTATTCCAGCTAGAGTGCAAGAAAACTGACAAATACCATATGGCTATTCACAAATAAAAACAGACTATGGAAAAAGAACTCCATGAGAGCACAAAATATAGAAGTCGCTTTTTTATCAAAAGCTTCACGAGGCTTGTATTCCATAGACAGAAGCTGACAAGGTAAAACTCCGGGTAGTAGACAATGATTCATAAACTACAATACAATAAGTATAAATAACAATGTAACATTGCAAAATTTCACTAAAAATGTAAAACCAAATTGGAAACAATTTAAGACAGTTTTATATAGCTAGACCTGCAAACAGCTGTCATTACCCCACTCACATGAGCTTTTAAATGACTCGGCATAGAGGGGAATCTTAGTCTGGCACCGGAGGATTGTACCATTGATGCCAAGCAGGCCAACTCGGGGAGACAGGAGGCAGATGGATGACGATGGAGGAAGCCTTCCGACGTCAAACATCACATCCATGCAAAGTGCGGCTTGACCAGTGTTCTCTAAAGTCTTTCAGTGCCAACCTGGACAGGGCTTTTTAGTTTAAAACTGGCACCTTCAATCAGGTGAAAAAGCATATAGGCTGCCCACGCAAGCAGGCCAGAGCTGGTGTTATATATTCAGACCTTCAGCACCCATTAATTTGTCTGGCAGCTGTGTTTTGTGCAAGCAGAAGTTTCTGAACAGCCTTTAAGGACAGCTCATGTAGACTGCATCACAGTAGTATAGCCTGGAGATTAACTGAACATACGCTACTGAAAGAAGACTATCTGTGTCCAGATATGGGCATAGCTGAGCCACCAGTTGGAGCTGGTAAAGGACACTGCATGTCACTGAGGCCAACTGAGCCTCAAGTGACAAAGATGACTCAAGGAGTACTCCCAAGCCACAAACCTGTTCCTTCAAGGAAAGCATGACCCCTTCCAGAACAATATTGAGTACCTTCCATCCACTCAGAGTACCCACTCACTAATAACATGTCAGTCTTGTTGAATTTCCATTCAGTTCTATAGACAAACTGTTATCTCTAAGCCTGTACTAGCTCATAAGGTTGTTGCTCTAAATTCCACAAAGTTAAATATCAAAGTAATAGTTACTGCAACCATTTAGCTGCAACTGTTACATTTATTTGCACTTTATCTTTGCAACCATTGGCTGTAACTAATCAATGCTATTAGAGGTGGATAAACACCACGCAGTGAAGTCTTTAATGGTCTCAGCTTCTATGAATTATTCCAACCAACACTCATTCCAAAATTTGGATTCCTTCATATTCCAAATGGTATCACTGGGAACATAGCATGGGTTGGACCCTACCATAAACTATGAAGCTTTGCCCTGCTGCCATGCATATAAAATGTGTATTTTATGGGAGAAGGCATACAAAATGGGTACTTATAGGAAAAGACATGCAATTTAAAATTCATTGTTGTGGTGTTTTTTAATGTATAGAAAATGAGAAATGACTAGCTTATGATTGAACACACATGAGTCTGACACAGACCAGAAAGATACTGATCCATGCAAGATGATACCACCATAAATTTGTCTTCAAGGAGCCATGGGAATCTTTTTGTCCCATCAAACTGCTATATCTATTCCCCCCAGAAATCTTTCTAGCAAAGAATTTTAAAAGGGCAGGGATTAGCAAAATTGGGTAATCCACAAGAAGACAAACCTGGATTTTTGTTTCTCACCCTGTAAAGAAAAGCCAATGGAGTAAATCAACTGAGAAGACACCTTTGCTGTAGAAAAGTAGGGCTAGAAAACTGAGCAAAAAGTCCTTGATTTCATTTGGAAAGAGACAAATATTCATAATGGTGTGGCCTGAACAAAGACATCCTGGCTGCATTAATCAACCAGTGGCAGTCTACCCCCTGAGAACTGCCATCTCATGAGTGATTGCACTGACTGAAATTCATGGGGCTAGACGGAGGAGAGCAGAACAAAACTGACCTATTAT
Source organism: Varanus komodoensis (assembly GCF_004798865.1). Classification (NCBI taxonomy): domain Eukaryota; kingdom Metazoa; phylum Chordata; class Lepidosauria; order Squamata; family Varanidae; genus Varanus; species Varanus komodoensis. The sequence continues at coordinate 52,924,366 of NW_025335268.1, forward strand.
AACTGAGTATCCAGAGTGAGTCAGATTGCAAGGACTGTTAAAGACTTCCAAACTTTCCCACATGTAGTTCAAGAAGCAGGAAAAAGTGACCTGCTTGTCTTCAGTGGAATGTTTTCCATTAGTTATTATTTTGTAATAATGTTTATGTATTACATATACATTTCACCATAATGTATTGTACATCCTGAGCTGCATTCCCTCCCTCCAACAACCACTAGCCTCAGGTGCTTTCTTTGCAAAACACTATTGTTTCCAACTGTGAATCATCCAGATGAGTCTCTGAGCATACACAAAGTGGTTTGTTGACCCCACCTAGCGATTACTTCCCAAAACTCTCCTTAGGAGCTCGTTTGTGTCCCAACACACTGGGAAGGGCACTGTGCAAGGGTGCACACTTCCATTCCACGTATTTCTCATCCAATTGAACTTCTCCCTCTGCGTATGCCTACCTGTGAGGGCCAGCTCTGAGGGGAGGGGCTGGTCTCTATTTGAGAATTCCCCAGCCTCAGCAGCCCCTCCCCCTGGCTGTATCTCCATTCTGTTCCCAGGATCCATCTGGACCTTTGCATCTGCTCTTGAGCTAATCTCTTCCACCTCCATCTCCTCCCATTGCCTCTCGGGACCTTGAACACCCCCCTGCTGCTCAGTCCCATCAAAATATCCAGTTTCTTCTTCTGAATCTGAAGCAGCAAAAGTGGCACAACTAGCTTCCTGTGGGAATGCCTGCCCAAGCCTGCCCTCACTCTTGCTCTCAACATTGTATATTTATATGTATTTTATTTATATGCATTTTAGTGTGAACCCCTTAGGAAGCAATCCTATGCATGTTTAGGCAGGAAAAGACCTATAACTCCCAACATGCCCCAGCCTGCATAGGATTGCAGAGCCAGTGTGGTGTAGCAGTTAAGAGCATGGGACTGGGACTCAGACGATCTGGGTTCTAGTCCCTGCTCAGCCATGGAGCCAACTGGATGACTTTGGGCCCGTCACAGCCTCTCAGCCCAACCTACCTCACAGGGTTGCTGTTGTGGGGATAAGATGGAGGAGGAGAATGATGTAAGCTGCCTTGAGCCCTTTGAAGGAAAAAGGCAGGATATAAATTGAAAAATAAATAAATAAAATTGCATCTTTGGAGATTTTATAATATGATACATGCAATCCTAATTATGTTTAGACAGAAAAAAGTTCTGCAATTCCCAGCATTCCCCATCCAGCCAAGTATATAACAAAGACAAAGAACGCAATATCTCCACAGCAATGCTACTCAGACAGCACACATCCTTTATAAGTGCAGGGTTGACTTATGTCAGACAATGTCCTTCTCTACCATCTCTCTTATTCATCATTAGAGTGGGTTCCACTTCAGGTGTCACCTGCTCAAAAGTGAGTTCTCTAGTGTCTTGAAAAGTCTTCATCTTGATTTGACTTGCTCATATTTTGTAGTGTCACAACCTGGAACAGAAATTGATTTAACTGGCATTGTTACTATTTGATGTAGATGAGATGCTCAACACTGCAGTGGTGCAAAATATTGCTACTGAGGTACAAACGTTAAGTAAACTTTTCTCCAAAAGTAAATCCTGTCTCACAGACCTTTAAGAGTTCTCTGAGAGTGTCAGCAAGCACGTGGACAGAGGTGACCTGGGGGACATTGTTTACTTGGGCTACTGGAAGGCTCTTGGCAAAGACTTCCAAGAAAATGTAGCAGTCATAGAATAAGGAGGAAGGCAAATGGTTAAAAGCTAGAAAGCCAATAACAGAGATAAATGGTGAATTCTCCCAATGGAGGGATGTAAGCAGTGACGTCCCACAGGGATCTGTATTGGGACCAGTGCTTTTTGATTTCTGCATAAATAATTCAGAATTAGGAATGAGCAGTTAGCTGATGACCCCAAATTATTTTGGGTACTTAACATGAAAAGGGTTTGTTGGGAGCTCCAAAAGGATATCTCTAAACAGGGAGAATGGGCTTTGAAATGTCAAATGTGGTTCAATGTGCACAAGTTAAACTGATGCACAATGGACCAAAACAAACAAACAAACAAAAAACCCCAAACCCCACCTTCAAACATTAGCTGATGAGATCTTACCTAGCAGTAACTGGTCAATAAAGGGATATTGGGGTTGTGGAGGGCAGCTCAATGAAAATGCCAACTCAGTGTGTGGCTGCTGCAGAAAAAGAAAATTCCATATTAGGCATAATTAGGAAAGGAAGTGAAAATAAAACTGCCAATATCATATTGCTCAATACCAATCTATGGAGCAAGCACACTTAGAATACTACGTATAGTTCTGGTCATTGCCCCAGAAAAAAACATTGTAGAATTGGGAAAAATGCAGGAAACGGCAACAAAAATGGTTGATGAGGTTTGGAGCAGCTCTCCATGAGGAAATGTTGCAAAGTTCGGCTTAGGAAAAGGGTAAGAGAAAACATGATAGAGATGTTCGGAAGTATGCATGGAGTGGAAAAGGTGGAGAGGGAAATATTTTTCTCCCTCTCTTGTAATACTAGAACCCAGGGTCACTGCATGAAGTTGGTGAGAGATTCAGGACAGTACTCCATGGAAATAAGGCGATCAATGGCTAATAGTCTTGATGGCTATACGCTTCCTCCAGTACCAAAAGCAGTCTGCCTACGCACACTGGCTGAGGAGGGACCTGGGTGAGAGTTGTTGCAGTTGTGTCCTGCTTGAGAGTTTCCGGGAGTACCTGGTTGGCCGCTCTGTGAACAGAATGCTGGACTAGATGGACTGCTGGACTAGATGATCCAGCACAGCTCTTCTGATGAGTGGGTTTTGAGTGGGTGTAGCTCAACAGCCACAGCCTCCAGCAGAAAAAGACTGACAACAGCGCCAGATGAGCTATTTCATGCAAGCTTACCAGGTCAGTGTGGCTTACTTTTCAATTAATAATGCTATTATAATCCCACCTTGCAAATACTGCCACAGTGGGTTACAAGTAGCACAAAATGCATTGGAAGTTAGGTCTACTAAATTCAGCAGGTTGAAACTTGAGGATAAATTTGCCCATGAGGTTTATCACTCCCAACTAGAATGGCTTGTCCTGGGCATATCCACGAGGGAGGTCACAGCCATGGTTTTGCCTGTTCTTCCTCTCCTTCCATCCTGCTGCTGATCATTGTCCCCATAACTACTGAAGAGCAAAACCACAATTTTGTTTGAATCAAGAGTTGAACTTGATCTCCACTCACTCTTATATTCATTGATAATAATGGAGTATTGTTATTTTTAGAGTTGTTCTGCTTTTGTTTTAGTTTTGTTTTTCTGTGTGTGCATTTTTAATTAGGAATGCACAGACATGGTAAAATCTACATTTTGTGGATTGTCAGCAGCTTTTTGTTCTATTGTCTCCTCATTGACAGAGTTGAATTTTGTGTAAATGTGCAAATTTGCACTCCTAGAAATACTCAAATCCCCAAAACACACAAATCTTTGAAGAAAAATGCATATTTTCACATCTAGGGGAATGCACATTTTTATCAGTGTTTTATAGCTATTTATCTATGTCTAAATTTACATAAAATTATGTAAAATTTAAAAACAAGTCCATGAGTCTATGGAATCCACATGACTCAGGAAATGTTTTATTACATGAGCATGCTTATCTTTCTCTAAAAGAGCTCAGCAGAAGTTCACATACAGAGCTCAAATAATCCCCTATTGAGACAATGGCAGTGAAAAACAGGAATGCAGCTGCCTCTTTCTCATTTATGCTTCATCCACTGTGGGCACCTGAGGTCTCCCTGCTGGAGGCAGGGAGAGATTTGTTTCTTTGTGCGTCTGGACCATCTATAACCTACTTTTCCTCAACAGAGTTAATAACAGAATTAAAACATTGATGTGATAATAAAACAACACGCTAAAAGAAGTAACATTTTAGAAAAAAATAAAAGCAGCTACCTAAAGCAGCTTCCAACAAGTTAAAAACCTTTCAGCATGAAACATGCATGACTCAAAAGACTTCCTCAAAATGAAGATTTTAACGAAAGTAGAAAGCCACTGAAGAAGCTCCTCCCTTAAGGAGGCCATTCCAGAGACTGAGCACAGATTTAGAAGGGGGTCCTTTCTGTTGAACTGCAGGGGATATTTAGGATAGACAGGGAGGCTCCTAGCAGAGAAGCTGGTCTCAAACCATTAAGACCTTAAGGGGTGCTGACAGGATTAGCAATTAACAGAAACAAATTGCGAGCCAGAAGAGTTGTTGCAGTCAAGGAGTGACATTCTTCTTCTGCATGGGACTTAGTAGTGTGGTTCTAGTAGTGGAAGTCTTCTCCAACCTGTAGAAACTCCATTTTTATTCATGTGCAAAGGTCAAATAGAAACAGCTATGTGGAATCATATCATAGAAGTATATCCTGATCCCAAATGTCAACCTTGCCCAACTTGATGCCTTCCAAATATTTTGAACTACAACTCTCAGCATTCCTGGCCACTGGCAGTGCTGGCTAGGGCTGATAGGAGTTCAGATCCAAAACATCTGGAGGGCACCAGCTTAGGGAAAGGCTATGAATTCATATTAGTTTTGGGAGGGACAGTATGTGCAAACGTGTCTATTTCCTATTTCCTCTTATTAGCTATATTGTTGCTTTTTTATTTGTAGCAAAATCACCTATGAAGTTCAATTCATTTTGAAGTGTTGCACCATTTGAAATATATGTGTGTGTGTGTGTGCATGCATACAGGGTATGATGGGGTGCAGGTGAAGGCAGCATGATTAAAATCTAGATCAAAGAAAGAAAATGAAATGTGCATCCAAGTATCAAAGCCACAACAGGTATAAATAATGTATGCTTCTGTATCTCCATTCATGGGTTCAGAGTTCAACTTGAACTGCTTAACAGAATTGCAGGAAAAGTGTTGTGAAATTGTTATTTCAATTCAAATAAATAAAAAGGGGAAGTTCCTACTAAAATCCAGTTTTATAAACTTGCTGTCTCTGTACCATTTAAGCGCTTAAGTTACTACCACTATTTAACCTGCCTTATTGTCAATGGTTTGCTAAGAGCTGAATAAAACACAAATAAATAATGTAGCGGGAGGTGATACGCTGAGCAATCAGCAGAGGCAGGGGTAGAGTCCAGTGCTAATAATAAATAGGCAGATAAGGTGTGCTTAGAAAGGCTTTAACAGCAATATGTGTTTTAAGTAGAATATTTACAGGTCAAACATTTTTGTATGAACTGAAAATTCTGAAGACTGAAAATGTTCCTCAAATGACTACCAAAAACTCGGCTTTTTCACACTTGTTCAGCCAGTGAAGCCAGTAAACTTTGGGTTTTTGCACCATTTTTTAAAACTTCTTCATTTGCCTCTTTTTCTTCAGAATGTATTCTTCTTAGCCAAACACGGACTGTATTCTTAATGTTATCATGCCTCAATGCCAAAAAGTTTTTGCATCAGTTAATACGACTTGCAAACAGTGCTCTAGATTTTTGTTAAGTATCACAGATTTGTGTTTTCAGAATCTTGTTCTTTGGCCTGCTGTAGTTTCCCCTAAATATTGCATTCAACATTGTTTTACATTCAGTTAAATAAATCATATTACCAGGGCTGCATTTAGTGTTTGTAAAATGCAGCGAGTAACTGCCTTCCTAAAGAAAGTGGTTTCTTGAAAGTACCTGCAGGTAATGCAATGGACTGATTTAAACTGGTAAGATCCTGGGTTGCAAATATCTTGTTAAAATTCAGACGTAACTAGCAGTTTGTGTAACCACTGAGGTTTTCTGAAGATGCATGACGAAGAATAGATCCTGTTAAACTAGCAAAACAGAGTATAATAGGTAACCATCTTTCATTATCTGGTGGTAATTAGGGGCAGCAGGATGGTGGTCCACAACAAATAGAATGCAATTTTATTTCAAAAAAAGTTAGCCTTTCCATCAGAAAGGAGGGCATATTAGTGAATATTTCTTGTGCTCATTTAATATTGTACTCAGTAATGTAAACTGGGTAACAGCATTGTTGGAGATATTCTTTAGGTTTATTACATCTTTCTGAGAAGTTTTCTTCATTATTGCAAATGCATTTTATCCTAAGAAACAATGGTCTTGTCTAGATGGTTTGGATGACATAATTTGTAGTTAAGATACACATGGGAAACTATAAATTTACAATAAAAGTCTATGGCAATATTATTGCTTTCAATGGTTAAAAGACATCCAGTTAGGATAACCTTATCTTTGGTTTTCAGTTGTGGTATTACTGGTAAACTTTATTGTTTGGTGGATACCAACAAAAATCTTAATAAACTTAGGACCCTTTCCATATTCCTAGATTACAAAAATAATCTGTGTAATGCCAGCAAATGCTGTGATTGTAGACAGAAGTTCTGCCAATAGTATCTTGAAGTTGTCCCATAAGTAGTTTGGCATATGATGAAGTCCCACATGTATCCATCACTATTCTTTAGAGTTGTAAATAAAGATAGCCACTGAAAATGAAATTGTTGCAAGTGAGTACCAACTTAGCCAAGGAAGACTCCAGTGCTTGATACACTAGCAGTTCTGCTGTTTGATAAATATTTTAAGGCTGAGAAGTCATCTTTGTGAGGTATGTAAGTGCATAAAGAGGTAACCTTGAAGGTGTCAGTAACAGTATCACTGTCAAATTGATGCTCAAAGAAGGTCTTTGAGTCTTCATAAGGAAATCTGTAGTGTCCGTGATATATCAAGGAATTATATACTTATTAGTGGCAGGGCAGGTCGGCAACTCCTATATCTGTGTGGCTCCACATCCACTCCAGCTTTTATTTTGAGCTTCATAAGATCCATCCATGGTGCTGATCTCCACCCCAACACAGTTTACCTCCATGGAACACCATGTAACTATGTATAGCTTCTGGAAGCTTGAAATAAAAGCCACAATGGCCAAGAAGTCAGCACTGGCCCCCTCCCACTAGCAGCTGAATTGCAGAGTCAATGAAATTATACAGTGAAATTCTTTCAGTTATAGTATTGTTATATGAAAGAATGGGTATTCCAAGGTTCTCATTTTTCACCTTCCTTATACATTTGAATTTCAGACTGACTGCATCCATAGTGGATCCAGAGTTTTGCTTTGCTGTTGCATGGTTTCACACTTCCCCACCCTCATGTATAAGAGTGCTCTATAACATTTCTACAGCCACATTCCACACAGCAATTTGAATTGAAAACATCATCTGGTAGGAGAACTGTGATTTCCCATCAACTAAATATTGCAATAGGCAACAGAAGCTATCATCTGGGAAGACTGCTACATTTGGCCAGGAAAAGATCGTTTAAAACTTTGGTGAGCAATTTCCTGAGTACTTAATTGGTGAAGCCATATTGGAAACCATCAAGAAAACACAACAAAACAAAACCAGCAGGCATAGATTACACATTCAGAGACACTCATGCTTAAAAGAAGGAGGGAAATGGGCAATAATGGCTAAAGATAAAATTGAGGACACAAGATTTGTAAAGCTGATAAGATATCAACTATAAAATCTTCCACAAGGCATAGCACAGCAGACAGTAGTATAATTAACAAAATATGAATTGGCTTAAATTCTATTCCAGCATGATACAGATTTCCTAAGCATCTTGAACAATAATACTTAAATCATGGTCTGAGGATCACTTGTTAGCCAGAGGGTAACTTCAGATAAGACCGAAGATAAAATGTAAATAATAAAGGAACATGCTATTGTAAGACCATCCTGAGACTCTAGGTAAGAAGACGGTATATAAATATAAATAAATGTCTTTACATACCAAACAATAACACTGAATTAAAACTAATAGTGTATCTACAGACACTATTATAAATCACACAAACCAAGCAATGCTTTCCAATTCCACTTACGCAGTTTGCTTACATCAGATTGTAAAACAAACTGAATTTTAATTTGGATGCCTTTCTAGCAGGCTTTTACATGGCAACGTAAGAAAATGTTGCGGCCCACAACCTTCTAAGCAAACTTAAATAGTTATCCAAAATACAATAAATCACTAGCCAAAGATATATATATTCATTATTCACTTGGATAATTGTGTTAAGAGCTGATAATGCTTTTCTGTTGTCCCAAGGAGTCAGTAATAAATCATCCATTGAAAACCCCATACCATCACCACCTGTTTTAAAAAAAGAGTGAAATTACTATGGAGCTCTGATTTTTTTTTCCATTTCTCACCACATGCTTTCTTAATCACATGGTGAAAAGTAGCTACATGAAGTCACAAGAGATGCTCTGGAGTAACTGTACCATAAATGTGGTTTAATGTCAGAGACTTTGCAGGCTATTGTTAAACCATTTTATAGCTGTTCCTTTCATTTCTGTGTTCATTACACTACCATCATATAATTTACTGCTTGGCAAAAATGGTCTTTGGGCATACAGCCATGTACAATAAAAGTGTGGCTTTACATAACTTCTAACAGAAAAAAGTTATCTGTTTGGTAAAATGTTGACTCATTGCTCAACATGCACTTCTAATTTAAAAAATGGTTTCATTAATTTTTAATAGTGTATCAAATAATGCCTAGCAATGCTTTCTTCCAGGTATCTCCTAAGTTTTCTGCCTAGGCAACCTGGTTTATTTTTCTTTAAGAACTTCAAGATGTTCCCTCTGAATTCCACTTCCATTATTCACAGTCTTATCCCTAACCACAAACCCCTTGCCTACAGCAAATCTCACCCATAGGTCTTCTAGTCTCCCTAGAGATTTCTTTGAGGACTCTTGATATCATTGTCCCAAATGGGTTTCTGTTTAACCTACCAAACATAGCAGACCACAAGAACTGTACTGCAATAGAGTGATTGGGGTTTGTTTTGTTTTGTTTGTTTAGTCACATATAACCTATAATAAAGGAGGATGTGTCTTTGTCAAGTACCACAGCACTGAGACTTGAAATTTAGTCACCTGCAAATTAGCATGCATACTAAAGGGGCCCTGGGGGTTTACACCTGAGGGATATTGCATTTTTATGTCATTCATTAATTTTAATGTTCCCGTGTGGTTTAAGCTAGTGGCAGCACACCAGCACCTAGCTTTGCAATTCATACACTGTTTCATCTCCCTGAAAGACTCCCTGAAGCACAGCAGCTGAGGGATGTTACCTGCTTGCTCTCTTGCCTGTTGTGGGGCAGCCCTATACCTAAAGAGAATACAGTGAACAAACTCCTCCCTGAGCGGGATATATAGATGCACCATTGGAGGGGCCATGTCTAAAAATACTAGCAGGTGTATCTTCATTTGGGCACAATAGAGAAAAGCCTTCAAGTCTGCTTGAAGGCTTTTCTCTATCAAACTGGGGGCTATTCCAAGCAGTGGAAAGTTAGATCCATTTAGTAACATAATATACAAGACCTCAGAGGGGGCTTCATATCGCTAAAGCAGGTTGACCAGATGCTTCTGTCAGGATCTCCTTGATGCCAATTCAGATATTCTGGGCACCAGACCACATTCTACAAGTACAATAATCCCAGATTACCTTCCAAGCTCAGCTCAAGGTATTGGCATCTATATTTCATTAGCAGCAGTATTTACACGTCACCCAGTGAAAGTATTCTCTGGGTAATTATAACCCACAAAACATGAAAATACAGCAATAAGCACAGAGCAGTAAAAACAGTAAACACATTCCAGTATAAAAGTTTTAGTCACAAAGAACAGAAAGCCACATATGTAAGATCACTAAAAGGCTACAGCAAAATTCAGAGGGTCACAGTTTTAAAAGATTAGTTTAAAAAGAAAAAGTATTTACTTTGGCCAAAATAATAGGGAGGCACTAATGAGATGCTTCATTCTCCAATCATCACCAATCATCCTCATCGCCAAACAACCAAAGGGAAAAGCTAACATGGCCTATCAATTGTGGATTTCTTTTTGCTAGATAGAAGGGAGAAGGTTGTTTCCTCTTTCCTAACTGCAAAATACCTGAAAACTTTCATTCCAGCCTTCACTCTCTGGGTCTACAGAAACTGCTGAGCTCCAAGGAAGTCATTGGACATCCTACAGGCTACAACCTCCAAACACCACAGAATTTTTTTTATTTCAAAGGCAGGCACTCCTCTTTCCCTGCAAATGTCTCCTAGCCTAATTCTTCCTCATCCCTCAGGAAATTGTCATTTGAAGGAGAGACTCAGTGGACATGGAAATGTTTAGCTGGTTTCCCCTGCTTGTTTAGTTTGTTTCCTCTGCAGGTGCAGGCTTACTGATATATAGAACTGCCCTGAGTGGTAGGACTCTCTGTGCATGGAAACTGTACATTATAAGCAGGTGATATTTGGAGAATTGGATCCTATTTTTTTAGTTTTAGATGATCCATTAATGCTTGCCATTTGACTGGCTGGGGAATGCTGGGAATTGTAGCACTTCTTCCTGTCTAAGCATGCATAGGATTGTGCCTTTCAGTACAACACATACACAGTAAATCATGTTCACAAAGGCATGCAAAGTAGCATTACTGGGGGCTAGCCCTCTGCTTTGGTCCAAGCCAGAACATCTCCTAGAAGTGGTGTTGTTTTAAATAAGGTACTGTTGATGATGAGGAACACGGAGGATCACACAGAGTAATTAGCATAAGATTGCCTGCCCCAGTGAAGAATCCTTCAGGCCAAGCTCCTGCACAGCTATGCAGATGAAGATACTTGGACAGCCTCAGCTCACCAGTGGGTACAATTCTGATGGGGAGAAAAAAGTCTGCTCCTCTGACATTAGCTTTCAATATATTCCAGTTTTACAGTGCAATCCTCCTAATTTATATTCAGAACATGTGAACCCCACTGAATTCAGTGAGGTGTGCATACTCCTTTGGAGCAACCAGATTCTATACATATTTACCCAAATCTCAGTCCTACTTATTCCCAGGTAGGTGTGGTTGGATCAGTGGGATTTATATGTTCCAAATAAATTTACTTCCTAGTATAAATTAGCTTGTGCATATACATCTTGTAGGGGATCACAGCCTTCATTTCTCTCTTGCCATAAATTTCTCATAATGTTGATTAAATAAAATAAACAGTTTTATGAGCAATACCTTGCAACCTAAGGGAGGCTAATCATACAAGTAAAGCTCCTCCTGATCATACAAATAAAGCTCCTCCCAGACCCAATTGCTGGAATTCCTCCCCAAGTAACCCACTGATTTCACCAGTGTTAACTGTGAAAAGAACTAAGTTAGGACAAGGCTGTATATATGAATAAAACCGAGGCCAATAAAATCGAGGCCAATCAAGCTGGGGCTAGGAGGGTTGCAGCCTTACACAGAACCACTCAAAAGTCCAGTTTTCAATAAGGCTTATTCCCAGTTACGCATATACAGTCTGACCGATCCGGTGCCCTCCGGTCCAAATGAGTCGGACTACAACTCCCATCCCCGCCTATCTGACACAGCTTAGCTGCGAGGCGATGGGATCTGTAGCCCAACACACCCGGCCTGCAAGGCGCCAGGTCATTGGGGAAGGCTGATGTTTACCCGATCGCGCCCCTCATCCTGCGTGGGAGCCGTCTTAAACCAGCAGGGACCGCGGACGCTTATCATGCGCGACCACCACGTCTCAGCGCGCCCGGCGCGGGGCTGCTGCTGCCGTGGCTCGGGCAGCGCGACCGCTCACGCAGCAGCGCCTGCGAGCCCTATCCGTTACTTTCAACGGCATCACCCCGCCTCCCAAGGCCCCGCCCACCCCTCTTCCTCGCCCGTAACTGCCACCGCCTCCTCCCCCTCCCCGAGCCCCGCCTACCCTGTGATTGGCCCAGTCCGCTCCTTGCCCGTGAAATGGAGCCTCCCCTTCTCCCCTCTGGTCTCCCTACTACGGAGGTTGCCTCAGTTCTGCACTCCGTGCTCGAGTAAGCGGTCGCTCGCTGCTTGGGAGCGCCAGGCGGCGGCTCGGAGAGGAGGAAAGTACCGCTCCTGTCAGCGCGCTGGGCGCTGATGTGAAAACAGCAGCCGCTCCAGTGCCCTTCTCTCTCACCGGATACCTGGCCGCAAGCAACGGAGGCGCCGATATGGGCAGCGATAGCAGCACCAGCAGTAACGGCGCCCGGAGCTGACACAGCCAGTGCCCGCAAGCCCCCAGGCGAACTTGCCTCCTCAGGCGACCGCTCAGCCACGGGCCTCCGCACGCCTCAAGTGAGCCAAGAACTCCCACCGAGGAGGTGGCGGCGGGCACTCTGCGCCGAGAAAACTTCCTGCCGCTGACGAGGACGAGGAAAGTTTCCGCCGGCGCTGCCGCCGGCCGGGGACAGGAAGCGCGGGCTAGTCCCGCCGCCGACTCGCTCTGGCGGCGGCGGCGGCGTGCCGGGGGTTGTTGCCGGAGAGCCTCCCGGACGGGCCGCCGGCACTGTGGCTTCGTGGCTGTCTCCGCCCGTCCTCTAGGGGGAGCTGATCTGCCGGGAGGCCATGCCCGCCGTCAGCCTGTTGCCGCTCTTTGGCAGCCCCACGGGCCCGGGCGCTTTGGGCGGCTCTTTAGGCGGGGGTCCCTTGGGCGGGCCGGGGGGTAGGAAGGTCCCGAGCCCCAGCGGCGCCTTCCGCCTGACGGAGAAGTTCGTGCTGCTGCTGGTCTTCAGCGCCTTCATCACGCTCTGCTTCGGGGCCATCTTCTTCCTGCCCGACTCGCCCAAGCTCCTCAGCGGCGTCTTCTTCCACTCGTCTACCCTCCAGCAGCAGCCGTCGCCGCCCGCGCAGGGGGACCAGCGCGCGCCGCAGCCACCGGGAGCGGGAGCGGGCAGCAGCGCCGGTTATGGGGTCGGGCCCGGATCTGCAGGAGAAGCGGCGGAGAACTTGGCCAAGATCCGCGAGGACCACGAACGAGCATTGCGGGAGGCGAAGGAAACTCTGCAGAAGCTGCCGGAGGAGATCCGCAGGGACATCCACCAGGACAAGGCGAAGTTTCTTCTCCAGGACAAGTTGGGCAGGAAGGAGGCGGGGGGCGCCGAGTTGCCTGACTTGCCATTCCGCAAACCCATCGGAGCCGTGGGAGCGGAACCGTCAGACCCCGTCATCCGGCAGAAAAGAGCGAAGATCAAAGAGGTGGGTGACTGCCGCCTCCCTGCACCTCATTACTTCATTTGCTACGATTTTACAATCACCGGTGCCTTTTCTGTGTTTTTCTCTACCGCAGTTTTTTCTTACCGTGTAGGCAGTGACCTTCACGGCTCCATCCCCCCGTCCCCAATATTCTTTCCTGCAGTAATTTCAGTAATAACCGTTCTCGGGTGCGGTTCTGTGGTGGGTGCGTCTTTTGACGTGAGCCGGAACTTCTAACGGGGAAGAGAAAAGGACACGTGTCACTCCTAATCTGCCAAGGTTCTCAAAGAGATGACAGCATGGGCAGGCTTTTAAAAAGCCGACCGCCCCAGCTGTGTCTTTGAGAGCGCGCTCCAAGGATCGTGTGTAGTGGAAAGAAAACACTGGTTCATTTCTGTCTAAGCATTAGAGTTGGGGAGCCAGAGCTAGAGAAGGGATGATAAACATCACGGTGACGGTGACGTCTCCCACACTAATCTACACTGCCAGAGCCAGGCAGAGGGTGAAAAAAGGTCTGTCGACTTGAATATTGTGTTGATCTGAAGATATGCAGCAGGGAATGGGGGACCCTCTATATTCTGTGCCAGTTAATATCACTGTCCAAGTGATACTTCAGATTTCATGTTCAGAAGAAAAATGTAGGCATGTAGGAGAATAAATACTGGAAAAGTTATGTAATTTCCAAAACTAAAGATAAATGTCTTATGTAACCCCTAATATAAATTTATTTAATTTTTCAAGTCAAACTAGCAAGCGGTGTTAAAAATGAGCTGCAGTATAATTTTATTTAGTAGCAGACCCATCCTAAAGCATTTTAATAACTTGTGGACCTTTACATCTGGAATTAAGTTGGTGATCTCTTGGCTAAACATGATTGTTTCCAACAGCTTCTCTTTATCTGCTTAGCTTGCATTTGCTGTGGGGGAGGGGTCTTCCTACTCATCCCTGATGGCATGGCCATTTTCACTTGGGAAATATGCCCCTTCTGTTGGGAGACAGAGAGTAAACACTTACTGTACACAGGTCTATATTTTAGAGAATTGTTGGTGGAATTATCTGTATCACTCAAGTGTTATGCTTTATGCATAACACAGAGGTGCCTGCTTGAGTGTTAATAACTTCTAAAATGCTATGATAGTTAAAAAGAAATCCTAATATGTAACACAGCTCCTGCATGTGATGTACTTCTGTGTTGGAATTAATATGAAATGCATTGGCTGTGACATGTGACAGTGCTTTGCATGCAGTCTGAGGAAAATGTGTAGAATTGATGCACATCAACTCAGCTTGGAAGTGACCTGCATGTAAAGATTGTTTAATGTGTATCATGGCCCACAAAATGTGCAAGTAGATAAAACTTCTGATTAGTGCACTGAGTTGTGCTTAGCTGAACTGAGTAGATTACATAGTCAGTTAAATACATATGTGTTATTAAAAACAACTTTATTCTTAATTGGATGAAATTCAAAGAAGACAATGTTAGTGTTTAGAAAGGTCTACTACTGTTGAGAGGCTGGCTCTGACTGAGTATCTACAGAATTGTGTAATCTGAGAAGATTGAATGTACACCTGGTTTCTGCCTTTCTGAGATATGGGACTTTAAAATTTCATAATACTAAGTAGATCTGGTGGAAGGTCTGAGTATACATGCAACAATGATTGGTGCAGCCCACCCCTAGTTGTGTGCATGTCTGCAAAAGTTTTATGTTTCTACCACACAGAATAAGTTGAACTTTCCAGTTTTAATACTACGTTGCCCTTTTAAGATTGAGTCATTCAGTAGATTGTCTAATTCAATTGAAGATCAAAAGTTATTGTTAGCAGTTACTAATAGGCTGATATATCAGGGTTGTAATTACAGGAGCCTGGTTTCATTGGTCGGTGATGTTTTATCAGCACTGTAGTGTGATAAAGGGGCACAGTGGTTTTTCAAGCTTCTATTTCAATCCGTTGGTGAAACAGACACATTGCTATTTCCAAAGCTTTTGGAGTCACTATCAAAGAGGATACTTTTAAATGATGCAGTGTGGTACCTGTTGCATTTTCCTGTTTCTGTTCGGTGTTTTTGTTCATCTCAGGCTAGATTTTGTTTGCTTAACTACCATCTGTTCACAAGGCAACACCATCCCAAGAATGTGTTCACAAGTGTTCCCCTGCATCCCAAGAGGCTGCTGTAATATTTCATTCTTCATCTGTAATTATCAAACATCTTTAGAGCAACTGCTAGGATCATGTCTCCAATTAGATACTCCACAGGCATCCCGTACTGTCATTATTATGTTTGCTTTTACTGGAAAAATAGAATAAGAAGGGTGAGGAAACAAGCAACAGTGGCATAAAACTGTCACCCATGGGGGCATGCACTGTGTGTACCCCTTGAATTTTCCTTATTGTTCTAGTGTTAGAAGTAAAACAAAACAAAAATGAATCACAGATTTGTGGTTGATGGGAAAAAGCTAGACTTTTACAGGACAAATCAGCATATTTCTGTCACTACTTCAGATAGTTCTGGTGATCCTCTAAGTGTGTGTTGCAGTAGATCAACAGAAATATTAATTCCAGATGTCTTGTAGTGATGATTTCTGCAGAATGTTTTATCTGTTTACCTCATTATATATTGGGTAGCTAAACATTTGGTACATTTGTCAGTGACATTTTTCTGGAGAAACGGAAAGCATTTTTAGTGTTTAAAATGGTGACTCCGTGTATGTTCATATACTAGAAAATATTCATTGGCTGGATGATTTGGATCATGTTGCTTTATTAGATGGTCCCCAAAATAGTCCTATAAGATATTTTCCTTACTGGCCATTCCTAAAACTAAACATAGGAGCTAAAAATGGAGAGGGGTCAGAATCCTATGAAAGAGCTCATACTTTGCATGAGAGGAAATTCTAAGTTCAAGACCTGTCAGCTCCAGTTAAAAGCCCCACTGAGTTTAATAGGACATTTTACAGTAATTGTATTTGGATTGAAATTTTGTGTATCCTGCCTTGAGTGTTGTTTTTTTGGTTGCAATATCAGGTACAAATAAAATTTGCACCTGCTTGATAAAAATAAGCTGAGCTGAAATCTCTGGGACCTTGACAGTCATAAGTATCATTGGTTTATTGGTTCATTGTGTGAGAATTACAGCAGTAACTATTTATGGTTATATGCATCAGATTTTCCTCTCTCAAAATGGGAAACCCTATCTATACATCCTCTGTCATCCCATCCTTTTTAATGCTGACTTATCATATTTGTGAACAGCATTCATACAATTGTGTTTTTTTTTTTTTATAGAGCCTAACTCTTAAAACACTTAACTTATTTTAACCTTTTCTTCTGCAAAACCTGATATTCTGCCCAAGAATTCTATTGCCTGCTGGAATCAGCATAAGGTTCTACAAACAAAAACCTGGTTCTAGATGACAGGTAGTTCAGTCTTCTCCAACCTTGTTCCCTCAAGATGTTTTAGATTAGAACTACTAAGCATCCCCAAGTATTGGTCATGCTGGATGGAGCCCATGGAAGTTGAAGATCAAAATGTTTAAAGAGTATCAAGCTGGGGAAGGCTGCTGTAAGTTGTTTTCAGCATTCCTTCAACCTGTCACCTTTCTGTGAAAGATTGCAAATTTATTTTAAGATCCAGTGGTATGGAACAAGTGTACATTTTAACTTGTTGGTTGTTGGCTTGTAATTAGTCTTCAAGAGCTTTATGAACTTGTAGCATAAAATGCAGTTGCTTATACTATGGATTACTTCAGAAGCAACTTTGTGTTTTCTTGCTCTGTCTTACTAGTGCTACTAAATATATAGCTGTTTGTGACTTCTCTTCAGAATGTGTAATATAAGCACTAGAAATTGTCAGCTTGACTGAAGCCATGATAAAAGTAACTCTGTCTTTACTTGGAAAACTTGACTGAATTCAGTTGGACTCCCTAGTATAGGTATATGGACTGTATTCAAAGAAAAATGTAGCAGAATGTGTCCTCAGAAACATAGATAAGTGCAGCTGGCAGCAAAATCAAAATTCACCAAAGAAAAGTTATTTTGCTGTTTGAATGGAACAAGCATGCAAAAGTGAGAAACTTTAGTGGATAGCCTTATTGAAGTTGGTGGAATGGCTGACACAAGTAATGTGTTTTGATGCAGCATGTATATCATGCATACAGTGATTAACTGAAGAATTTGCTTTCTCCATTGTAAGTAACAGCAAGACAACATTCTTTAAACCTGGTTTCTAAGGAATATAGTTTGGCAATTCAGACATTTTTACTAGGCTGTTCATCTGAAGTACTTACAGAAATAAATGTTTCGCTTGTTCTTGAGGAAAGAAAAGTAAATGGAATTCTGAACAATAATTAACAAAGTGCTCTCACCTTCATAACAAAAAAATGTGTTATGATCAGAGCAAAACCAATTCCCCACAGGTCTGAAATTGTCAAATAGGAAGAAGTTAATTACATAATAGATGATTAGAACGTTTTGATAAATCATTAAGAATCATGCAGTCTTAACACATCTTTGCTTTTATTTACATATCAAGGAATACTATTGCTTAGGAAAAGTGTACTAATACATAACAGGAGTATATTCAGTTTTTCTTTTAAAGATCAAAACTGAAATCTTCTGTACACTTAAGTTGGAGGGTTTCCTCATTATACTCAATAGAACTTAGATGTCTTCCACATTGAGTTACACGTTTTCCTGACTTTCTTTTAATGGCTGGCTGTTTTGTTTTGTTTTTTTCCCCTTCCACCCTACAAGTGGGTTGTATGGTCAAGAATTGTACTACTGTTTAGAACAGAGCTGCTGTATAGCATCTAAGATTATTTAACACAAAACTCTGTTATAGATTGAGTCTGGCAGACTTAGACCATTTAATTACAGAAAGCAAAAGATTACATTATGCAATTAACAGTATTGTAGTATTTCACTGCCTAAAATTCACATGTTTGTGCTTAAATTGTTTACTGACACTAGTTTTTTAGCTCTATAATGATTAAACAATGAATAATTATTAAAATAAGTGCTCTAGTTCTGTTGTACAGAAAAGAGTGTTGGGCTTGCTTATGTGGTTCTTGTTCTCCACCCATCTGCAGCTTTGAGAAATGCACTCCATATCCAGGTTTGCAAGATTAAAAGTAAAGTTTCAGTGTTAACATCAGATTACTACATTAATGCTATCATTAACACATTCACACTGTAATTATTTCCTCCCTGAGACCTATATAATTATTGTATCTCAAAGTGCTAAACCAATTCTGAGAAGTTTGCAAGTCCTGCTAATAAGCTGGAATCGCATACAAAGGTCTCAAATCAAATCATGATAGTGATATGCTACCAGAGCACTCGATTGCCAGTTTTTTATTCAAAACAAATCCATGGTTGCTATATAATACCAATATCAATTTTTAAATGCTGTATTCAACTTTCTTAACTTTTACTGATCTCTGTGACTATAGCAGAAGCATAGGGAATCAAGAGGCTCACATGACCCACCTTGCTACCCTACAAGTAAAATGCATAGTGTTATTGATGGTTGTTCTTCCATTCCTCCTTCAGTCCTCCAGCCAGTATTGCAGTCTATGCCATTAGCATAGAAGCCCCTTGTCTTCCCTTCCCCATTGGGAATGCAGTTTTCATTGTACCAGTAATTTTCATTGTTGTTTTCAGTTTTGCACAAGTTCAGCCATATAGTTCTCTAACATGTGTAGTCTTGCTAATCAATTTTCTTGTATCTTTCACATCTCAAAGTGAGATAGGTAACATTTATGGAAACTGGCAAGATGAGATTGTATAGAGGCAATATTCACATAGTTGCCAGAGGTCAGTTGCAAAGATGTATATTAAAAGCACCAGTAAAAAAAAAAAGGGGGGGGGGAGGATAGAGAGCAGCAAAAGTAGGTGCACTAAAGTTAATATATTATCTCCCCCTTGACAATGTGATCATCTGACTTTTAACTGCTTAACGGACAGTTCTCAGTGTCCTCCAATTTTTTCAAAACTTCACTAGGTTTCTAGCAACTTTGAAAAGGTAATTGCTCTGGTATAGCAACTATCTACATCTCCCCTCCATTTTTCACTCAATCATTAAATTTGGGTATATTTACCCATCCAAAAACTGCACAAATGTTTGTCAAGAATTAAAGAAGAATGTGACAAAACATGTTTGAGCAATTGACGTGCCAGCACTAGTACTACCTACTCCCACACTCTCATGTGATCCTATTTATTCCATCCTGTTCAGTTGCCTTTTCAGGATTATTGTTGCTTTTTTTCTTTTTTACCTAGAAGAGGAGAACAGTAACCCCAGCAATAATTGCTCCAAAAAGGAGACATGAAAGGGGGCAGCCAATATCACCTATTTCTGAAGTAGCTGGAAAGTTCGGAAAGGGTAGAGGGCACCTACAAATGCTAGTTCAACAGTTAAATCAAGAGGATTGCATTGCTAAGTGGGATATATGATAATGATAATTACTTATTTCATTTTTCTACCACTCAGTTGCCAAAGCTGTCTGGGTGGGTAGCAACCATTTATACAGTACTATAAAGTATAAAAATGCATACAATTAAAACAGTATAAAATGCCAATAAAATGTTTAAAACAGAATTTGAGACAAATTCAGCAACTAAAACAACTTCAGTAGCGCTAGACCTTTTAGAAGAAAAAGACATTTCTTTCCCCACCTCTGCATGTCATTAAAGCCTTTAAATGCCTCAGCATTGTGAAAGCAGCCTTAACCTGTGGCCAAAAGAATAAAAGTGTTGGCACTAGCTAGGTATCCATAATTTTCACTGAGAAGGTCCTCTTCCTTGCTGCCACCATTCAGCCCTCCCTTGGAGGATAACAAAGGAAGCCTTCAGGTGTTGAGCATGGTATCAGGGTAGATTTTGATTGAAACATTCTGACAGGTACTATAGAGGCTTTATAGGATATGACCAACACCTAAATTCTGTAAGGGTTTATCGGATATGACCAGCACCTTGAAGCACCCAGTGCAAGCAGGCCAGAATAGATGTTTAGATGCTTAGACCTTCTGTTCTCAGTTATTAATCTAACTGCCACATTTTGCACAAACTTTAGCTTCTGCAAAGTCTTCAGGGGCAGCCTCATGTAATCTAACTGATGAGTGCAGTAATTTAAAGTTTAGCAGAGCACAGATCACAAAAATCAAGTTACCCCCTGGCCAGATAGAGGCATAGCTGGGCCACCAGCTGAAACTGATAGATTCTAACCCATCCTTTTGTGCAGCTACTTTTACAGCTTCCTCTCTCCTTTTTGGTGCTTTATATATTTATTATATTTATATCCTTCCTTTTCCCCCTTAAGGAACTCAACATACGTAGCTTACATAATCCTCCTTTCAGTGTTATTCTCACAACAACCCTGTATGGTGGGTTAGGCTGAAAGTAAGGTTCTAACCCAAAGTCAGCTCACAACTTAGCTGTTAGCTCCTGGCAACTGTGTACAAATTAGAACAAGCTATTTAGCTTATACTGTATGCTTTGTCACTGTTTCCTCTGAAAGCTGAAACTGAGAGAACTTGAGCAGACCTAGTATTGACACAATGTTGCACACTGAGATACCTTCATGGTGTTTCAAAGCAGTATTATGCAATCATTTGCAGTACCAGGTCCCAGCCCTGTACCAATGTAACATACAAAAAAAGTTACCTCTGAGCAAGTGCAATGTGGAGTTTTCTGCTGAATTAGTTATCCACTTTGTGAAGTAGTTTTCAAGATCAGAGGCTGTACCTTACTTAAAAGGTTTTCGGCCCCAGAACTGTCATTATTAAAAAATGAAATGAAAAGTCTCTCTAGCCTTTTCCCAAAATTTATTTTTCATCACTCACTGAGGTTTATATTATGAGGGAGATCAGAATTACAGTGAGATTTTAGGAAGAGCAATACTAAAATGTGCAATGTCTATACATACATATTCCATACCTATTCATTTCAAACTTGGGACTTTTTACTTAATGGCCAATGACATGACCTAATGCTGTAATATTATGGATACCTACTGTGCCTTACACCCAGTTGCTACATATCACTTACATTTGGCCATGTTTGCATATAGTTTTGATGCAGTTCAATAAACTGTGAAATCTAAAGCTGGAATTCTTCCTGTGCTATAAACCTAAAGCATCCCCTTAAACGCAAGGTACTCTTTCGTCAGTTTGTTTGAGAAATGATATTGCATTATGGAGCAATATCAACCTCCTATAAAGTAGTTTTGTTTCAAGGTTACAAAACTAACCAAAGCACTGTGTACAAGAAGCGAGGAGAAATGCTTACTTGTGGCTATCCCATACTAAGTAGTGGGTTCAATGTGCCTTCTTGTTGATGGCATTGGTTGCCATTTGGGCATCTGAATTATTGAATGGTAGCTTAAGTTGCATGGTGGTTTCCATTGCTAAAAGATTTCTTGTAAATTTAATGTACCTATCTTTTGGAAAGCTGTGCCTATAAATGTCTGAGCTGGCAAAGCTGAAATTAAAAATGCATTACCTTGAAGATGTAACTAGCTGATATGCCTTTTCTCATTTGTGCTGTAGATTAGATGCAGGAGGCCCAGTCCAAATTAAAGCATGGGGTTAGGTGGGTCTTAACCCACATACACTATGCGTATCTAATCCAAATTAGATACCATGCCTCCAGTTTCAATGGCAAAATAGTGATGGAGTTGTTTTATGGATAACTACTAGGGATAGTATATTGAGGCATACCAAGGAGAAGTGTTAAAGCCTCCCTAGTTCCGCCAACATGACACTTCTAGTCCAGCTCAAGGTCCTGACCCTGATTGGGGCCCCTAGCCCTACTCTACAGTTAAAAGCCACAGTTACTAGACACTTTTAAAGAATTCACATACATTTTTAAAAAACACATTTATTCCCACAAAGAAATATGACACATGTATTTTGATAAAAACTGCTGATTATTATTTCAGGAATGTTAGTGCTTAGCCTAGTTTAAATGGCTAGCTAGTGCTAGCTAGATTTAAAACAAAAACAAAAAAACACCGAAATCCTAGTGGCATGCATCTCTGATCAACATTTAAACTTGTAAAATAAGGGTAAAGTATTTACTCACTTATTTTCGGGGGTAAAAAGTGTATGTGTGTGTTCCCTTTCTTTTGTAGCCTTCTGGGGCTTGTAAATTTAGAAGCAGAAAATTAAATGTCTCCTTGCAAGTGCACAGAAAATGCCAAGGTGAACTAAAGAACTCTGGGGCAAGTATTTCTTAAGAAACTATATTGCATGAGAAGGCATACCCTTATATCACAACAAGAAATCCTAGACTTTCAAAAAGGAAACAATTTCATATATAGTCCTACAGAATTGGTATGTCAGAGATAACTCTGGGGATACCTAGTTTCAGAATGTGTTAACTTTGTTGGCCACTTGTCAACTTTTAAATTCTTATAAATGACCAATTTTTTACCCATTCTACCTCAAAATCGGTACATAACATTCTTAAACCAACATTTCCATAACGAAGTTTCAGATCAATAATTTGAATTGTCTTGTGATTATAACCAGCACTCCCACCTACATTACATTCTGGTTATAATGATAGAACGTGAGTTGCCTGTCTCACCATTAACAAAGCATCACCACTAATTGTGTGTGTGTGTGTGTGTGTGCGCGCGCATGCATACACACATGTGCAAAAGCGCATGCTATAGATTATATTTTTCTCAGCCCAACCTTACTCAGTTAAACATAGAGGTATTTAGTTTTGGTATTTCTTTTAGAAACATAACACAACAGTTTTTACTTCATGTTTATAAAAGTCTCAATGTAGCTGCAAATAGAGCAGTGCAATGATATTGATATCATTGATATTGGGGACTGCAGGTGGCGCAGTGGTTTAAACCTCTGTGCTTCTGGGCTGGTTGATCGAAAGGTTGCCGATTCGAATCTGCACAACGGGGTGAGCTCCTGTACTCTGTCCTAGCTCCTGCCAGCCTTGCAGTTCAAAAGCATGCAAATGCAAGTAGATAAAAAGGTACCACTTCGGTGGGCAGGTAACAGCGTTCCATGCACTTTGGTGTTTAATCATGCCGGCCACATGACCACGGAGACTGTCTGCAGACAAACGCTGGCTCCCTCGGCTAGGAGATGAGCACTGCCCCCTAGAGTCAGGCATGACTGGACATAACGTCAAGGGGAAACCTTTACCTTAATGATATTGATAGTACTGAAAAGTTCTCTGTGCATGCCTTCATATATACACACATGCACACAAACACCAATTTCTAACTCTTTATGCTTTCTGTTGTGGTCCATGGCGCTCTCTCCAGAAATGTTAGGTTGGTTTCCTGTCTTTTATTCTTTGAGTAGTCTGCTAAGACCTACTTTTTTGTCTGCCTGCAGAATTGTTTTACTGTATGATGCTCATTTTAGAAACCTGCATTATGTTTTCTGTATTTTCTGAATGCTTAAAGTAGTTTTGCATTCATTTTATAAAGAAAAGGAAAGTATATATTTGTAAAATGTTTGCTAGAAAGTAAAAAAAAACATTTGTACATGAACAGGGTAGACTTGAGTATATTTATATTTCTATCCTATGTAAAACCAGAAAGGTAAGAGCATGACAAACTTAGAATTTTTAAACTTACAGTCCTTATAATGTATAGAATCCGCAAATGCAACTTGTTTGAGTCTCCCAGCTTATACACCCACCATTAAATCAGCAGGATCTCTCAGAATGCATATTCACTGCTATTTGCTGTAAGAAAAGGGCAAGTCAAAATTATGTAAGGCCAGGGACTTCTTCTGGCCTATATTCCAGTTAAGGGGTAAAGTGTATTTAAAATAAATTCTTTCTCTGTGTGTTAAAATATGTACTGCTATTAAAGCTTTATTCAATTGCTTAGCAGCAGATAACATTATAAAACCTTAGAATGCCATTTGATAGAAATCTGTGCAGTTGCCTGGAGAAAAGAAAGGCTAAAACCTGTTCAGATGACCAGCTAAAGGAATTTCTTAAGTTCATTTCTATTAATGTTTATGTCAGTCTGTGGGTGCCTTTCTCCATCTCTCAGACCCTATGGTACTTGAACAAAACTAATTAAAGGATGGTAAATCTAATGCCTGCCCCCATTGATTTTTATACAGGATCACTTATTCTTCGAAATACCTAACACTAACAGTCACTGTCCCCTCAAACTTAGAGCATCTAACAGATGGTTTCACACTCCCGTCCAACTAGCTTTTAAGTCCAGACAGCCTTAACTCAAGCAGCAGTAATCTTGTGTCTTAAGACTGAGTTTGTCTCACGGTGCTGATTTATTTTAAGAACTATCCTCCTACACTATCACAATTTTTTGAGATATTGGAGAAGAGATCCTACAGTGGAGCTACCCTTTTGTGAGCTCAGCATGACTTTGTGTTTGCTTGCCTTTTACTTTTTTTTAAGATTGCTTTTTGCAATTTCCAATTTGATGCTTGGTGGCAATCTCTTCAAGGTACTCGAACAGAATGGTGAAGAGGCTATCACTGGTTTGTCAGCCTATTTAAAATTATAAGAAATTTGTGCAAAAGTTTGTGAACATTTTTTTAGTTAGACTTGTGTTGGTTTGAGATAGAAAGCCTTGCTTAGCTAATATCCTGGATGGTAGTTTGTTGTTAAAGTGAAGCCATCGTGGGCATTAGTCAGGAGAAGTTGCTAAGAGCTTTGTGTTTCACATTGCTTTCTCATGACAGTTGTCAAATGAAAGTTGTCAAGAGAAATCCAAACTTAGAAAAGAGGATGGCCAAACATCACCCCATTCATAAAGAGATCCTCTAAGTTGGGAGCAGGTGGGTGGATCTTTTTTTTTTTTTTTTTAAGCTTCCTCGCACTTTTCCATCCTTTCCTGAGATTCCAGGTACTTGGGAGAGTGGAAAGGTGTGAACTACCCATTGCTGTTAAAACTCCTGTTCCTTGTAAGAGTAGCTCTTTAATGGGACTGTTCAGGGTTTTGTTTTGTTTTTTCTGAAATGTGTGAGCATGCCGCCTTGTTAGAGCGGAAACAATAGCAGGAAATGGCAGATAAGTCAGTCCTGCAAAAGAGTAGAGTGCCTTGGGATACCTCCACAAGGACTGAGCTGGAAGGATGGAGGACAACCATGTTGAGTCCAACCTTTTTTTTTGGGGGGGGGGTTGGTTGTGGGTGACACTCTGGGTTGTTTCATGAACAAACCACCTATTGTGCATAATTTATTCACAGACTGAGTTGTCATGACATTCAAACCTTCCCAGTTGAAGGGCTTTGAGACTACCATCTAATGTAAAGATAAGCAGTAGCAATATATTTGCAGCTTGTTTGAGGTCTGTAAATTTCTTCCTCTCTTTAACAATTTAGCTTCAACTTTTAATTTAAAAAATGTTATACTTCCCTTTTAGAGCCAAAGACTATATTTAATGCTTTGAGCTATAATGCCACCACTCTTAACTTTATCATTCAGTTCATCTGGTATGAAAAGGCTTCTTCAAGTTTGCAAAAACAGCAGAGATGTATATACCCACACAAGCTGCCCTCCCTTGTCACTTAACTTTCAGGTGATAGTGGCTGCACTTCCAAGTGAGTGTGTTCACAGATATGATTGGTAGTTGTTGCTGAGGCACCATTTTTAATAGGTATCTTCACCAGTAGCAAAGGAGTTGATGAACTGCCATAGTCAGTGGATGGGCTCACACAACATGATAACCAATACTCAAAGGTGAGTGTGGATTGTTGAACTGTAGGTTGTTGGTTTCTGTGAACCCAGATGTGCTAATAAGCAATGCTTCAGTGACAACCCATGGTTCAGCAGCATTGCACATTCAGCTGTGGGAAAGTGTTGTCATGTTAGGTAAACCCTGTGGATTTTTATCTGATATCCGTGATGTGGATATTCGAAGATCTCACCACTGAAAAGATCCTCTGCTCAGTAGCCACCCACATCAACATGCATCTCTGAAGGTGCTTAGAGTCCAAGTTCATATATATAAGAAGAGATGGGAGGGATATATATGGGAGGAGTCAGTTAAAATAGCCTGAGTCCAAGCTATTTAGGCATTTGAATGTTAATATCATCACTCTGAATCCTATCCAAAAACAGGTGGAAGACAGGACAGAACATAAAGCGCTGGTTTAATATGACAATATATGTTAGACCCCTTGCTGCCCTACTTCAGCTGAAGATTCTGGACCATTTGCAAAGACCAGTCTACAAATAACAACTTGCAACCCCATTGTGATAAAAATTATTCTCTTTATCTTCATTTCCTCTCCAGTTCTAAGTTTAGCATAATACATGTGACATAAGGCTAATAGGTTTGCATTTGCCTTCCATGATTTGATCCTAGTTACAAGTCCTGATTTGCAGAACAAGTGGGAAACCATTTTTAGTGCCTTAGGCAGAAAGGCAAACGGTAGAAGGAGGGAATGCAAAAGCTCAAGATAGGGTGGAGGGATGATCTTTCAAATTCAGACTGAGCACACAGTATTTTACAAACAAAATGATTGCCCAAGATCAGGCTAGAAATAGTAAAATAGATCTCATCTGGTTTGGATCAAATCATAGACCATGCCTTCTCATCACTGAAGTGCTTTTGAGTGAGCCACTGTGACTGGCAGAGAACTATGATATATATGAAATTTGACTATTTAGATAACCATGGACTGAGCACTGCTTGAGATAATGGCAATACTTTTATATGAGTAGAACCCCAACATCTGCTTTGCTTTCAGTAAACAGTTGGCAAGCCATTCTTGTTTTCTCTGCTAGAAACAATTAAATATTCAAATGGAATTTATAATGGCGTCAGTTTCAGTGAAAATCAGCTTAATTGGCAGAAAAAGGAAGCACAATATTATTCTTCTAACTACACATTCAGTATGAGAGAGCGTATATCAGCTGATGTTCCTTAAAGCTGTTACACAAGGTGCTAATAGTTGCATGTATTTAATCATACTGAAAATAGGGAATACCAGGACTTAAATCAAAGTTCTCTGATTTAATTGGCTTGTGGATCACAGCCCTAATCAGTCACCCCCACAAAATGATTTGCTGCATTACCATCTGATACTTGTCCACAAGCATATGTGAAGAATTGATCTCAGTCTGCTTCCTACTTGACAGGTATAAACTTGGCCTATGGCTACCAACAGCTGGTGCCATAATAGGGGCCAAGATTTCAATTAAGACAGGGATGTTCAACCATTATATAGTCCAGTTTTCATATATTTAGTATACAATGTATTTAATAGTAGGTACAATAACAACACTTTAAAAGCTAACATGTTTATTATGGCATAAGCTTCAATGGATAATATTTGTGAAAGCTTATGCTGTAATAAATGTGCTGAGTTTTAAGGTTCCATAAGATGTTGTTTGCTGCAACAGGTGTAACACAGTTAGCCTTCTAGGTCTAAGCAGCTCTTTAGTCAAACATTGACAGAGATACTCTACTGTCATGCACTTTTCAAAGGAATACTAAATATTCACAAAACCCCATCATAGTATAATACTAATGTCCAAAAGAGTACTTCTTGGGATATTGTATATCTACATCCACGAATCTTCCCTAGAACTTGAGGATCCTTGCCAGCTTGTATTGTGAAGCATAATTCACATAATATGCCATTGACATTCTGACTCAAGGGAAGGAAACTTCTTTAAAGTTGAAAGAGGACATGCATATGAATATAAAATATTCTTTAAAGTACCATGTGATGATGTAAAATTAGACCTACATGCATTCAGGATGGACAACCCATGCACCCCAGAAGATACTCAGTGCATCCCTCAGGGCTCAAATGATTTTGCATCTGCATTAGACCTAAATATTTTGGGAGCAGGGGTGGGCAATTCTGGTGTAGGGAGATATAGCTAGTTGCTTAGTCCTTATACTGAATCTTTCGCTAGTGCATACCCCAATTTGAGTAGGACAATCCCATTGAGATGTTCTGGTTTTAGATAAAAGTGGAAGTAAGTCATATCCATATAACTAAGATACTTGCAGTTTGCATTTCATCTGCGTTATAGCCAAAAATTTAGAGCTGGGATACAGTTTTGAAATACGGACACTATTTATAAAGTGAGGAATGCCCACATTTTTAGATGGTCTCCAATTCATTGCTAGTACAACCCTATCTTAAATTAGGACTTGCACCCCACCTCTGCTGCTTCCTTCCCTATCAGTCCCTTTTCTCAAAGAAAATAATTCTGCTCCTGGAGAGAGGTATCATAGAGAATCTTCAGATGTGCTGGCTTTCTGACACTTACATTGTGTGCTAAAGATTTATTGGTACTACCCTGACACCTTGGCATAAGAATCCATTTTCTCTCTGGAAGAGACATCCTGAAATTTGCCAGGGATTCTGTTAAGACTGAACTACCACAGAGGTACATGAGCTATAGAATTTAGTTGGGAAACAAGGTCTTTCAGAGTTCCCCTTCCTCTGAATACAGGTAATTATAGCTAACCCCGTTCTATTTCTTTTTCCTAAATATATCAATCTCTACCTCTGCAGCCCACCATTGCCACTAGCATTTGCGTTTCCTTGGCTGTATATCCATCAAATACCCTGTGGTTCCATTCTCTTGTTTATTCAGCAAACACTGATTTGTGCATTCTCCAGCTACTTCAATCTTTTTAATGTAAGTCTATTACAGCAAGTATACTAGTCCATATAGAAGGGTTGCAATAGCCTAATAACCCTACAGTAGCCACTTCTTAATGAACTACAGTGAGGAAACTAACTCTGCAAAGTAATAAAGAAAGGAAAGGCATGGCTATCAATTCTGTAGTCAAACAGTCTTTCCTACCTCTGTTATCAGTTTACCAGACCTGACTTTTTGAAACCATATAGCAGCATTCTGATTTGAATGGGTCAATGTGATGGCAGTCATAGCTGTCATACATTTTAAGAAGTATACTCTGTCACAAATGTCTCAGTTTTCTTATCAACCTTCCTTTCACATAACCAAATTAACATTTCTACCAGTCATTGAATTTTACATTATATAAATTTGCAACATACATTTTAGGTGACTAATATCTAAAGTTGACTGAATATCTTAGCTTCAGAAGTTTTATCATCTTAGAGAGAAATTCGTAATTGGATTAATAGTCTTTTAGTTAAACTTCTTAATGAGAATTAATGGGCAAGTATTACAAATTCTTAATGAACTACAGGGAATAGAATTGAATAAAAACTCCTTGCTATAACTAAAATACCTCAAAAACAACATGATGTTACTATTAATAATGTTTAATGTTAAAGTCTACAATATGATATGGGTTTAATTAACCATTGAATTAAACACATTGATCCTTGATGTACAGTATATTTTCTCTTAGTATTTAACATAGTGGTTTCTTGCTAAAACAACAATATAATCCTGCTTTCATTTCTCACCAGATGATGAAACATGCCTGGGATAATTATAAACATTACGCATGGGGATTAAATGAACTGAAACCCATATCGAAACAAGGACACTCAAGCAATTTATTTGGTAAGTAATATGTGCTTTTGTGCTTAGTGACATCAGCTGCTTTGCTGCTCTGAAGGTTAGAGATTACATTAGAAGCATATTTGCTGTTAAACAGCTGTTGTGACATGTGCTTACTTTAAATGGTAAATCATTACAAATAATGAAAGCATACCCTGTCATACGCTCCTATATGTGGGGCCTATATACATAGAATGCTAAAGGAATGCTCTTGCAGAGCAGCATTCTTTGGGGAGTTTTGTCCCATAAACTTTATCAGCTAAAACTTGATAACTTAAAACTATAAAAATAACATACTTTGAGCATGGAAATCTGTTAGACTGGGGCAAATGTTAACACCTTCTAAAATATGTATGCTGATTCCACATAGGACAGTGTCCTGAATGCCCTCTAGTTTTGACAATTGGAATCATTTAATTATGTTCTTCTTTCTTACCACATTGTAACGTTTCTCTGTAGTTTCTCAGGGGAACATCTTGACTATATGAGAGAGTCTTATTTAAGAGCGGAGCTTCATGAACAATAATGAAGTAGTTTTGTATTGTGGGTTTTTTTCCTCTTTTCTCTTTTGTCCTGATGGAAGTAAAATCCTAGCTTTTATGCCATCTCATCTGTTTCTTTGGCTGCTCAGAAATAACAATAAACTTGGTCTCTTTTTGTCACTCATTCTTGGAACCCCCCTTTTCTCCAAGTTGGATATCTTTTTAGCCACTTGCAAGGAGTGGCTAAAAAGTTGTTGTTGTTAGTCACGAATCATGTCCGACCCATCACAACCCCATGGACAACATTCCTCCAGGCCTTCCTGTCCTCCACCATCCCCTGGAGTCCACTTAAGCTCACACCATCTGCTTCAGTGACTCCATCTAGCCACCTCGTTCTCTGCCGTCCCCTTTTTCTTTTGCCATCTATTGTTCCCAGCATTAGGCTCTTTTCCAGGGAGTCCTTCCTTCTCATTAGATGGCCAAAGAATTTGAGTTTCATCTTCACTATCTGGCCTTCTAAAGAGCACTCGGGGTTGATCTCCTCTTGGACTGTCTGGTTTGATTGCTTTGTGGTCCAAGGGACTCGCAGGAGTCTCCACCAGCACCACAATTCAAAGGCCTCAATTCTAGGTTGCTCAGCCTTCCTTATGGTCCAACTTTCACAGCCATACACTGCAACTGGGAAAACCATAGCCTTGACTCGATGCACTTTTGTTGGCAGGGTGATGTCTCTGCTTTTTAGTATGCTGTCTAGATTTGTCATAGCTTTCCTCCCCAGGAGCAAGCATCTTTTAATTTCTTGGCTGCAGTCCCTGTCTGCGGTGATCTTGAAGCCCAGGAAAATAAAATCTGTCACTACCTCCATTTCTTCCCCATCTATTTGCCAGGAAGTGAGAGGACCGGATACCATGATCTTCATTTTCTTAATGTTGAGTTTCAAGCCAACTTTTGCACTCTCCTCCTTCACCCGCATCAAGAGGCTCTTTAGTTCCTCTTCACTTTCTGCCATTAGAGTGGTATCATCTGCATATATGAGGTTGTTGATATTTCTCCCAGCAATCTTAATTCCAACAGGTGATTCATCTAGCCCTGCCTTTCCCATGATGTGCTCCGCATATAAGTTAAATTGGCAGGGCGACAGTATACAGCCTTGCCGAACTCCTTTCTCAATTTTGAACCAATCAGTGGTTCTGTGTCCAGTTCTCATTGTTGCTTCTTGACCCGCATATAGGTTTCTCAAGAGACAAATAAGATGGTCTGGTACTTCCATCTCCTTAAACTTGCCACAATTTATTGTGAGCCACACAATCAAAGGCTTTAGCATACTCAATGAAGCAGAAGTAGATGTTTTTCTGGAACTCCCTAGCTTTCTCCATGATCCAGCATATGTTGGCAATTTGATCTCTAGTTCCTCTCCCTTTTCGAAGTCCTGCCTGTACTTCTGGTAGTTCTCGGTCCACATACTGCTGGAGCCTAGCTTGTAGGATTTTGAGCATAACTTTGCTAGCATGTGAAATGAGTGCAATGGTGCGGTAGTTTGAACATTCTTTGGCATTGCCCTTCTTTGGGATCAGAATGTAAACTGACCTTTTCCAATCCTGTGGCCACTATTGAGTTTTCCAAGTTTGCTGGCATATTGAGTGTAGCAGTTTTACTACATCATCTTTTAAGATTTTGAATAGCTCAGCTGGAATACTGTCACCTCCACTAGCTTTGTTGTTGCTCAGACTTCCTAAGGCCCATTTGACTTCACATTCCAGGATGTCTGGCTCGAGGTCAGTGACCACCCCATCGTGGTTATCAGGAACATTAAGCTCTTTCTTGTATAGTTCTTCTGTGTAATCTTGCCACCTCTTCTTGATCTCTTCTGCCTCTGTTAGGTCCCTGCCATTTTGGTCCTTTATCATGCCCATCTTTGCATAAAACA
Organism: Varanus komodoensis; assembly: GCF_004798865.1. NCBI lineage: Eukaryota > Metazoa > Chordata > Lepidosauria > Squamata > Varanidae > Varanus > Varanus komodoensis. Next base: position 52,956,269 of record NW_025335268.1, read on the forward strand.
TTCCCTTCATATCTCCAATTTTCTTGAAGAGATCTCTGGTCCTCCCTATTCTATGGTTTTCTTCTATTTCTTTGCACTGTTCATTTAAGAAGGCATTCTTATCTTTTCTAGCTATTCTCTGGAATTCTGCATTCAGTTGGGTGTATCTTTCTCTGTCTCCCTTGCCTTTCGCTTCCCTTCTTTCCTCAGCTACTTGTAAAGCTTCCTCAGACAGCCATTTTGCTCTCTTGCATTTCTTTTTCTTTGGGATGGTCTTAGTTGCTACCTCTTGTACAATGTTGCGAACCTCCATCCATAGTTCCTCAGGCACTCTGTCTATCAGATCTAATTCCTTAAATCTATTTGTCACCTCCACTGTATATTCATCAGGGATATGATTTAGGTCATACCTGAGTGGCCTAGTGCTTTTCCCTACTTTCTTCAATTTAAGCCTAAATTTTGCAACAAGAAGCTCATGATCTGAGCCACAGTCAGCTCCTAGTCTAGTTTTTACTGACTGTATTGAACTTCTCCATCTTTGGCTGCAGAGCACATAGTCAAACTGATTTCTGTGTTGACCATCTGGTGATGTCCATGTGTAGAGTCGTCTCTTGGGTTGTTGGAAAAGCGTGTTTGCTATGACCATTGTATTCTCTTGACAAAATTCTACCAGCCTGTGCCCTGCTTCATTTTGTACTCCAAGGCCAAACCTGCCTGTTATTCCAGTTATCTTTTGGCTTCCTACTGTAGCATTCCAATCCCCCATGATGATAAGGACATCATTTTTGGTGTTAGTTCTAGAAAGTGTTGTAGGCCTTCATAGAACCAGTCAACTTCAGCCTCTTCAGCACCAGTGGTTGGGGCATAGACTTGGACTACTGTGATGTTGAATGGTTTCCCTTGGATTCGAACTGACATCATTCTGTCATTTTGGAGATTGTATTCCAGTACTGCTTTTCCTACTCTTTTATTGACTATGAAGGCTACTCCATTTCTTCTGAGGGATTCTTGCCCGCAGTAGTATACCTGATGGTCATCTGAATTAAATTCACCCATTCCTGTCCATTTTAGCTCACTGATTCCTAAGATGTTGATGTTCAGTCTTGTCATCTCTTGTTTGACTACATCCAGCTTGCCTTGATTCATGGATCTTACATTCCAGGTTCCTATGGAGTATAGATCTTTGCAGCATCAGACTCTCCTTTCACCACCAGATACATCTGCAACTGAGTGTCCTTTCGGCTTTGACCCAGTTGCTTCATTCTTTCTGGCACTACTAGTATTAGCCCTCCGCTCTTCCCCAGAAACATATTGGACACCTTCCGACCTGAGGGGCTCATCTTCCGGTGTCATATCTTTTTGCCTTTTGGTACTGTCCATGGGGTTTTCATGGCAAAGATACTGGAGTGCGTTGCCATTTCCTTCTCCAGTGGATCACGTTTTGTCAGAGCTCTGTGCTATGACCTGTCCGTCTTGGGTGACCCTGCACGGCATAGCTCATAGCTTCATTGAGCTACACAAGCCCCTTCGCCACGACAAGGCAGTGATCCATGAAGGAGACTTGCAAGGCATATAGCAAGCCAATGTGGTCTGGTGGGCAGACTTCAGGCTTTGGGAATCAAATGGTTTCTTTTTTATTTCCTTTTACTAATGCACCAAGATATACCTGCTAGTCTGGTGCAGAATAAATTACAGAATGCTTATTCTAGGAATTAATTTTAAGTATCAGAACTAGATGAAACTCACAATACCTCCAAAAGCAAACCCTTTCCTCATTGCTCCAAGTTAAGTCTTCCCTTACTTGCCTTTTTCCTAAGCTAATCAATCCTAGTTGTTGTAACTGTTCCTCATACAGGAGTTGCTCTAATTTCTTCATCATAAAACACTGCAGTGTCTCCTCTAATTCAGGAAAGTTTCATAGACCTTGCCATGCCAAAAATAAGAAATGCACATGTGAAAGCATATGCTTAAATGTGAATATAAGATTGGGAAAGGCAAGGAACTATAATGGTCATATACCATGAGGCTAACCAAAATGGTAGCAAGATCACTCAGGAAATTTCCCTTCTAGAAACCTACAAGCTTAGGGCAGCCTATGTTTGTCAAAAATAGATACATTTACATTCTTAGGCTGTTTGGATGATGTTCATCTTTACCAGTTTGCTTAACCCAATTGTTTTATTGGTTATTATTAGGATAAATTTCTTGCTTGGTCTTTTTTGCTTGATGGTTAGACAATCTTCAGTTACCCCCCCCCCCAAAAGTGCCATGGCTTATTTGAAGATTGTCTTCTGCTCAAGCAACCACCATCACCTGGCTGTGCATGGCAAGCCATGGCAGGTCAGGCACCCATCAACAAAAAAATGGTTTCTGGGATTATTTAACAGGGTCTGTGAGTAAATTCAGCCATGGTAGGTTATTGTTAAGTCATCTGAACTTCAGCAACTGATGCTTTCATAGGTCCAAGATAGCACTGAGTGAACCATTCAGCAAGAAAGACAAAAATTCCTTGTTGTTTTTGCCAAGCTTGCCCAGACCACCTCAAGTGACATCTGTTCCAGGAATGTCCAAGTGGCACTTGAGGGCGATGTTCTCTGACTTGGTTTCTCTACTCTTTGTGACCTCTTTTTCACTCACTGTCATAACTTTTTTTTTTCTTTTTCTCCTCTCACAACCTTTCGATGAGCTATGCTAGTGACAGCCACTGACGAAGTGACTAATGTGTGAACTGGAGGTCACTGAAGCAGGCTGCTTGTTTCTACTTACTTGGAAGGCTGTGAAATCAACCTGCATTTACTTTGACAGCCTTGCAGTTTGCTACTAGTCTGTTGCAAATAACAAGTCACCCAGACAACCCTTCTTAAGAGAAATGCTTATGTCTACTCCCCCTTCTCACAGATGTCTACCAACTTGTTCTATTCCTGCCAGATTCTATGGTGTGGTACTATATGATGTAGCACCCTAATCGCTGACTAAGTGTCTTCTCCCTCTACTTTCAGACAAAGAACCTTAGTGTGTTATTCTTGTGCAGCCAGGCAAATACAGGTTTTTTTCCCTAGAACTCAGGAGAATTCACAGACAGTTGTGGTAGCCATCATGGAAGGTCAGGAATGAGTCAGTACAGTTCCCAATTTCTACTCAGCATGACATACTTAATGCTCATATGACCTGAGGCTCTTAGCAGAAGCCTCTGTATGCCCTGCTTTTAAAAATGATTAAGAAATAGGCTACTTTGGTAGCTGAATTGTCCTGTTGGAGCCATAAACTGAAGTTTGTATTTATTGCTTGTGCTGATTTAATATGATCAACTATTTTAAATCCAATAACACTTGCTTCTGGCAGCTTTACTAGTTCCAAGATTTATTGGTAAATCAAATAATATCCTATTTGTTCATTTTAAATTGGATTACCCTATTTTGTACTCTAAATGATGCTATGTCAAGTAGCATGTTTTCTTTCAGATGGCTTTTCTTAGTTTGTTTCAAAGAAGGATATGATATAAGTCATGAATAAGAGAAATAGAAACATATAGTATTTGTCTTAACAAGATAGATCAGTGGTTTTCAACCTTTCCACAGCTGGGGACCAGTGAAAACAGGAAAACCACCTCAGGAACTGCTGAGACAGAAACAAAAGCACCATATACATAATACAATATTCTATGTATTAATTTCCAAATGCAATACCAAGAAATGAAAATTCTCCAAAACAACCAGAAACCGAGCAACAAAAAAGGCAACAAAAGAACAGAATACCAAAACCAGTGTGGTGTGGCTCCCAGGCAGCTCGCACCAAGCCATAGCTCCCCTCCCCTCCCCTCCCCCCTCCCCTCCCCGCAGCACTGGCACACACACCCTCCCACGAACATGATGCCAGCTGAGGAAAAGGTGGTGGAGCACAGCAAGCCCCTGTGCTGGTCTGCTGTGAGCAGGATGCAGCCCCCCGCCCCCCATGGACCGGCATAAAATCTTTCATGGACTGGCACTGGTTCCCAAACCAGTGGTTGAAAGCCACTGAGACAGATAGTATAAGTTTAACAAACTTAAGTTTTTGTGAATTGTACCACTTGAAAATGCATTTTCTTAGTTCCCAGAACTTGACTGAGAGCTGTTTAATATCATCATCCTCATCATATTTTATTTCATTTCATTTCTGTAGTACCCCACAGCTGAAGCCCTCTGGGTGGTTTACAACAGTGCATAAAGCAATAAAATACAATACACATATTATAAAAACAAAACATTAACGTTAATTTAAAATAGCTTTTAAAATACAGTAAAAATGACCCTGCAAAGGAAAAGAATCACCTGGCCAAGCAGATCTTTAAAAGCCTCAGCATAAAGGGATGTCTTGATCTGGCACTGAAAATATAACAAGTTTGGTGTGGCAGGTGACCTGCAGTGGGGAGGTTGTTCCAAAGATGGGAGGCCACCTCAGAGAAAGCCCTCACCCTTATCACCACCCTCTGAGCATCCTTTGGGGTTGGCACTCAGAGGAAGGTTCCAGAGGTTGAGATAGTGTCTGAATTGGCAGAAGTGCTGTGACAGGTAACATGATCCCAAGCTGTGTAAGGCTTTATAAGTTAAAACCTGTATCTTGAATTGGGCCTGGAAGCATACAGGCAGCCAATGCCAGAACCTGTCTTACATGTTCAAATATACAGGTTATTAATCTGGCTGCCACATGCTGTACCAGCTGCAGCTTCTGAACAGGGCAGTCCCATACAGAGTACATTGCAGTAATCCAGTTTAGAGATGAGCATAGTGTAGATTACTGAATCTGGGCTGTCCCAGTCCATGTAGCACGTAGCTGGGCCACCAGCCAAAGCTGGTAGAAGTCATTCTGAAATGCTAGGGCCACCTGAGCCTCAACTAATAAAGATGGATCAAGGAAACACTCCATGCTACCAATCTGCAAAAACCTGTATATGGCAAAACAAATAGCATTTCTGTTTAACTTAATGATTTACAGTTGAAGATATAGATCATTCCAACAGAGATTTACTTGGAAATCACTGGGAATTTCCCCCTTTTAAGTTTAGTTAGGCTTGCAGCCTTAAGCAAGTTAAGAGAATGAAACACAGGTTCTCGTAACATTCCTAATAACTTGCATCTGCATAAATACTATTTACTGGTTCTTTTCAGGTAATATTCAAGGAGCAACAATTGTCGATGCCTTGGATACTTTGTATATCATGGAAATGAAAGATGAATTCAAAGAAGCCAAAGAATGGGTGGAGAAAAATCTAGATTTCAATGTGGTAAGCATTAGCCTTTACTCTGCTGTTTGAATAGGGACAATATTACTTCTGTGATCTAAAGAAGGTTCAGATAGTTTGAACTGTCTCTCTTCTTGGGAAGAACAAACAAGCATTCTAAGCATGTAACTACTCCTTCCTTCATATCTGTCCTTTTCCCCCTGTCCATATGAGATGGATCATTACATTTTAAATACTTAACTAGATAATACAGAGGACTTCTCTCATAACATTTTTATCTGAGGACCTGTTTAGAATAATAAATACTTTTCCAGGTATTGGAACAATATAGTTGATTGTGAGGAGCTGCATATTATTTTGGACAGTTTTTTAAAACTGCTGGGAGAATCTGTTTTTACTCTCAATTATATAGAAATAGAGACCTTAAAAATTATCTCTCTCCCAAGAGCTGAAATACAGAAATGTCATATTTCAGCTTCAGTGTTACGTTATTTTGATGGGATTCTTGTGGAGAAAAGCTGTGAAAATAAAACTAGGATGTGAACAATACTTTGTTATTAGACCAAGTCAACAACTAATAATCACTTTGTTATTGTTAAAGTTTCAGTCTATTTTTGTAAAAGTCATAAAGGAGGTTTTCTACTTCAGGCTTTTTCAGCACATAACAATTAAAATTGCAGGAAATCCCTTTGACGCAGAATTACAACCGCTGTCACCTCTCTTCATTTATCTGTTTCCTCCACAAAGTTTTGTGGAAAGAAATTACTTTGTCAAGATATTGCTTGTTCTAGAATTAGAACATATAATCATCTGATTGTTATCCAGAAATAGTCATTGGAATCTTATACATGTCTACTCAGAAGCTGATTCCACTGAAATTAATATGATTTATTTACCAAATAAATATACATAGGATTGCAGATCAATTCTAGTTTTTTCTTAAGTGGTAATGTTATAGTAGGACTGCAGAAGTAACTACTTTTAAAAGAGATCCTTCTGGATTGATGAAAGTAAAACACAAATCAGGACATCATGCAGAATGTAATCAAATTAATATATATTGAGTAGGTTGTCTACACTGTAAACAGAGAATAACTAGGTATAATTAAGAATCAGAAGACAGCTAAAAGTAGAAAGTGAAGGAGGAAAAGGATCTATACTAGAACTAGCAGAAGACAGAGATATCAATGAAGTAGCAATGCTTGCAGAACTGCCTGTTCAGGATAGGGAAATTCAGTATAGGATATGAAGAGCACCTAAAGCAGTATCACAGAAGATGTAATTAAATATAAGTGCAAAATGAGGCAAATGTTCTAAACTTTATATATGTAGTGATAGTCTCTAAATGCTCTAAATACAGGAAAAAACTAATTCAGTTTCCTGGATGTTTCTCCCCATCCTTCCAGGGCTTAAATAAAAACAATCTCAATTGAAGATTGATTCCAAACTTGTTTCCAGGTCAAAAAGAAGCCAAAGGTTGCTCTTAAGCAAACTACCCTGTCTTAAGCAAACCTAGGAAATCCCAAAATAAGCAGACCATATGAATACTGACAAAAAGTGTCAAATGAACAGCCAAAATCCAGGGATACTTGAGCGAAAGAAAAAGAAGGCTTTTCAGGAGAGATCCTAAAATCATTGTGGGACCAAAAGGTTATGTTTATTACTAGGGCCCATGCCCATACACAAGTGGATGGACACAAGCTTGACAGGTGAGAGGTGCCAGCAGTGGGAACAATTAGTGCTGGGTTTGCTGAATTTAAGAACCTAGATCCCAGCAGCTAAAAGTGCTTACTCATTAGTTTTACCAATCCGTGAATACATATTTGCAGGCTTCAGTGAAGGTTGGTGTTCATGATCTGTTGCTCCTCCAACCTTTCCTTTTTTAATGCTACATTTGAAACAGGAGTAAGTAGTTAGGAGTAAAAATAAGTGGTGATCTTCATGCCACTATTAGATTTAAAATTTGTGATGTTTTAATTTATTGTTGTAAGCTTCGGCGAATGGGGAGCATAAAATGTTTTAATAAAATAAATAAAAAATAAAATAAACTCCATGATCCTATGATTGTGCATTGTAAGCTTTTGTCTTGATAAGGCACATTGATAGGCACAACTATATTGGCAGAAACTTTTTACATTGTATGCGGACTAGGTTGAATAATTTAATTTAAGTGTCTGGCTTTCAAAAAAAAGCAACTGTTCGCTGCTTGTAATGAAACCTGATTCAGTATTCAGTAGATTCCTCATTCGCTCCCCCACCAACCTTTACTGATGAAAACTGGCTTCTTAGAAGTAAGGCAAAGCCTCTTCAGCTTCTCTTCAAATCTCTCTCATCCACATGCTTTCCCAAGGTGATGCTAGTTTGCCAAAATGAGCTTAAGGATAACTATCCTATTAAAGATAGAGCTTTCAGGTCTACACTGAATACAACAATCTCTTGCTTCATTTGTTTAATATGCTTCAGTGGATTGTATAATGTACGCTGCAAGAGCTATGGTTTATACAATGGTTAGCCTCGGCAAATCCATTGGAGGGAATGATAGAATACTCAGATGGCTTGATAGCTGAATAATTCAGTGCTCATTTATTGTATGATAAAAGTATGCCTTTTTACAGCTTTGACTGTATGTAAAGTATTTGCCTAACTAAACTTTGTTTCAGTGGCCAATAATGTAAGGCCAACCAACATGGTAAGCATTATTTACCAAGAAAAAACAGTTTTCTTCTTCTTGTTGTCTTTTGAAGAAAAAAATATTTATGTAGAATGCTAGTCAGAAGCACAGGATGCAGCTGCCAATTCCCTGTAAAAATCCTCCACGTGGCTGCTGCTTCATGAAAGGTACTGTTTACTATGGGAGAGGGGGCAGAGTAGGTAAGACATGGGTTCAGTGCTCCAGTCCAGATCAGGAACACAATCTGGCTTTGAGTTCCTGCTGCTTTTCTTTCAAAATGTTGTCCACTTAGGAATTCTTTTTTTAAGTGAACAGTATAACAAATCATAAATTTATTACATTTCTGTACTACCCAATAGCCAAAGCTCTCTACATACCTCAAACCATGTAGCTAGTTGCACATTAGAGAAATAGGAATGATGAATCCAGTTGAGAGTCTCTTCTAGAAGTCATAGTAGAAACATTTTTTAAAAAACCCGATTAGTTAGAATATACCATCATCACATACAAAGTTTCTAACAATACCCCTTCCATTGGATTTTTAAAGCACATTACTCATGGTGCTGCAAGTTGCAGTTTATTTGTGAGAGATTCTCTTCATTTAGATCCCCAAAGAGACATTTTTCTTAAATTTATTGCTACTTTCTTTAAAAAAAAAAAAAAAGGTTTTTGATAGGTGAAAAGCCAGAGCGGGGTGTGTGTTTATGCATGAGTTAAATCTTATTAGTTGATATTGCTACTATTTTCTTATAATTATGTTTTTGAATATGAACATTTTCATTTTGTATCTTGCTTGAAATTGATGGGCAACTTAGCAAAAATTACTGTATAAAGCCTAGGATGGCTTAGTATCCTAGAAGAAAGAAAGGGTTTACAATCCATTTTCTTTGATACAATCCAATACTTTAACAACAGTTGTAGTAATAAGACATAGTATTTAGTTTAGGCGTATGAAAGATATATCAGAAGTACAGTGGTGGTATTTCATTAACCTTCCTGTGTTGATAATTAACTTGAAATCTAAAATATTTGAATTCCTAGAATGCTGAAGTCTCTGTTTTCGAAGTGAATATCCGTTTTGTTGGTGGGCTGCTTTCAGCATACTGTCTTTCTGGAGAAGAGGTAAGATTACATCAAAACTAATTTAACAACAGTGCTAGAATCTGACCAAAAGAGTTCCTTGTGGTTGTAAAAGACTTGATACCTGGATTTCCATAGACAATCTTTAGCTGAAACCATGTTACTTTGATTAGATTAGGAATCTGAAGAAGACTGAACATTTAGTAATTTTGGCAAGTTCCACTTCACTTAGCTATTTTGTATGGTACAACCTTACCATCTACCTAGTAGCCTCCAGACATTTTAAACTAAAACTTTCATCATTCCTGGCTATGTTCAATTCTAGCTATAGATGGTGGAAATTGTAGGCTAAAACATCTGGAGAACCACAATTTGCCTTCCACTGAGGATCTAGAATAATATTTTTAAATTCTATTTGTCTTCATTTGTTCTTTCTAGACTAGCTGACCTCTGTAGATAAAGTGCCATTTTTGGAATGAATGTGCCCATGAGGGAAGACACAAAATGGTGGTAGAATAGTGATCTGTGGGGACATAAGTTTAGCTTTGTAAGACATTGGAATATGATGTGGAAACTTGCCCAAAGGAACTTGTCTGGGTGTATGTGGGAGCCCTGGCTATGGGTGAAGCAGTTCTTTTGATTCCCAGAAAGTAATATACCTCCTCCAGGTTTGCCAACTAAACGCTGGGTGTAGTGCAGTGACACCACATAGCAGTCCTGTTAACTAGACAATGATACAATTTAGGTTCATCATCAAAACAGGTTTACATTCTGCAGTGATCAAAACAGCTTTAAGTCCTGGTGACTACTATCAAAACAATTTATTTTTCTGCAACACACCAAACACTACCTAGGTTTCAAAGGTTTTAGCAGCTAAACACTTAAAGTGCACATTGCAGATAGCATTCAAGGGACCCCACCCCCCAACCAACTGGAATGGATGGACAGCAGGAGTTACCTTGAAAAGTCCAAATGAGAGCACAAAGAGAATGGCAACCATATATAGATTACATGATTCAAAGCATAGTGCATGCATACAGCATTCTGCATACAGGAGAATACTGATTACTTATGTAGGGGCTGATAATAATAATGCATAATGAACCGATAACAATGAGTATCTCTGCCTGGCCTGCCAAGAACTCTTCACTACTTGATGTTACCACAGTGATAGCACATTTGTGTAAGCAGAGGCTCATGACTACCTCTGGCATGAAGGCCCCATTGTACTAGGCTGATAAGGAGTATGGCCAAGGGACAGAACGCAGCAGCTGTGTGTGTGTGTGCGCGCATGCATGTGCGCACACACACACTCTTTTGATCCACCTCTTTTGGGAATCTCCCCTGGTGGGAAGACTGGCAGAGGTGGCCAGGATAAAAATAACTAAAGCTCTATTGTTTTATGAGCATAAACAAGGCAACTAAAGTTCACTTATGCCAAGCAAGGCCTTCATTTTAAACATCAGAGTCCCAGGCCTGGTTCAGGTATGCCACAGAGGCACAAGCAGGACAATTGCTAAATGAATGCATACATTATTTAATCTGAAGGACCTTTTCAGTGGCTGGAAGGTATGAGGAATGCAAAGAGCAAATAGTATGGAATGATGATGTTCATCTGTGTCTCAAATACTATAGCAATATGTGTATGTTGGCAAGTACATATTCAGCAGTTCCACAGTTGAAACAAGAGATAATAAATAGCTTTTCCAGTCACTCTGTGCAGTAGTCTGACAGCCATATTCTGAATATGTATTCAGTAGCATTCCATTCCCCCTTACAAGTATGCAAATAATTATAGAAACCTGGAACTGGGAATACTGCCTCTTTCATTCTTCCTCTCTACTTTTTTAAAATGCAGAATACATGAAAAAGATAAATTAGACATTTGTTCTGCTTTTATTTGAGAAATGATGCAGAGTGGTACTTAAATGAAGTATAAAGCTTATGTAAAGCTAAATCAACAGAAAATGCTGATTTGTAATCTATTGAATACTAATGGCATACTGTAGATTTCCTCCTTCCTGTGGGTTATACCAGCACCTCCTGTCAGGGTTCTTCAAACGACAGCTTCCTAAGCTCTCCTGCTCTGAACACTCCCCCTGCCCACACATGCACTGTCCACACTGAGTGCTCATTATGCTATATTATCATGTGGTCATCTACATTGTAGCCGTATTTTATTAGAATCTCTGAAATAGCTACATAATCTGATTTGACTTAAATATAGTTTGGCTCTAAAACTATATCTTCTAGTTGTCTCTCCCTGATAGAATAAATTACTTTAACCACCTGCCAGAAAGAAGAATAGGAAAGTGACATTTCAATTAACTTTTAACACTTATATACTAAACTAGATTGTTGCTTAAAAGGTACAGCAGTTCAGAACATTTTACTTCAACATTAATGACTTGTCTTACCAGTTCATTCAAAACTGAAGAAAATACAAGTATCATTACACTGAACCTGCATCTATTGTTCATGTTTTTACTGTGTCATGAATTGGACTATATTAAGCTGCTGGATAAAGACAGTATTTCTTTTTCCAAGTCCTTTGCCAGAATGTGCAGCTTGCATTAAAAGAAAAGAAAATAATAAACCCCTAAGGGCACAAACCCGTAGCTTCCCAACATTGTCTTGGGGGGCTATAGGAGTGTTCAGACTCTGAGGTCCTTGCAGCCAGCACAGAAAGAACTGCTCCAGCTCTCTCTCCAAGGTCAGAAACCAGCCTCAGGGAGAGCTAAAGGGGCATGCCATGGCAGGGGGGGAGGAAAGCTGGGGACAACATCTTATGGCATATCCAAATGACACCCCAACCTCCCCCCTCCCCCACAGCATTTCATCTAGATAGCCCAAAAAGTCATCTGGATGAAATTCAAGGCACTGGGTAGTGCAAATCACTGTTGCCACACCTCATGCCCTGTGTCAGATGTATGTAAGCCTATGTGCTTAGGAGCATCAAGGGTTGGATTATGCCCTAATTGTCTTGATGTGAGAAGTGTGCAGATAGTATTCTGTTCCTTTGCTTCCTTTGGCGGAAATGCTTTTTCCTAGTATTTCTAGCCGTAAAGCCAAAGTTTGCCCTGTCAACTGAAAGTACACTAGCTGTGGTTGATCAGAGAAATAAATGGTGCATGGAAGAGAAGGAAAGAGCGTGTGAACCTGCAATTGCATCCCAATGCAATGTACCATGGTTGGCAGTTTACTGATATAACCTCTGAACATATCCATTCATAGCTCCTGGTTGAATTAGAAACTTCCTTTTCCTTGTTTTCTGTAACTCATGAGTTTTGCTTATGTTAATTTTACAGATATTTCGTAAAAAAGCAGTGGAACTTGGAGAGAAGTTGCTTCCAGCCTTTAACACTCCCACAGGAATTCCTTGGGCATTGCTAAATATCAAAAGGTAAAACCATACTAGTAGTGAAAAAATCATTTGTCCTTTTACATATTGTGCTGGATAATCAACCAGAGTTCCCCATATTGTCTCATCATTTAGGTTCCTGGGTTCTCTGAATCAGTATCAGTGTCTCTTCTTTTCCTGCTGAGAGCTGACATTGTGCCAGCAATCAACAGGATGATAGTTCAGACTTTTGAAGTCTTTTCTGTGTACCTGCAATAGGAGTGGGTGCCTTGGGATTCTCCAAATGCTTTGACCCTAGAGACCCCATTAACTGTAGCTAGAAATGCCAATGGTGAGGAAGGAGTTCTGGTCAAAACATCTGAAGGGCCATGTCTTGAGTTTCTCTTGCATGGTAATACTGAACTCATTATCTGTGTGGATCTTTATGTAGGCAAATGGTACTATCCATGCATAAGAGTGACATCAGCAGGCTCCAAAGTTTGCAAAAAGAATTTCAAAAAGCTTTTAAAAGGAGACTTGTGCAATCACATTGCAGCTTGGTGAAAATTAGACGTGTTCAGTGAGCACCACATGTTGAATGTTTGTAGCTAAGGAGGGGCAGTAAGGAATGTACAAAAACCAAGGGAGGAGGAAGAATTGGAGAACACTGGGAAAGGGCATGGCTACCTAGGAATCCTGACCAAGAGTGCTCTGCAATGCAACATTTTGTGCAGGTTCCATTTAATGTTTGATCTGTTTCCAACTTTCCCTGCAACCTGGACAGATTGTACAACTGCTGAATACCTGTGTTAGAACCCTTAATGCACATTTGGCAGGGTAGACAATAATAATAATGCTTAAATAGTCCGGAAAAGATTTAACTTTGTTCCTAGTTGACTGAAGCTGTGTGAATTTAGTTTGACAAGATGACTGTTCTGAACATCAGAGAAGGGTATGCACTTTCTTTCTGTTGTTTGGACAACTGCTTAATTAGTAATTTTGGGATGAACATTATTATAATGACTTGTATCCAAAGGACAGGGCATACAACATATATAGGAGGCATATAAAGGCTAAAAATGCATATTAGGCAAGATAGTTACTACATTGGATCCAGACAAAGTCATGCTTAGAATAGACCTAATGAAAACATAGGGAATTAGGCTAGTAAAGACTAACTTGAACTTTTATAGGATGAACCTGACCGTGAGACATAACTGCCACTTAGTCAAATATCTGTTAAACTATTTGTATTACAATAACTTGCATAACAGAGTTGAGTGGAATGTGTTGAACTGTGGACTCTGGGGGTTCAGATTCTAGTCCCCACTCAACCATAAAGCCCACTCATGGGCCAGTCACTCACTTTCAGCTTAATCTACCTCACTGGGTGGTTGTTATGAGAATAAAAAATGGAGCACTGTAAGCCAGCCTGGGTTCCTTGCAGGAGGAAAACTGTGGGATATAAATGCAATATTATAGTTATTTTCTGCAGAATTGGTATCATATATGTGATAAAATTAAAAGCACATCATTGTGTCAACATTAATCTAGTGGAAAGAATGGCAAATAATGGATGAATGAGCCATCAGCTATACATTAGTCATAGTCAGTATTAATTATAAGTTCAATTATGGATGATCTATTATTCACAACTAAAAGAGAGCTTTGATATTAGGCAGTATAAAAATGAAATAAATAAGTGAACCAACATTCTTTCAGTTTCTGCATTAAAGAAAATTTACTGAGTGTCTTTCAAAAACCCTAGGGTGTATACATCATTAAGAAATTGCCACATTGGGTTATGAAAAGAAGCTCTAGGAGTTACAGAACTAACTTGCTATAAACAAGTTGCCACTAACTAGACAAATGTTTCACTACTTACTATAAAATGCTAGTGCAAAATAGAAAATATAGTGACAGGCATTATTAGTGTGCTTGGAGGTGTCCTATTATGTATTTCAGAAAGACCTGAAATGATGCATTGTAATTAGACTTTATCATAGACCATGCAAGGTTGGGGAATACATTAACTTTATAATTATATTGTCCTTTGAAACTGTTTCAGCATACAGAATATGGTACAATAGATCCTGAAAGATAAAAGTGCTCACTTAAAAGAATAACATCTTCCTTTCTTTGAAGACCACCTAGCTTTCCTTATCTATGCAGTCTGTCATTATTATACTATTAATCTATAATAGAAGTACCAAGCCCTCTCTATTTTAGTTCACCCAATCGGCTGGTCAACATATCAAAATCATTTATGCACCTCTTTCCATCCATATTTTTCAGTGAAGTGTAGGCTTCTCTTACTGCCTCCAATTTTATTTATTTAAACTGCCCCCCCCCCACTCCATGTTAAAACTCTGGGTTGTTTTTCCTGTCAACAATCTGGAGTTCCAGGTTTGCGTTTCACACTGAATGATTCAGGAACAGGGCATTCCCAGGTTGTTTTCCAAATCAGTTGTGAAGTTGAGTGAATACGTGGGTTAATTAACCAAAGCTCTGAGTGGCTAATAACATCAAAGGAATGAACTAAAATTTGCGTGCAAGTTCACATACCTTCTCATTTCCACTGCATTACAACTGCCTGAGCCATTATTTGTGTTACGTGACCTTAGTGAAGTTCTGAGATAATATGATAGTAACTTCTTTTTTTCACAGAGTATAATTCAGACCCTAGTCCACTTTAGCTCCTCTCATTCAGACCCTTTCTTGATTGTGTTGGCACATCTTCAGTGCTCTGTCTACCATTGTCTAACATCTACCCTGAAAATCCAGTAGAATCTGAGTAGAACCAGCCAACCTTGAGCAGGCTACCTACTCTAAATCCCCGTGTCACACACACGCACGCACGCACGCCCAGATAGGAACCAGCTCTGACAGCATGGTAGCTTGTTGGATACCTAGCCTGTTGTTTCTTTCCAATGCAAAAGGAGATGCACCAACTATGTCTTTGGTCACTGAATTAAAATTTTCATACATGGGCCACTGCCATTTAATGCCAGGAATGCTAGTCACAGTTCAGTTGATTGATTGATTGATAATATTTGCATGCTGCCCCATAGCCCATAGGGCTCTCTGGGCAGCTTACAACAACACAGAAATAATACAATTCAATGCAAGTGCAATAATATAATCAAAGCAAATGCTCAATACAATATTAACTACAAAAACAATGCAAAAATCAAAACAGAAATGCTCAATACAATATCATAATAAATAATATAAAGTAATAATAAAGTAAAATAGTAACTCCCCTTCCCACACACAAAACCTAATACCCTAACCAGTAGAGCTGGATGAGAAAGCACAGCCAGCATGGCCCTGCCTCAGCATCTCCTCTGCCCGGGGTAGCCCAGATGGGCCCCGAACAGGGTGCAGATAGGCAGTGCCCTTTGGCATCCATCCTTCAGCCATTGCCCAAGGCTGCCATCCTCAATGACATCCCTCAGTCTGTAGGGCCCCACCCCATGAGGCAGACCCATGGGGTGGATCCTTGCTCCTGGCCAGCTCCTCTTCTTCTGTCTCTCCCCTCCCTTGCCTCCTCAGCCATATTGTCATGTCTCTAACACTGACAACTGAGGTAAAAAGTGGACAATGTGGGGGAAGGGCACAGCTAGTCCCTTCTCTGATCTGTGGCAGGTGGGATGCGGGCAATGGGAGCAGGCAGGTGGAGGAGGAAAGAAATATACAGGATCAGGATTGCTTGCTGGGTGCCCTCGTTTTTGAAAGGAAAGGAGGGTAGAGGTTTGATGGGCTCCTTCTGTCCAGTGAGCTGTCACACTGTTGGAAGTGCTGCTACGTGCCTGACTCCCAAGATAAACTTTTATCTCTGAGTGTGGAAGAATGCTGAATGGTGAGTGCTGAAGTAAGGAGAGTTTATGACTGACACTGATGGAAAAGATATCTGAAGTTCTCAAAGTGAGCAGCTTCTTTGACCTCAGCGTGCTGAAATACATTGGAGTCCACATCATAGGTCTAACATCTATGTACAAAGTAGCTATAGTTATTCTTTACAAGTAAGCTTGTCCCATGCAGTGGTGGTGCTTATTTGCTAACTGTCATGTCTTCTGAATATCAGTTTTCAAGAGATCAAAATGTCAATTAAAGTAAATAATATCTGCTTATCAGCTGAGCAAAGGTGAAGACTTCACTATTTGATACTGCATTTGTAATACACTATCTTCCTTGATACAGTTATCTGAATATGAAAATTGGTACACATGTTTGGAGCATTATCTTATTTCAGGATTGAACACCAGTTTGACCCCTTGCTCAGAATGGGAAGATAATGTGTTACATCTGAAGAAGGGCCTCTCAAACACATGCTTTGCTAGGCTTATTTTAGAGATAGTATTCATATGCTTGGACAATCCTCTTGACTATGGTCAATGGATAGTGGCTTCATAGTGTGTGATACTTTGGTTCTAATATTGAGTCATCCCATTTTACAAAATTTGCTACTGTAGGGAATTTTGATCTAACAGTGTTCTTTCTTCCAGATAGTCTAATTTATTATCATCACAAGGATGATAGAAGATTAGACTCATAGATGCACAGCTTTCCGATTTAATGTTCAGCCTGCTTTTCTTAAGGGGCCTGATTTAAAACTAGCTCTCACTGGTGCATATTATCCTTCAGTTTTCTTATATTTTATTCCCCTGACTCCTGTGTTTAAAATCTGGTAGAATTGATCAATTAAACCTTCAGCACATAAAGCAATAGGAAGTGTGTACTGTATACTTTAATTTGCAGTGCTACACAAGTCTTTTGAATGTTGGTAAAACATATGCATGAAGTTTACAGAAGCTGGCATACACTGCCTAATGAGAAACCAGATTATAAACTTATTACTTAAATGCATTCATGCTTCAAATGTGCTGGGACTGAGACTTGGCTTTTACAGTAATTAAAGTGCCTTTGTGTATCCACTTCTCGAAAGCTTGTTGTCTCTTGAAATGGAATGGTGACAGTGTTAACTTTGAAAAGCATCAAATAATCATTTTTTAAAGGCATTTTGTTTACATGAGCCACTCTCCCCCTTTTATGTGTGTGCTCATTTGATGCATCACCTATGTACATAATGCATTTCTTAGCAAGTATGAACAATAAGCCAAGGATGTATAAAGATTTATACCCAATCCTCTAACTATCTGAGGTCATTAAGAGGCTTCTTACCATAGTGCCAACTTAGTCATCTAGTACAAAGTGAAAAAAAAATTAACAGATGGTTAACTGGAGAGGGGGAAATGTGTTGTAACAGGAGTAGATGTATGGGAAGACTGTCCCTTCTCTACATACGCACATACTTCCTTATTCATGCATAGAACTTTAAGTCTTTTATATTTATCAATAACTTCTATACAAGACTGGATTTCTATCTTACAGTTTATGGCTGTTCAGAGAAGTGTCGGTGTAACTGCAAGTGGTCTGTAAATCCTGTAACGGAACGAACAAAAGGCATGCCATATAGTATGGCATGTATCAACACTGTATCAGTTCCTCCAAAGCACAGATGAAGAGTAGAAAAGGTAAAGGAAAGTGAGAAGGCAGAACAAAGAACAGTGAGAACTATAGTACATTTTACACATTGGCTATATTTGCATGACATGACATTTCACCTTGCAAATAAGCTACACAATCTGGTTTGTTTGTGGAACAACCTGTGGTGGGCCTGATAGACCTCCAGTTCATCTGAAACACACTTTTAAGTAACACTTTCTGCAATTTGTAGCAGCAAACTAAACTGAGTCTCTTATTTTGTTATTTTTATTATTACTTTTATATCCTACCTTTTTTCCTTTGCAAGGAACCCAACTAGTCCAGATGCAAAGTCCAGATCAACTCTCTTGTGCTCACCAGACTTCTTTCCCACACTCCACTTCTAGACAGGAATTAAACCAAGTGTTCTAAAGTGTACAATCAAGTCTACAAATGCTCAGGAATTCTAGCAGATTGTTTGTGCAAAGTACACATATTACATAATTCTTTGCACAAATACACAAATAATGCTCATAAAAATACACATAATTCTTTGTGCAAAGAACACAGATCCCTCAACTTATGTGTAGAAGCAGAACTTCACTTGAACTTGCTTCCTGCTAGATATCCATGCAAACACTCAGTACCAGGAGAACTTAGGGCAGAGAGAAAGTAAGCTGGAGTCCAGGGAGCCAAGCTGAGGAAATCCAATGGTTTCTCACACATCCTTACCAGGATATAAAGATCAATGATTTTCAAAAAATGATTTTTTTATTTAAATTGAATTTTTAAATAAAATGTTCTTGAGGAAAAAATCTATCTAAACATAGTTTTCTGTTTTAACCTACCTTATAGTCCAAAGGTTATTCATCATGAAATAAGGATTCATTTTTAATTATGTAGCATGAGGCTGTATATTCATGCAATGTTTAAATTTGATAAATGAATTCCATATCGAGGTTTCTGTAATATTTTGGGGAAAGTGTCTGCAGAGATCAGATGCCTCTTCTTCACAGCAAAAATGTTATAAATATACAGAATTGAGAAAAAGACCTTAATTCTATTGTTCCTTTTCAAATCTGTGTACACAGAATCAACCCCTCGCCTACTAAGTGCTAATTTTTTTTAAAAAAATCAATGAATAGAAGGTTGTTGGGAGTGGAATATCTGCAGAAGAAGCTAAGTGTAAGGAGAGGGGGCAAACAGTAAAATTAAAGTGAATCCTTTTGAACAGTATATTCCATAAGTCTTTGGATCTTTTTTTGTGTATAGCCTGAGGTTTATCATACTATTCTTTCTCTGGAGGAGAAATCCTATAATAGCAGCAGGCTGTAAAAGAGATGTGGTTTGGGAATATTTTAATGAAGTTCCTCTGTCTATGGGTAAGGCAGGCACATGTGCTAATTATGTAGAAAACCATGAGTTAAATCTAGCCTTACTGAATATTGATTTAAATCAAATACATCCCTACTTAAGGCAACTTACAAGTTGCTCTTCCTCTCCATTTTATCCTCACAACAGCCCTGTGAGGTAGGTTAGGCTGTGAGTCTGTGATTGGCTCAAAGTCATCCAGTAACCTTCACAGCTGAGTAGCAACTAGAACTCAGATCTCCAGAGCCACAGTTCAGCCTTCTAACCAACACGTCAGCTTGCTCACTCACTGAAGAATTTTACCTGCTTTCTGACAGGTAGAAAATACAATTATCAGTCTCTCTGCTATTTTCATCTTTTAACAGTTCAGTTTGCTATCATTATTTCAAACTATTAATAAAAACAGATATTAAAGAACAATATTTGATGATGACATAAAATTAAGTCCAAACATGAAGTGCGGCAGATGAAATGAGCAGACTGTGCTGAACTTTTGTCTTATTCTTGAGAGAGAATACTGAATAAGGTAGAACTTGATGAAAATATACAAAACTTAACTGTGCAATCCCAAGCATACTTTCCTTAGGAGACCCAGTTGGGTTTATTCCCAAGAAATGTGCCTACAGAGTAAATGCAGCATCACAGACAAAGACTTCTATTCATATAACAAGAGTTTTCCTTTCCCTTTTTCCCCTTGCAGCCCCCACAAATCTCTGGTGTATCTTGTATAACCTAGTATTTTATGCCAAATATTTCTAAAAGACACCAAACTGAATTCAATTTTGCCCAACTAAATTTTGAAAGGTTTTCTGGATTCATTCCCTTTAAAGTATTTTGTGAATTACTGTATTGGGACTTATTGACCTAGAAATAGTAGGTGATGTTTTGGAAGTTCACACCAGTTACCATACCCCTAATCTAATGGAAAATTAATCATTTCTAATTGATTCATGCAGAAAGTGTTTTCCCGTCTTACCTTAGCATTAGCCTTACATTTCACTGAAGGTCAAGGTTTTGTTTCATCAGTAATGGGTTTCCAGAACATTTCTTACGTTCCAAGCGTATAATAATAATTTCTCATAGTTCTGAAGAGACTCCATTTTTATATAACTCCATTCTGAAAAAGCAACTACTGTACACATGTAGTAGTTGCTTTCTTCCATGTACTATTTTCAAATCCCTTTTAACAAAGAGATGCCATTTTTGTTACCAATTGCAGAAATGTCAAGAATCCATTAATGGGATAACTGAATCATCATCTTAACCAAACTGAGCTGAACAATGTGTTCCAAACTAAAGGAAGACAAGAATAGTGATGATGGATGCTGACATAGATTGGGATGTAATCCTTTTCACACTTACTTGGGAGTAAACACTACTGAACTCAGTTGAATTTATTTCATGCGATTGTGGCTGTTAGGCAAGTTCCCTGCTGGAATATATATGGCATTGTAAAGTAATCTATGCTTCTTGATCCTGGAGAAAGGGTAAAATATAACTTGCTTGAGAAATGATATTATATATATATAATGCTAATGTTAATATGAGACTTTAACAATAAAAACTTTGGTTGTTCCTCAAGTTGCAGTACTATCAAAGCAGTATAGATGGGTTCAGTGCAGTAATTTTGAAATGGGACTGAATAGTAGCTTTCAGAAGGGAAGTCAGCATGTGAACCTGAATTAAGTATACTGAATTAAGTATACTTATTATACTTATCTGGTTTATCCCAGCAGAAGAACTCTCAGAATCATTGTTAGTTAACTTTGAGAAATCATCTGGGATGGGTGAAGTGTCAGATGAATGGGAGAGGGCTAATGTTCCTATCTTCTAAAAGGAACACAGATTGACTCTGAGAACTACAGACCAGTTAGTCTGCCCTCAATCCCTAGGAAAATTCTGGAGCAGATAATAAAGCAGGCAGTCTGCAAACACCTTGAAACCAATGCAGTGATTACTAGAAGGCAACAAGAATTGTCAGGAACAAATCTTGCCACGCTAATCTGATCTCACTTTTTGATTGGACTGTGAGAAAGCTGTGGACGTACAGTAACTTCAGCAAAGCTTTTGACAAAGTGCCCCATGATATCCTGATTAACAAACTAGCTAAAAGTGGGCTAGATGGAACAACTAGCAGGTGGATCCACAGTTGGCTGCAGAATGGGGCTCAGAGTGCTCATCACTGGCACCTTCTCAAGACTAGTAGGCAGTAACAAGTGGGGTACCAGGAGTAAGTTGAGGACCCAGTGTTCTTCAGCATTTTATTAATAATTTAAATGAGGTGCAGGGAACACTTAGCAAATCTGATGTAAATTGGGTGGGATAGCTAATGCCACAGCAGGCAGAAACAGAATTCAGAGTGATAGCGTATAGTACAGGGCAGAAAACAATAGAATGAAATTCAACAGGGACAAATGGTAAAATTCTGAACCTAAGTAAAAGAAATCTTGAAAGTTGTTTCACAGAAGACGGTCAGGATCTCTTATTAACCATCCCAGAGTACAAAACCCAGAACAATGGGCTCAATTTACAGGAAGCCAGATTTCTAATGGACCTCAGGAAAAACGTAGAGCAATATGACAATGGAACTGATTACCTAGGGAGCTTGTGGGCTCTCCAAAACTGCAGGCATTGAAGATGCAGCTGGATAACCATCTGTTAGGGATGCTTTCACTTGGAACCCTGCATTGAGCAAGAGGTTGGACCGGTTGGCTTTATTGGTCCCTGTCAATTCCACTGTTCTACAATCCTAAGATTCAATAGAAATTGTGGAATTCACGTATTTAACTATCTAAACAATGCTGAGAATTTGTGTCAACTATTTTTTCACACCAATTGACTATTCTTCCCAAGCCAATATTCCATTATGAAGTATCTAAAAGTATTGTTTTCCTGCATAGTGCATATAAACTTTCCTGAATAAAATACAGAAGGTGAAACAATGAAATTAAAAGCTTAAGAAATGTTTACTATAAATAATGTTGCAAATTTACAGTATGGATTATGTTTATCGCAGACATGAGCAACTTGGTTTGGTCTACAGCTGTTATCAGAATTAGGCAACATAGTCTATGGTGAGAGATGAGGAAAATAGTAGGCCAAGCATTGCCCACCTGTGCCTTACATGATGAAGACCGTTCCCAATCTGCACAACTAGCAGCAATGTATGTTATTTGTAAGATACATAGGATCTGGCTAACTCTCTTTATTTTCTTAATCTGACCTCAGAAAAACCTTTATTGTTAAATAGTGATAGAGACTTCAGTGATAAGGTTGGGTCTCAAAACAAAAAGGTTTAAACTGTGAAGCCTTCTGGTTTCTGTGTCTTTTACATGTTCTCATTAGAGTCTTGTTACAAACCATGAACATCTATCAGCTCCATAAGATTTTGAATCAATCTGTTTTCCTATGAGTTCTGGCTAAGTTCCAAATATTGCTGTCAGACTGTCACAAAGGCATTTTACATCTTATTATAAAACCAAAAAGAGAGAAAAGCTGTAGATACTTGAAGGCTGACTCCTGCTGTGTTTCACTTCACTTTCTTGAAAAAATGGCTTATATTTAAACCTGAGATTGTGGTTCAATTCAATTCAGAATAGCTCAATTCAGATGTGAAATCCTTTGTACCTTTGTATTTCAGTGTTTGTAGTCCTCAAGTCATTTCCCCACTTGTTTAAGTTCTCTCTGACGAATTTTTTTGTTTTGACAGTTCTTTAGACTCACAAAGATATCTACAAAAGCAGTGTTCCATAGAATATATTTAGGACCATAGGGGGGAAAAGATGTAATGTGATCAGAGAGTTTTGAACTAGGTGTACTCTTCACCAATTACCATTCTAGCTTTTATTTAACAGCACTGATGGGAAAAGGCAAAGAACATATAGACAGTGAAGTTATACTTAAGTGATCAAATGCGTATTGGTCTAACATGTCTTGATCCTACTGTATCTTGACCAGCACTTGATAGCTCTCCAGACAGTGATGGACTCCTGTCAGCCATAGACAGAGTGGCTGGTGATCAGGTATGATAGGAGCTAGAGTCTGGCAACTTCTTAAGAATTAAAGGAAGTACTCACCCTGACTCAAGGCTTCTTTTCCTGTCAAGTTGTCATAATGGACAGTGTATTATTCTTGCATTTCACTTTTCCTCACTTTTTTTTCTTTTAAGTGGCATTGGTCGAAACTGGCCCTGGGCTTCAGGAGGAAGCAGTATTTTGGCAGAATTTGGAACATTGCATTTGGAATTTATACATCTAAGCCATTTGTCTGGAAATCCAGTGTTTGCTGAAAAGGTTAGATTCCTAAAATAATATTTTGCAGGTGGCAAATCACAGTTTTAGAAGAGTGATAAATGGTTGTCAAAAATCAGGAATATTTTTGTCAGTTTTAACTTTTGATCACCTGAACATATTATTCTCAAAGTACAAAAAATTATCAACTTTGGGCTCTCTTGTCAACAGTAGAGATGCATTATACACTCAGGTAAAAGATTAAAGAGATTTCTCTTACATATGTTAAGCTGACCTTGCCCTGCAGACAAGGGAAACATGGAAAAATTTTCTTTTAATGCTAAGCCAGGACAGCTCTATATGCACGAGCTAGAACAAGCCCAAGTGAAGTGTCAGTTCTCACATATTCCTCAGCCCTCTCTTTTGATGTGGACAGGGAAGGATGACTCTTGCTGTGTTTCACTTCACTTTCTTGAAAAAATGGCTTATATTTAAACCTGAGATTGTGATTCAGAACAAACTCTGGTTAGTTAAACTAAACCAGTTCTAGAACTCCCTGCCAAAGGAGGCTGATCTAGCTCCATATTCATTGTCCTTTTACTAGAAGGCAGTTACATTTTTATTTGGGCAGCATTTTGACTTTTAAACTGATTCATTTGCTAAAGAGTGTTGGAGAATGTGTGGTTCTTTTTTTCAGTTTATGAGTTTTTATTTGTTTTTGCCATTAATTATAAGTTGGTACTTTTATTATTAGCTGCTCTGAACATTATTTTATGGTGGAAAGGCAGGATATAGATCTCATTTTAAAAGGAATCAACAAAATAGTCCAGACATAAAGTTAGTGTATGCTCCAAGCATATTTAAGGACAGCCTCTAATGGGAGAGCTTTCTATGTAAAAGCTGGGTCAGACGGCCAGAGACAGTTGTGAAAGTAAGAAGGTATGTAGGTTTGTGTAGTGGAGTTTCAAACCTCATCTTTGGATGTATAGAAATGCCAAGGAAGGGTGTACCAGAGGAACTATTGCTCTGTATATCAGAGAGACATAGAGTCCAGCAAGCTTGAAAATCTAGAAGGTGCAGACTCCTCCAAAAAAACATTGCAGGTAGCCGTGCCTGGCTTCAATACTAATTTACACCTAGGAGCATGCCATTTACCCCCCCAAAAGGAGAGATCCCCATATGAATCAGTAATTGTTAAAAGAACAGAAAACAGAGAGTGGGAATAAATGGTAATTTCTCACAGTGTAGGGATGTAAACAGAGGGTCTAGCAGGGATCCATAATAGGACCATGCTTTTCAACTTATTCAAAAAGGGTTCTGCCTGCCCAAACCCCTCAGCAACTGGTTTATGAAGCAAGTACCACCTCTGATAAGGGAGGTAGCACATAGCCAGGAAAGGTAATAGCCATTGATAGCCTTTTTCTCCATGAATTTTTGTTCAGTCCCCTTTTAAAGTCATCCAAATTGGTGGCCAGCACTACTTCCTTGGCAGTGAATTCCATAGTTTAGCTATTTGCTATGTGAAAAAGTAATTTCCTTTTATCTGTTCTGAATCACTTACCAGTGAGCTTCATAGGATGACCCAGGTTCTAGTATCATGAGAAAGAGGAAAAAGTCTCTCTTTCTACTTTCTGCACACCATGCATAATTTTAAACAGCTCTATCATGTCTCCCCTTACTTGCTTTTTTTCTAAGCTAAACTATCCCAGCTGTTCTAACTATTCCTTACCCTTCTCTACACCTTTTCCAACTCAGTAAAGTCCTTTGAGAGCACACCAAACATTTATGTAGGGAAGTACAATTTTGGTAATTTTATTTTAAATTCTTTTACTAATTAAGCCTAATGTAGTTTGTCTTTTCACTGCAACTGCTGGGTCAACGTTTTCTTCAAGCTATGCATCCCAACATCCCTTTCTTGATCTGTCATAGCTAGCTCAGATCTCAAAAATCTATACTTGAAGTTGGGATTTTTTGTCCCAGTATGCACTACTTTTCACTTGAACTGTATTTTGATGCGTAGTCTCCCAGCTTAGAGAGAACCTTTGGGGCACCACAGAATCCCTTTTGGTTTTAACCACCCTAAATAGTTAGGTGCCATCAACAAACCTGGCCACTTGACTGCTCCACTCCTAATTCCAAGTCATTTATGAATAGGTTGAAAAGCATTGGTCCTGATACAGAAACCTGCAAGACTCCACTGGTTACATCCCTGCATTGAGAGAATTTTCCATTTATTCCCACATTCCACTTTCTCTTCTTACTGATCTGTAAGAGGACCTCCATGCACACATGCATGTACCCTTTTATTCCATGACCTCAGAAGTTTTTCAATGTCTATTAGTACTGATGGGTATATGCCGTCACTAGTATGTACATTAGTTGCCATGGAAAATGGTCAGGAGGATGTTGTTACACTCATCCTGCTTCTGGAATTCCATGGGCAATTGGTTAGCCACTGTGTGAACAGAATGCTGGACAAGATGGATCACTGGTCTCATCCAAACGGGCTATTACTATGTTCTTATGAATCGCTGACTTCCCTGATAAGTAACATTTGACTTGGGGTTTTTTGTGTGTTTTCAAGTTTTTATGATTTTCTAACATTTGACTTGTTTTGAAACTGGCCAGAGTTTGATCAAATACAAGGAGAAGCTGGTTATCCTCCAAAGTATAGGAAGAGAAGGGAGATAATACAAGTCATGCTAAAACCTGGCTCAGCACTTTGTGGACCATGCTAAACTTCAGTGTAGATTTTTAAAGTATTAAATCTGGGCTGTGCTGGACTTCCAAAGTGTGTGTCATGGCACAATGGTATGCTTTAGTTGGTGAGACAGGGCAAAATTTTTCTAGATGTCTTGTATGGAAAGGTTCTAAAAATGTTGTTAAGGCAAACATCACTCCTATCAGCAGAACAAGGCTGCTCTTAAGTGTATTGCCAACATTGATCACATTGTTGCTTCTGCAACCAGGATTAATAGACATCTTTTTTAAAAGCACAAATTTTAATACTGGTACCACAAAAAATTCTCACCAGTGTCTGTCCCAGGCTATCTGTGTTTATGTTAAAGGTTGTAAGTCAGTGGAAAACAAGTTGTTCCTGCTTGTATTTTGACAGTTTTTTAGTGTAAATATATACTAAACGGGGTGTGTGCACACATATATAAATGAAATACAATTGCTGTTTGTTTTGCAATAGGTTATGAACATTCGAAAAGTTTTAAATCAACTGGATAAACCAGAAGGTCTTTACCCTAATTACCTAAATCCAAACAGTGGTCAATGGGGTCAACGTAAGTATACCAATGTAATGTAGAGTGGTAAAGTGGTGTGGCATGCAAAAGAAAACAACATTTAAAAAAATAGGAATTTGAGCTATTATGTCAGTTGAGGTCTTTCACTCTCTCTACAGTGTTGTGTATAAAAATAATGTTAACACAGAATGTGTTTGGTACCAAAAATCTAATAGCTTTTTTTTCTGGAAGTTTAAAGACATTTTCAGACATGCATTTATTTGTTAATAATACATATTAACCACCTACTCATAGTGAGGGGAAATTTAGAAGTTCATAAAGTATTGTGATACCTTTTCATTAAATACTTTCATCACTGTAAGCTAGAGAACATTAAACTTAAAGCATTAGCTACAATGGGATGAAACCAAAATCAGTCTTACTTTTAAAAAATTGTTGGCATGAATAGGAATTAAAGCAAGCTAACTTTGGAGTCAGCGTAGGGACCTGGTTTGCACATAATGACAACTCCCAAGTGTCAGTTGAGTATGGATTGTTGCCAGACAAGGCTCTTGTCACATGAGAAGCCTGTACAGTGGCTTAATTAGTGGTTGTTAATGATGAATGGGACTGCAGGTGGCACAGTGGTTTAAACCGTTGTGCTACTGGGCTGGTAGATCAAAAGGTCACTGGTTCGAATCTGCACAGCAGGGTGAGTTTCCATTGCTCCATCCCAGCTCCTGCCAACCTTGCAGTTCGAAAGCATGCAAATGCAAGTAGATGAAAAGGTACCACTTCGGTGGGCAGGTAACAGCATTCCGTGCACTTCGGTGTTTAGTCATGCTGGCCGCATGACCACGGAGACTGTCTGTGGACAAACGCTGGCTCCCTCAGCTAGGAAATGGAGATGAGCACTGCCCCCCTAGAGTCAGGCA